>NW_028262402.1:42752786-43076536 GCF_047370975.1 Nipponia nippon
CATTTACTTAGTACCGAGGTATATATGCTTAGGTATTTTTTTTTCTTTCTACCATCTCTACTGGTTCATCTCTTAAAATCATCTGCATGCACTTCCACAGTGGCTTTGGTCCAAAATATTTTTCTGCTATCCTATTTCTGTTGCAAAAAAGAAGATGGATTATTTACATCCCATACATAGCAGTCAACACAGTTAATTTCATTTAGGCAAAGCTTTAAACATGCTAAAAGAAAATGAAAATCCATATCATGTGATTCTGATGTGATCTCAAGGGCGTAATCCTTGCTGTCAAAATAACAATTATTAAAAATCCAACACACATCAAGCACACCTGCAGAGCAAGAAAGGAGGCCTGCCATTTCAATACCTTACAGATGGCAGACTTTTCATTTGGCTGTTGCATGTAAAGAAATCCTTCTTCCAACCTGAACCTCGTTTTTTATTTCTCTCTTCTAAATCCTGTGTGGCTCCTAGGAGATCTTGAAAACGATGACCTTAGCACATCATTCTAATTATGTAATCACTTGGCAGTTTTTCAGAGTAAAAAAGTCAGCTGCCTTCACAGACTAACACATACCTTTGCGCTATTTGTTCTGGCACTGTCATGGTTTTCTGGAAGACTAAATTCGTTTAGATCCTGTTTCATAATCATTCTGCTATACCATGCTAACTACAGACAAGCCAGCCACTGATTATGACATCCACCACCTATTCTCCCTTGTTAGTGAGCAGTAGATCCAGCTGTATGTCACCCCAGATCATGATGTGACTCCCAACACCTTCCAGAAATCTTGACTGCTTGAAGCTTACTGCACTGCCCTGCCAGCAGATGTCAGGGAGGTTACAGTCCCCCATGAGAAATGGGATTTGTGACACAGAGACCTCCTCCTATGGTTTGAAGAAGCTTTGTCCACTTCCTCACCCTAGTTGGGTGGACACAATCCCACCATGGTGTCACCCTTACTGGCATGATCCTCTGACCTGGCCTATGAGCTCTCACCCTGCTTCTTGCCTGTCTCAGAGAGGAGCCCCATGTATCCAAGCTGCTCCTTCACTGCTTCTCTCCTTATTCTCTCTGTCTTGAAGATCTTGCACCTGTCCATCGCTCAATGCAGTTGTGCTAGCTGTACTACCATATGTCAGTTTTTCAAACAACATCCCAATTACATGGCTGGAGGTCTAGTCACTTCTGCTTGTTTCCCAGGCTGCATGCATTTGTGGACATGTACTTGAGGTTGGTCCCCTTCCACCTTGTTTTGTCATTCCTTCGGTCTCTCTTGTTACCATAGCTCTGCACCCTTTGCTTTCCATCCCTTTCTACTGTTTATCTCTTTACTTGACTGTGATTTGCAATCTCACTCCCCCATTTTCCTACTTTAAAGCTCTTCTGACCAGGTTGGCCTGCCTCTTGACAAAAGTGCTCTTGCTCCACTTTGCCAGAGCTATTGCATCTCTCTGCAGCAGTGCTTGAAGCTCAAAGGTTCTGAGATCATAAAAGCCAAAACCTTGATGTTTACACCATGTTGGTGTCAACTGGTGATAACACCAGCGATAACAACCATATACTGACCAGAATGATCTTTTCCCTTCCTCTGTTATCGGGGCACTGAACCTAGTAGTAGATGAGTGACAGAAAGCTTAGCCTGGAGAAGCATCAGATCTAGCTGAGCTCAAAGCATGCAACAGCACCAAGAGGAGTGTATGCGATGGTATTGGGAATCTTCCTCTAGTTAGGGAAAAAATCCCCCTTCTGCTGACTTTAGTAGCTGTCTAGGGAGTTTTGCTTCTTGCTGAGGGCCTGGATCTGAGATGTTGCTGATTCTGTTGAAGATTTGCCAAGCTGTTTTTATTCTTCTGGAAAAGTAGCATTAATTTTTTATATGTCTTTTCTTTAAAAAGGAGCGGAATCTCACAATGGGTCAGAACATACTTATAAATTAGAAAAAGTGCTACCAATACGGAATATATTTTGACGTTTATTTCCGGGTTGCCTGAAGACATTGGCATTCCTGACAATCTCCACTGTTCTACTAGAATAAAATTCCCTTACCCACCCTGAACGTGAACTGAAATCAAAAGAGTTTAAATTAGCATGAGGATGCTATTGTGGATGAAAAGGAGGTGAGCCTTCTGTTCTGCTGTATCTCATGTGTCAACAGAGGCACCTCCAGCAGGAGATGCAGCAGACAGAAAGTTTTAAAAGCCACCCAAATACTACTAAAAACTGTCCCTAGCTTATCTACTAAGATAAATGATTAGAAAAGATATTTTATAACAATGTAGTCTAGTAGCTTGGCAATATGTACCAAATTATGATGTATGAAGCCTATATGAAGAATTACTATGAAGGAAAACATGTTTATATCACACATTCTTATTAAAAAAAAAAAAAGAATAGTGGATGAAAGTTGAAGGTGAAATACCTTTGCTTAAAACTGGCCAAATTATTAGACATATCAGCTTTTGTTCTTCGTCTCCAGGTATGTTATTTGAGTACATCTTCCAAGCTGATATCAGCCTTTTTCACCCAAATATCTGGAAGAAAATAAGTTATTCCCTGAAAACAGGGATGATCCAAAGATGGAGGAAATGCTATACAACAGAAACAGATCACTGATACATAGTTGGTTATGGAAGCTAAGAGCAATTGCATTTTAATGAAGTTGGTATCGTCCAGATTATGTCATGGATGAAGGTGGCATTAAGGGTATCTTAATTATGTAAAGTTCTGGAAGCACAGCTTTGTATCAAAAAAAGCTGTGGTGATACATGGAAGAAATGAGAAGAGTTTAGGGCGTGGATAATATAGCCTGAAAACACAATAATAAAAAAAACCCTATTGTTTTTAACCATATTTTGCTTCGTACTATTGCTTGATTTCATGAAGAAAGGAAGCAGAAAAACCTATAAGAATGTACTGGTAAAGAAAGCATGCTTTGTAATGGTAAACTAAACAGCCTTTATTAATAATTTTTTTCATGGGACCATTTAATTGGATGGTGACTACAACTTAAAATGAGCTACATAGGCTCCTTAATTTAATACATGAAGACATATCATGGACCTATGGCTGAAATTTGAAGATAAGGTTTGAATAGGAAAAAAAAAATGCACAGATGTGTCCATGGGTGACCCATGCCAGGGCAAGACATCCCCAGTGGGCCTGTGGATAACCCACACTGGGGGAAGGACACACCATGAGACCCTGACCAAGGGTAAAAGGAACCATCAGGCACACAGCCTCACTGCTTATGCTGCCTGTCACCTAAGCTGGAGGTGTAACCTGCAGTGAAAATGTGGAAAGTTTTATAAATGGGGAGGAGATAGGTGTTTATGTAATTGTTTGTGTAAATGTTTATGTTCATGTTTTGCTTTTCACAGTTCCTGAGTCAGAGATTGGAGGTTTGTGTTGGCTGACAATAAGTCAAATAAATTCTCTAACTCTAGACTGCTTTGCCTGCAACTGATGGTGGAAGACATCCATTCAAATGTGCAACTAATTCTGAGATTGTTACAGGAATGATTCTGTGAGGTACCAGAATTATTGGCTGCTTTTGAGAAGCTGAAAAATTTTAAAAGTCTGTAAC
Source organism: Nipponia nippon (assembly GCF_047370975.1). NCBI lineage: Eukaryota > Metazoa > Chordata > Aves > Pelecaniformes > Threskiornithidae > Nipponia > Nipponia nippon. The sequence goes on from NW_028262402.1 coordinate 42,756,374, forward strand.
AAGATGTAGTCATGGGCACACATCCCTGGAAAACAGGCCCACAGGGCTACATGTGGTGGAGCATGGGTTAAAAAGAAAAAGGAGTGGTTGGTCTTAACTGACACTTGTCAAATAAGAAATGTCCAGCATCATCCAGGCCATGATACTGAAGAAATATAGCTCTGTTTTCTTGTAAAATTATTCTTGCTAATTTAGAGAAACTGATTCAAATTTCAGTTGTCCCAAAGATTAAAAAAAGAAGAAAGAAAAAAGAAAGAAAGAAAAAAGAAAAAAAGAGAAAGTAAGAAAGAAATAAAAGAAATAAAAGAAATAAAAGAAATAAAAGAAATAAAAGAAAGGAAGAAAGGAAGAAAAGAAAGGAAGAAAAGAAAGAAAGAAAGAAAGAAAGAAAGAAAGAAAGAAAGAAAGAAAGAAAGAAAGAAAGAGAAAGAAAAAAAGAACAAAGAAAAAGAAAAAGAAGAAAAAGAGAAAAAGACAGAAAAAGAAAAAGAGAAAGAGAAAGAAAAAAAGAGAAAGAGAAAGAGAAAGAGAAAGAAAAAGAGAAAGAAAAAGAAAAAGAAAAAGAAAAAGAAAGAAAAAGAAAAAGAAAAAGAAAAAGAAAAAGAAAAAGAAAAAGAAAAAGAAAAAGAAAAAGAAAAAGAAAGAAAAAGAAAAAGAAAAAGAAAAAGAAAAAGAAAAAGAAAAAGAAAAAGAAAAAGAAAAAGAAAAAGAAAAAGAAAAAGAAAAAGAAAAAGAAAAAGAAAAAGAAAAAGAAAAAGAAAAAGAAAAAGAAAAAGAAAAAGAAAAAGAAAAAGAAAAAGAAAAAAAAAGTTGTGCAAACAGATGATAGGAGGCAGATAACTTTGGCAAAAGTTGGAGCTGGTGAAGAGCAGTGAAAGGTCTCTGCTGATGACATTAGCAACCCAGTTTTCTGAGTGACTGATCAAGTGACACACAGTAATACAGAATCACGCTGTGAAAATATATCATGAGTTGCTATGTGAATAAAGGACATATTGTGTTTGTCTCATATCATATGGAGATCATCAGCTAAAGATATTAAAATTCTGTTTTTATATAAACTGTAAGTGAATAAATGATAATGGGTTACACTATAAAGATATTCTGCAATGGAAAATAAGAGCAATTATGTAGAAGTTAAAAAGACAGCCAAATAGCCTTCATTACTTGGTCTACCATGGCATCACAAAGCTTAAAATTTTATGACCTTTGCTTACGCATAAAATAATTTTTGACTTTTTCTTTTGATATAAAGAATGAATTTTATATAATGAAAAACATTCCTCTTACATTGTTACTAAATGTAAACCTGGATATAAGCATAATTTATTTAAATTATTTCTCTTCTTAATAGAAATCTTTGGGGAAAAAAATCATCAGGTTGTTAATAAGTGGAAACAGGTTCTAACAGAGAAAGTCTAACTTGAAAGTATTTGGATTTTTTAGGTCAAGTGTTGACAAGTAAATTAAAAAATAAGCAAAAGCTTGGATTATATGTGTACCTTTGTGTCCTTAAGTGTAAGGGCATAGGTGAAATTGTTGCCGATAGGGGTTGGGAAATAATGTGAAATGTTATTCCATCACTTTTTTTCCAAAGCTTTGCTTCCTTTTAAGAGGTCCTTATGTATGGACTGGTGCCACTGAGTGTAAGACTGGTTTTGCTTTTTTCAGTCATTTTTTTCTGTGGTTCCCATTCACAGCAATGAATCACCTATTGATCTTCTAATCAAGTATGAGTTTGCACACAAGATTTGTTGCCTGTGGGAGCTGCTATACTACAGCAAAGCAGGAAGGGAAGGAAAGGAAGGAAAGAAAGAAGGGAAGCAAGGGAGGTAGACAAGAAAAGAAGGGAGGAAGAAAGAGAGGGAGGGAGGCAGGAAGGCAAAAAGACAGGGAGGCAGGAAGGCAGGAAGGAAGGAAGGAAGGAAGGGAGCAAGCTAATTTTTTATTGTTCCAGTCATCTTTTTAACTGTTTACTGCAATTAATATATTTTCCTAAGACCATACACTGCAAATACTGCTTGGGTATCTTGACCAGTGCTTAATATTTGGGCATATTTGTATGTTGATTTTCTTGTTTAGTAGCACGGATATTGCTTTTTTTTTTTTGCCTTTTTTTTTTTTCTCTTGCTAACAATTCTCCTTTTCTCTTTTAAGTGAGGATGCATTGTATGCAAAGAAGTCTACAAGGGAGACTAAGCTCCTTAGGGCTTTGCAAGTTTACAAGAGATTTGCAGTTTGAATTGGTACTTTGTTTCCTGGCATCTATAGACTGAAAGAACGTAAAAGAAATAATCTTTAAACATTCTCAGTTTCTTTTCATTTTAAGAAGAGAATACCAAAGACTGGGCATTTCTGCTCAGCTCTGAACATAGCTGATCAGTGCTTGGAAATGAAAAGCGGTGAGGCACTTCTGTCTGAGCCATCTTCTGGGATGGAATTAAAGACTGGAAAAATCCATGTAATAATAAACTATGTACTGAGCTCCCTCCATATTGCAGTAGTCTTTCAAGCCATTTACAGACCTGCAAGTCCCAGTTTACAAGCTATACCGAAGGTAACTTCTGTATAGGTTAGTCATTCACCATTTAGTAAGGAGTGCTCAGTGGAAGAGAAGAGCAGTGAAGATGTTGCATGTCTTGCCCCATTGTGGGGCTTTTATCCGCAGCAGATATCTGAAGCAGATATCGACATGTGATGAGGTCTACAGATTTTGCAGTTCATGGAGCACCAAAGTGACTAAAATTTGCAGGGTCAAGGCAGTGACCATCTACAGGATATTCCACCCAGTAACAGCAAAACGTGTCATTCAGAGAATGGGTACCATACAGAAAACCCCAGCAAAGCAATTTGGTTGCTGTATCAGTGTATTTGTGAAGATGAGAACTAGGAGGTCTGTCTTTCTGTCAAAACTTTCAGCAGTCACTTCACCAAAGAGGAACTTAGTATTTTTTTTAAATAGTTCTTTATTCTTTCACAGCTTTTAGAGACTACTTAGTCCAGTGCCTTTGAAACCCTGCAATGGGAAAGGGTGTGTTGTGGTTTAACGCCAGCCAGCAACTAAGCACCACACAGCTGCTTGCTCACTCCCCCCATCCCCCAGTGGGATGGGGGAGAGAATTGGAAGGGTAAAAGTGAGAGAAGTCATGGGTTGAGATAAGAACAGTTTCATAAATGAAGTATAATAAAATAGAATAATAGTACTACAGTAGTAGTAATAATAATAATAATAACAATAGTATACAAAGCAAGTGGTACAGTGTACAGTTGCTCATCACCCACCGACCGATGCCCAGCATGTCCCTCAGCAGCAATCACTGCCCCCCCAGCCAACTCCCCCCAGTCTATATACTGAGCATGATGTCGTACAGTATGGAATAGCCCTCTGGCCAGTCTGGGTCAGCTGTCCTGGCTGTGCTCCCTCCCAGCTTCTTGTGCACCTTGCAGAGCATGGGACTATAAAAGGTCCTTGACTAGTGTAAGCACTACTTAGCAACAACTAAAACATCATTGTGTTATCAACATTATTCTTATACTAAATCCAAAACACAGCTCTATATGAGCTACTAGGAAGAAAATTAACTCTATCCCAGCTGAAAGCAGGACAGTGTGTCAGGAAGTTATGGATTGTCCCTGGACACAACAGCAGTGACTGCCATGACTTCTAGAGACTTCTCGAACAGCAGCAGACAGTAATGCAGGAAATGTCAGCAAGTACTGGCCAGACTTGTCCCATCTTCTTCTTTTCCATATATATATCTGTGAATTGCTTCCTCTTTGTTACATGAAGATATTTGATTTCCACCTCGCTAAAGCACGCAATCTCGTGTATGTGGTATTGGAAATGCCAGACCTCTTTGCTTCCATTATTAGCCAACCAAACATGGAAGTAAAAGCAAAACAAACATTCCCCGCTACCCCCCACCCTTCCCTGAAAGAGAATGACTTCAAGACTCTGAATGTCTGCTAATACCCGGGGTCTGATCATAGTTTCTCTCTCTTCTTTGCCTTCTTTAGTACTGGCAACTTTTAACTGAGGGGGTGGCAGCTGGTCCCCACTAACTGTAGGGACAGGGTGCTGTTGACAGCATGTTTGAAGTAGTGCAGAAGGAGGGTGACCTCTACTGGATGAGCCGCCACTGGCTGGATTCTGCTGCTGTTCTGTTTCTGAGCAGAGGAGTCAACTCAAATTTTCTGACTTGATAAGAAGGGCTTTAAACCAGGAACGATGGGAAAGGGAGAGGGTTACCAGCAGCCCTGTGAGGGAGTGATGGACAAGATTGGAAAGCAAAGGGCCTGGGGCAATCTGAAAAAAAGGGAACACATAATCAGCAAAACAGGGCTTAAGCAGAGTCACCTCAAACATTTGCATGTAAGCAAGGAAGTGCCTGCATGGCATCATTACAGAGGTAAAAACACAGAGCCTGTCTGGAAAGCAGCATGCTGGGGAGCCTCTCTGAAGTGCCTGTACATGATTGCAGCATGGAGAATAAACACAAGGAATTAGAGATCACATGGAGTTGCAGGGCTATGATCTTGTTGAGATCACAGACACATGATGGGATGGCTCCCATGAATGGAGTGCTATAGTGGATGGATACAGGCTTTTTAGGAGGAACTGGCTGGGAAGACAAGGACGGGCAGTTGTCCTTTATGTGATAGAGCAGCTGGAGTGCATGGAGCTCTGCCTGGGGATGGATGATGAGTCAACGAGAGCTTTTGGGCAAGGATTAAAGAACAGACCCGTGCATTATAGTGGGTGTCTGCTATAGGCTGCCTGAACAGGAAGAAAACTAGACAAAAACCTTCTTCAGGCAGCAGGAAGCAGCCTTGCATTCACAGGTCCTGGTCCTCATGGGAGACTTCAATATCTGCTGGATGGAAAACACAGCAGAGTATAAGCAAACCAGGAGGTTCCTGGAGAGCCCTGATGACAACTTCCTGACCCTAGTGACAGAGAAGATGAGGACGAGGGTTTTTTTTCTGGACTGCATAGTCACAAAAAAGGAGGGGCTTGTTAGCCCTTTCACAAATACAGAAACTATTCTTCTATCTACATCATGTAACATTTTTTATTTTTAATCCCTGCCTTCTGCTAAAGAATTAGCTACTTGACCTTTAATACGCAGATTTTTGAAGACAAACCAGCATCTTATGTGTGTGCCACAGAGTGCTTGTTCATCCTAGTGACAATTTAACTTCTATCTAAAATTACAGTGTGAAATTAAACAGAAAGACAACTAAAAATAAGTTGCACATTGTCTAAATATTTCAGCTTCTGTATCATTTTGCCACTATATTTAGCCTGCCCCTTTATTTACAATTATACAGAGATTAGTATTTTTGAGTCATGATATTTGAACAGAGAAAAAATACAGATGTAATGAATGCTGACACTAGAATGCACACATGTGATAATTTTGTCTCATAATTAATGTTTTTCTACTTGAATTCTTCCACCAGGCTCTTTGGGGTACTACACATACAGAGTTCAGTCCCATTTGAAGTCCTGTTAGGAAAACAAGTCTATGTGTTGCACCATGCTCTGATCCAGTCTTGCAAGAGATAAAAAAGGTATTTCAGGAATAGTAAAAAAGCCTAATATGAAAACACCTGAAGAATTCAACTCACTTAGCATATCTAAATCAAAACCAAACAACTGTTCCCCACTCCAATCCCATCTAATTACTGAGTATAATTTCTCAGGGGACAAAAATACCAGATGTCAAATAGTTCTTTCATTTAGTGGAGAAACAGATTATATGTAACAAGACAAGGTGCTTCTGAAAATAAGATATCTCTTCCTTCAAGACCATAGTCATCTTGGAAAATGCATTTCAGCAAATGCAAAATAAAGGGTTTAATGTAGGGGAAACTCAATAAAATAAAAAAAAGTGTTTAATGGTCAGGCTGCAGATATTTTAACACAGTACTGAAAATTCAATGCTAAAATGCCCAGGTGAGGAATCAAGTGAGAAAACAGGATTTTAGTCCAAATCTTTGGCAGTTCTACATCTCTGGTGGCACTTGTCTCTATTCCTCATGTTTTGCTTGGTGGTCCCCAAAAGAATTATTCTCACTAAAATATTTTAAATTTTAAAAATAGTATACCTCAAACTGAGACAAAAACACATGTTTAACAAATGTGGAAGCATGGAAAACTATGTACACCTCTCCAGGTATTCCTTTCTTACCTACCTGGGATAAATCCCAGGTTGTAAGGCTTACATTATAAATAGAGGATTTAGAGAGAAAGAAAAGTTTTAAAATTCACATCTGAAATATGAAACAGTGTCCTTTTTTTCATAATTCTGGGCTTTCAGACAGACCAGAGACTACCCATTGCGTGCCAATGAAATAATGTAAGGAAAGTAAGACATTAAACTCCTGATTTTTGTGCAAATTTTTAAAAAGAACAATGAAAGCTTAATGCAAAAACAGTTACAAGCCCCAAATCCCACAGTCTAGCAGTTAGCCAATGCTGTGTACAGTGTCTGGAGTACTTTGGTTTTTTGTTTTTGGTTTTTTTTTTTTCATTCATCTGTTTTCAGAGCTACCAAGAAAACAAGAGACTATAAGAGGAATTGTGACAGACCTGCCTGCAATTTCTTCTCTTTAAAATGAAAGGTTGATGGTAGTGAGAGGACTTTGGGCAGCTATTGTTTCTGCCAGATGTGTGGATAAGGAGGAGAAGGCTGTGGCATGGGCAATGGCAGTCAGAATCACTGTACAGCAGCTGTCTGGGAGTTTTAGTTGACATTTTGAGCAGGAGTGTGCAGAAATAGACAGGACATTACAGGCTTACTGTCACTGTATGATTGGAGGAACTTGTTATGATTACTCATGAACCTTTCTCCCTCCTCCTCCTCCAGCAGTTATAAAACCCCACATGACCATGGCAACTGAGGTTTGGTGACCGTCTTCAGTATGATGGGCTGTTTGCACAGGGTTTTGAAGATGGGAAGAGATGCAGTGTAGGAAGAGGTTGGGAGCTGATGAGACCAGGGTGAGAGCTCATGAGGCCAGGACAGAGAATCAATGGTGACATCACGGTGGGAGTGTGTCTGTCCAAGAAGGGCAAGGAAGTGGGTGAAGCCTTCTTCAAACCACTGGAGGAAGTCTCTGTATCACAATCCTGGTTCTCACTGGGGGCTTTACTTTCCCTGGTATCAACTGGCAAGGCAAAACTGTTGGGTGTAAGCAGCCAAGATTTCTGGGGGACATCACGGATACCTTCTTGATACAGGTACTGGATGGGATAATCAGAGCTGATGCATGGTTGGGTATGCTGTCAACTAATAAGTGAGAACTGGTTGTTGATGTAGCAATGGTTGCCTTGGCTGTAGTGACCACAGTATAGCAGAGTTCAAAATACTCAAGGGTGCAAAGGAGATGATTAGCACAGCAAAGACCAGGGGCTTCAAATGATCACATTTCAACTTATCCAGGGAACTTGTATGGGAGGCAGCACTGAAGGACAAAGAAAATCTGACAGGTCTTAAGGACAGCATCCTTCCATTGCAAGAACAGTTCATTTCCATGGAAAAAGCGATAGGCACTGCAAGACACCAACATGGCAAAACAGGAAACTCACAACAGCTCTGATGGAAAAGAAACACGTACAGGAGGTGGAAACAGGGACTGGCAACAAAGAAGGAATATAGATGAAGCACTTCAGGAACACACAGGGATGGTGTTTGGAAAGCCAAAGCTCCACTGAATTTCAACCTTGCAAGGCACAGAGAGGTCAACAAGAAGAGTTTCTAGTGTTATATTGGTATTAAAATTCTGAACAAGGAAATTGTGGTCCCTCTGCTGAATGTGTGATTTAGAAACAGTAGATGCAGATAAGTTTTGGTGCCTTGTTTGCCTTGGACTTCAACGGCAAGGCCTTTCAGTATTTTGAGTTTACCCACAAGGTTTCACAAAGAAATGGATGAGTAGTGGACAAGGTTCAAGTCAAGGGCTACTTCAGAGAACTAGACCTATATAAGTGCATGAGACCAGACAAGCTGCAAGCAAGGATGCTGAGCGAGCCAGCTGATGTCGCCAGAAGGCCATCATCTTGGAAAGGTCATAGAGACCAGGGAAAGTCCCCAACAACTGGATAAAGGAAAATGTTGCTCCTGTTTTCAAAAAAGGGCAAAAAGACATGCTGGGGACTACAAACTGATCAGCCGTAATTAGGTCACAGGGAAGATAATGGCACAAGTCTTCTTGATAGACATTTCAGGGCACATTCAGAAGAAGAATCTTAACGGAAACAGTCAGCATTAACCCACCAAAGTCTGGATGGAGGAAAATTGATTGAATGCTTGGGTTCAAAGGCTAGTAGGTAGTAGGATATACTGTATCAGGATGCCGGTGATACATGGGGTATCACAGGGTCTATGCTGGGATCTGTCCTATTTAATAACACATCAATGACCCAAGAGAGTTAATTGAATGAATATTCATCAAGTTTGCAGATGAAAACAAGTTGGTATTTTCAGATTGACACCAGTGACACACTTGAGGGCTGGGCTGCGATTCAAGCTAAAGATAGAATAGAAGAAGAGAAGAGAAGAGAATAGCATAGCATAGCATAGCATAGCATAGAATAGTTCAGTTGGAAGGGACCTACATGGATCATCTAGTCCAACTGCCTGACCACTTCAAGGTTGACCAAAAGTTTAAGCATGTTATTAAGGGCATTGTCCAAATGCCTCTTAAACACTGACAGGCTTGGGGCATCGATCACCTCTCTAGGAAGCCTGTTCCAGTGTTTGACCACCCTCTAGGTAAAGAAAAGCTTCCTAATGTCCAGTCTAAACCTCCCCTGATGCAGCTTTGAACCATTCCCATGTGTCCTGTCACTGGATCCCAGGGAGAAGAGATCAGCACCTCCCTTTCCAGTTCCTCTCCTCAGGAAGCTGTGGAGAGCAATGAAGTTACCCCTCATTCTCCTTTTCTCCAAACAAGACAAACCCCAAAACCTCAGCCGCTCCTCATAGGACATGCCTTCCTGCCCTTCCACAAGCTTTGTTGCCCTCCTCTGGATGCGTTCAAGGACCTTCACATCCTTTTTAAATTGTGGGGCCCAGAACTGCACACAGTACTCAAGGTGAGGCTGCACCAACACTAAATACAGCAGGTTAATCACCTCTTTTGACCAGCTGGTTATACCGTATTTAATGCACCCCAGAATGCAGTTTGCAGGGGTAGGTAGAGAGGGGGAGAAAGGGGCTGACCTGACCCCATGAAATTCAGCAAGGATGAGGCTGAACCCTACCCTGAGAAGGCAGAGCCCTTCAGGGATGCAGATTGGGGATGACAGGGCCGGGGAGCAGCTCCGGGGGATGGCCCTGGGCCCTGGAGGGCAGCAAACTGCATATGGGCTAGCCGTATGCCCAGGCAGCAACAAGGGCAACAAGTACCTGGGGTGGTGTAAGCATGACATGACCCTAAGGACCAGGGGAGGGCAGGTACTCTCTCCTCTGCTCAGTGCCTGTCAGAGTCTGTCTGGGTGCTGCCTCCAGTTTAACGCCTTGAATAGAGGAAGGATCATAGAATCATAGAATCATTAAGGTTGGGAAAGACCTCTGAGATCATCAAGTCCAACCATTAACCTAACTGCTAAGTCCACCTCTAAACCATGTCCTCAAGAACCACCTCCACACATTTTTTGAACACTTCCAGGGACTGTGCACTACTTCCCTGGGCAGTCTGTTCCAATGCCTAACCACTCTCTCCATGAAGAAATTTTTCCTAATATGCAATTTAAATCTCCCCTAGCACAACTTGAGCCCATTTCCTCTTGTCCTATCACTTGTTACTTGGGAGAAGAGACCAACACCCACCTCGCTACAGCCTCCGTTCAGGTAGTTGTAGAGAGCAATAAGGTCTCCCCTCAGCCTCCTCTTCTCCAAACTAAACAACCCCAGCTCCCCAGCTGCTCCTCATAAGACTTGTTCTCTAGACCCTTCACCAGCTTTGTTGCCCTTCTTTGAACACACTCCAGCACCTCAATGTCTTTCTTGTAGTGAGGGGCCCAAAACTGAACACAGTATTCAAGGTGTGGCCTCACCAGTGCCGAGTACAGGGGCACTATCACCTCCCTGGTCCTGCTGGCCACACTATTGCTGATACAATGTTGGTAAACATGGCCAAGTTCAGCAAAGAGCCAGCAAGACCTGGGCTGGAGCCCTTACCCTGTGAGGAGAAGCTGTGGGAACAGGGCTGGTTCAGCTGGGAGAAGGGAACACCTAGCAGCATTTCCAGCACTGATGGGAGAGGATGGAGCAGTTGCAGCCAGGCTCTTCACAGTGGTGTGTGGTGGGAGGGCGAGAGGCAGCAATAGAAGCAGAAACACGTGAAGGTCAGGGAGGAGATAAGGAGAAGCCTTTATCATGATCATGAAAAAGTGAAACTGGGAATTAGAGAAGTTATTCCATCTCCATGCTTCAAGGTTTTCAAGCCCTGACTTGATAAATCCCTGAACAACCTGGTCCATTCTTTTGCTTTGGGCATGAGGCTGGATTGGACACCTCCAAGGTTTCTTTCTACCTGATTTGTCCTTTGATCCCATCATTAGGAATGAGGTGGTGGGAATCCAAAAGGAAGTGCTGAGATAGTGTATGGTGTTGGAGAGGGAATGGTGGGTAGAAAAGCCGAAGTAGCTGGCCTGGGATCTTAGGTAAGTCCCAAAGAGCCTGGGGAGAAAAGAGTCTTAAAGAGGAAGAAGAAGAAAACAGGATGACTGGAGTGGAAAGTGCAGGGAATACTCAAACTTTTTTGAAAAATAAGCAATGTAGTGAGACCACAGTATGGACTGCCTTCAAACAGCACTATTTCAATCTGGTAGTATGCAGTAATAAAGGCTGATCACTGTATTTATGGATTCATAAACAGCGGCAGTCTGGAGTCCGAAAACAATATAACAAAGACATTGGCAATAATAATCCTCTTGTCATAATATGAGTCTCTCTTTGCTTGCTTTAATTGCTTGACCACTATGTAATGAAGCAGGGTGAGTAACTGTTTCCAGTTCTTGATCCCCTGAGAACAGGACTTCATAAGTCTGTAATGAAGATGCCTGTAACCAAGTCCCTTTTATGGGACTAATAGAAATATTTGGTGTTCTTAATTGAGTTTAAGCTATAGTGTGCTCAAACTTATTTCATTATGTACATTACACAGACTCAGATAAGGGGACAGAAATTAGATTCTGCTTATTAAGGATTGTACTGGCTTTGGCCAGGATAGAGTTAAATTTCTTCATAGTCGATTGTATGGGGCTATGTTTTGGATCTGTGATGAAAGCAGTGTTGATAACACAGTGATGTTTTAGTTATTGCTGAGCAGTGCTTACACAGCATCAAGAAATTTTCTGCTTCTTCTGCTGCCTCACCAGCAAGTAGGCTCGGGGTGCACAAGAAGTTGGGAGGGGACACAGCTGGGACAGCTGACCAAAGGGATATCCCATACCATATGATGTCGTGCTCAGCAATAAAACTGGTGGCGGGTGGAGGTTGATGGGGGCTGCCATTTGCCATTGCTCAGGGGCTGGCTGGGCATCAGTCAGTTGCTGGTGAGCAATTGTTTTATTTTGCATCACTTGTTTCTTTTTGTTTTGTTTTTTCTCTTCTTTGTTTTGTTTTTTTTGTTTTTTTTTTTTTAACTTCCTTTTTTAAAAAAAAATAAACTGTCTTCATATCAACTCATGAGTTTTTACACTTTTACCCCTACGATTTTCTCCCCCCTCCCACCGCAGGGGGCAGGGATGAGCTAGTGGCTATGTGGTGCTTAGCTGCCTACCATGGGTAAACCATGACAAGGATCTAAGTGCTACATAGTATTTTGCTAGTTCTCAATAATGGGATGATTAAGGTTAAAGGACGATTGGGATAAGAGACTTAAGCTGAGAGTTAGGTCATAGAATACAAACATAGAATCATAGAATATCCTGAGTTGGAAGGGACCCACAAGGATCATCGAGTCCAACTCCTGTCCCTGCATAGGACAACCCCCAAAATCACACCATATGTCTGAGCATTGTCCAAATGCTTCTTGAATGTTGTCAGGCTTGACGCCGTGACTACCTCCCAGTGGAGCTTGTTCCGATGATCCACCACCCTCTGGGTGAAGAACCTTTTCCTAATGTCCAACCTAAGCCTCCCCGGCATATCTTCCTGACGTTCCCTCGGGTCCTATCATTGGTCGTCAGGGAGAAGAGATCAGCACCTGCCCCTCCTCTTTCCCTTGTGATGAAGCTGTAGACCATGATGAGGTCTCCCCTCAGTCTCCTCCAGGCTGAACAGACCAAGTGACTTCAGCCACTCCTCACATATGGCTTCCCCTCTAAACCCTTTACCATCTTTGTGGCTCTCCTCTTGACACTCTCTAGTAGCTTCGTATCCTTTTTGTACTGTGGCATCCAAAACTGCACACAGTACTCAAGATGAGGCCGCACCAGTGCAGAGTGCACCTCCCTCAACCAGCTAGCAATACGGTGCTTGATGCGCCCCAGGACACAGTTGGCCCTCTTGGCTGCTAGGGCACACTGTTGGCTCATGTTTAAGGTATTCTTGGCTGTTTTCATCTATATATCTTTGGTTTCTAGCAATTTCAAATACACTGGAGAAGAAGAGAGCAGGAATAGGATCTGCCAAGAAAGAGAATACAAGAAAGTAGGTGTACAGTCCCTCCAGTGCATGTCCTTCATGCAATGGAGCCTCTTCTTTTTGTCCTGTGAACAGCATGGTTTACCTATAATCCAGGTTCTTAGCCTTGCTCCTTTGTTGTTTGTGTCTCTTATTGCCTCAGAGGGCTAGTTGGAGGGCCTGCCTTGTCATCAGAGGGCAACTGAGGATGGCTTGCTTTGTTGGGGAGGCACAACATCCTTTAGAAGTTGTAGCAAATAGTTGGGCTTCTGGAGGTAGTGAATCTTTTCTGCTGCTGTTACAGTCAGGGTGAGGGGCAGGCACAGTGTTTAACGCAAGTCAATTCTGTGCTTTTCAGAGTCACAGTGGTCTCCAGCAGGTGTGACAGCCCTACAAGCAGAGCCCTCCAAGTCTTGCAGGCTTTTAGTAGTTTAGTTATCCTGCCATATGTTATGAAGGAAGAGGTCTCTGACTGTACAGTTTCCTGCCATCACGTCAGTTTGGGTGGTGAGTTAACTATGCGATCACATTGTCTGACACTAGGATGCCCTCTTGTACCTTGGGTGTTGCAGCCACTGTCTAATGATGTGTGAGGTCTGAGGCTGTGTAGCTTCAGGCCCTGAAAGGGTTAAAGCCAAGACAGACAAAGCCACTGCATCAAAATGCTTCCTGAAAGAATTAAAGCCTAGGGGCAAGGAGGATATTTTAAATATCTTAGTCACTTAACTAAACAAAAGAAAGGCCTTTGTGATTTAGAGAGTAGTTAGAATGGTTGTAAGATAAGGGAGCTCTGGCATAATCCCATCTCAGACAACTTGGCCTTGGGAGAACAAATGCACAGAAGATAAAGTTGCAAGGGGATGACAACAATAGCCTTGAAGGACATGGTCCCAGAACTGAAGCAAAGGTCAGTCAGCTAACACAGTGAAGAAGACTATGAGCCTTTATCTGATGACCACCCAAAGACCACCAAGGAAGACGACTGCGCATTTGCATATGTTAATAAGTTCCAGGAAATCTCATGTTTATGTAAATGAATTCTCAGAAATCCTGTGAATATGTATGACTTCATAGTATAAAATCTCTGAAAGTCTACCAAATCGGTGGAGCTCTTATGGTGGAGAATCCCCAGTGCTGCCCAGCGCTGCAATAAAGGATACCTGCTTAGTGGTAACTTCGTTGCTATTGAGTTTCATTTCAGGGACTCTCTGAATATTCTGTTTCCCTCTCAGGGAGATTCGGACTGTGAGGAAAAGCATCCGTGAACTTTTGTATCAGCCTACCTCGCACATCTGGGAGGTGACCTTTAACTTAAATGCCTGGCATCAGGCTCCCTTGTGGATCCCATAAATTTCATGGTACATGTTGTACTGTCTTTTAAGTTGAAGTGAGGATTTTTTTTTTTCTCCATATGCTATATTTTCTGCTGTTCTACGCAGCACTGTGTGCCTCATTTCTTAAGGGCCTTGGCCTTTCTGTCAGTTTTCTGGAGTTTGTTAAGGACTGCCCTCGGGCTAGTATGTGTCTGGAGTCCCCTTCCTCTTCTCTTCCTTGCTGCCTCTAATCCTGCAACTGACGTTTTAACATGCCTCCACCTCCCACATTCCCTTCCCATTGCAAATAGATCATGTACAATCATGGACAGTAACTGCTGAAAAACAGTTGCTTGAGCAAATTAGTTACGAATCGATTGGAGGATTGTTGCCTAGGTTGTTCTTTCTGGGAGGCATGCTATTTCAGTTTCAGATGCCTTGCGCCATTTCAATGCAGATGTTACAGTATTGATTTTTATTCCATTCTGAGCAAATTTTTGAGAAGAGGAGCATGGAATCAGGAAAATGTAGGTAGAAGTACCTTTTTAGAGCTTACTCTGCATTTGTTTTGGAGAGAGACTTTAGCTGAGAAGTTCAGTAGTGAAGCTTGCACAGAATTATTGTAGTTCTTCATTAATAGGTTGCCTGTATATTATTTCTTTTAATTGGGTCATTTTTTGTCTCATCTTTATTTTTTTCTAAGTTGTCTTACTTTCCAACAGTCCCCAAAACAGCAATCATGAATTCAAGGTACATTGAAACTAAAGGGAATAAATTCCTGCATAAGAGGAAGAAAAGCATATAAATGGAAGAAACTTCAATAGAAGCTAGGAAGTTGCTGAATGGAATATACAAGTATAAAAATGTATAAAAGTGGAATCATGCAAAGTGTAAATATTTCAGTATTTTAATACTTTGAACAAAGTTTTGCACACCTCTATTTTATTTCTTTCTCCATTTGCTGTTATTGGTTGCTTTAGAAATAGTGTTCCATTGAAAACAATGCTTTCTGTCTTTTGAATTATAACGCATGCTTTGTAATTGGGAAAATGTGATTAAACTGTGTCATCTCTTAAATACTAACTCACTGTAAGTGAAACGTGTGCAATTCCTTTAACCTCAGTGAAGGTGTATACTTGTGTAACACTCAAGAAAACTCCATTTGACTAGTTCAAGGAGAAATGGACATTAACAGCTGGCTTTAGATTTTTCTTTATTACAGTTTCTAAAACAAATTTGAAATTATATGAAGCTTTGTCGTGGTTTAACCCCAGCTAGCAACGAAACACCACCCAGCCGCTCGCTCACTCCCCCCCTGGTGGGATGGGGGAGAGAATCGTAAGGGTAAAAGGGAGAAAACTCGTATGTTGAGATAAGAACAGTTTAATAATTGAAGTAAAATAAAATAGAACAGTTAAATAGGTAAAGCAAAAGCTGCGCAAGCAAACAAAGCAAAGCAAGGAATTCATTCCCTACTTCCCATAGGCAGGCAGGTGTTCAGCCATCCCCAGGAAAGCAGGGCTCCATCACACGTAACGGTTACTTGGGAAGACAAAACCCGCCACTCTGAATGTCCCCTCCTTCCTTCTTCCCCCAACTTTATATACTGAGCATGACGTCATACGGTATGGAATAGCCCTTTGGCCAGGCTGGGTCAGCCCCGCTGGCTGTGCTCCCTCCCAGCCCCCCGTGCACCCGGCAGAGCATGGGAAGCTGCAAAGTCCTTTACCAGTGTACTTAGCAACTACTTAGCAACAACTTTGCACTACTTAGCACTACTTAGCAAGAACCAAAACATCAGTGTGTTATCGACATTGTTCTCATCCTAAACCCAAAACACAGCACCATATCAGCTACTAAGAAGAAAATTAACTCCATCCCAGCTGAAACCAGGACAAGCTTTCGTAAGTTTAACGCTCTGTTTCACTTTTAACTCTCACAACAAATTTGCACTGTGTTAATTTTGCATTTTACACCCTTTATGTTGGAGCAATTTGCTGATATTCCTGCACAATTTTTAATCTCTTGATGTTGTTCAAGTTTAATATCTGTGGGAAATAGTTGGACAGTGACATATAATTAGAAGGTGCATTATTTTCATTGGTGATAATTTCACTTGGTACTGAAAATTGTGATTGTGGAATCACCCCATTGCAATAAGAGTGTGTTCAACATAAACTAGGCTGACTTACATACTGAAACTTGAAATACTTCCTATACAAATGACAGGCTTGGAGTAATTGCTATTTTTGCTTCTGTGGCACTTCTTTATTAAAGCTATTTACTTAATAAAGCATATACCTTTAGCAATAGCCTGTATTCTTTTTTTTTTAGCCTAATTCATTCTGCATTCAGTAGTTCTATGCCTTTTGGTAATAATTGTCCTGTAACAGTGCACAAGATAGCCACTTACAAACCATAAGCCTTATTGAAATCCCTTCATAAAGCAAATTGAAAGAGTCATACAACTAAAATTTTGCTGCACCAGACTCCGTGCCCTCAGTTAAGGAAAAAGTTTAATTATAAGATTAGAGAAGAACAAAATGTTAGGAGTATTTATACTTTCAGATATAAGGAAATACTTTGATATCTTGTAGATTCTGGTGATGGATGAATTCCATATCTTGATTATCTCTGATCAAAATCTGAATCTGAAAATTAATCTCTCCCATCCCATCCCAATATTAACCAGAGTTAACAACTGTGGTCATGCATCCCCCCTCCCCTCCCTCTCCTGGACTGCTTTACAATCTCAGTAATTCCCATCAAGACTTGGCCTTTGTGTAATGAGTTTGGCGGTTAAGCGTCCCTTGACTGTACCAGGAACTCTTGCATGGGTAAGGTGGGAGTAGCACTGACCATACCGGCAATAATCAGTCACACCCTGACAGCCTTGGAACATATCTTATGACCATACCAGGAATAATCAGTTGCCCCCTGACAGCTTTGGAACATATCTCATCTGGGTTGTAACTCAGGCGGATCGGTACAGGTGGATCTGTACCAAAGTCACTGGAATTTTTGAGAACTCCAGTAGTTACTGACCCGGATTGTTACCAGGATGGAAATTTACTGATGTCTAAAGTCAATCATCTCATGAGACTATAAAACAACAGTACCAAGTGAGACCCTTTGAGCTCTCCTGGACTGCAGCGGGCTGCACCCAGTATTTCCCTCTGAGTGGGATGCTTCTCAGAGTCTGTGAACTCTTAAGTTTGCAAAGTTTAGAGGCCTGGTGACAGGACCTGCACTGAACTCTGCCCCTTCCCCCCTCCCCCCCCCGACTCCTTGAGGGTCGACCTTTGCCCATTGAGACAATCATTTGAAGTGAGTATTTCAGTTAGCTCGAGGGGAATTTTTTAACAGGTATCTTTATATCCATACTGTGTGTGTGTGTGAATCAATTAAAATATTGTGGTAAATCCTATTTAATCACTTTGTAAATGCTAAATTAACCAATGATTAATTGCTGCTAAATTCCTGTGATTCTCTTTAACTGTGAATAAATCTTAAACTGCTGCGAGACATATATAATCCTTAGACGTAAACCGCTGATAAAGTCTAAGGTGAAGTCGGGATTCAGACACACCTAGGCTCCTTTCTGAGAAGGAAAGGGTGTCTATTCTGAACCTTGTGACTCAACAGGAGCTCCTCCTTTACCTCTTTGTATTTTCAGTCTCTGTATAAATCATTCCAATTTGCTTCTACCTTTTTTTCCTTTATATATATTCCATTTATTTAATAAGTAATAGAGTGAACCTTGCCATTGAACTTTGTTAAATCTCACTTCTATACATTTCTATTAAAATCACTTTTTGCAAATATCTTTGACAGTAATTCCTTAAGCGACCTAACCACTCATCCGTGACAGCAATGTGACTGCTACCACTGAATTAGTCTGAGATTGAGATATAAATGCCAACACAGCATGAGTAAAATTAGTTACAAAATCTTTACTCTGGACAGTATAAATCACAACAAAAATAAAGACAATAGGTCTGTGCTAGCTTTGGGTATGTATTGAAACTGTGAGCCCATGTCCAACATGGCAGCTAGATTGTATAGTCCTCATGGCATTGTGTGTCCTCCCGTAGTCCTGATATACATACCTGAGTATGATCAGGCACTCATTCTGCTACAAAGTCTTAGTCTGAACAGTAAGGTGCTTTGATTAATAAGAAGAGCAGCAAATGCAGTTCTTGCAGAAGCATAATTTTCTTTCAGTAGGCAGATCACAGAGGTATGCTGGGCTAAGGAGAGGGCTGGGTCAAGAATCTGTCTCTCTTACACCTGGTCAGGAACCAAGATTTATGCTGTTTCCGGAACAAAAGCCATCTAAGAACTACTCTTGCACTGCTCTACCTATGTTGCTACCAGTAAAGTCACAGTTTACGTTTGAACTGGAAAGAACTGGTTTACTGTATAGTATCTCACTCAAAGCATAAAATCCCACCTAGGACAGAATATTTGTATATTCTTTCTTCAAATGAGCACAGCAGTTCTATTTAGTAAAATACGCAATAAACTTTGGACATGATCAATCACTTTCTTAGAACTAGCAAGCTGTAAAATGTGATTCAGTTTGCTGGAAAAGTCAATGTTGTATTTCCAAATTAAAAATCCCTAGTATTATAAAATGTCTGTATATCATAATTCTGAATTACCTAATAAAAATTCCTTAGTAAAAGAATACCTTGATTTTTTTTTTCTGTTAGAGCTGTCTGTATTGAAATCCAGTGAATCAAAGAAAATACTGTAGTATGAAATCAAATGTAATTTGGCATAACACTGAATACAACATCTATTTATTTAATTATTGTGATATAGATGGGCTTGTCTATTGTGAAATATATCCTGGTTTCACAGTAATAAGAAATCATACAGATGATAAAAATTCTGTGGAGTAAAATTCCATGGTACACAAACTTCTAACTAATTTTAAAATAATTCTTTCTATTTCTGTGATGTTTGCTATAAGTCTTTAAGAATATTTATAGGTGGGAACTAATAAAACATCATAACATCCCCATGAAAGAAATAATGAATCTTAGATGACTATATACTGACAGAGTGCTAAAATAATTCTAGATAACTTATTTTATGCTGTACAGCTTTCAAGATGGGTGATGTACTGTAGTGTCAAGAACTGACAAATTTTTTTGTTTGTTTTTAATGTTCATTACACATTTTTGTAAAGAGCAGACGTGTTTCATTCTAAACTGTGTTATTCAAGGCCCCTCCAGTTATCTGTCTTTAAGGAACAGACAGATTTTTCTTGGACTTTTTTGGCTTTCAATGACATTCATTTTCATCTTCTATTGTGTTTGAGGGAAGCAAGCCATGTTCACTCATATGTCATGTGAATGTTTGTGACATTTAGGTTTCTAAGGAGAGTTTTATATGTCATCATGTGTTTGGCCTATTGTAATTCATGTTCATATTAAGTCCTCTTCATTCCATTTGTCTATCCATCTGCTCTGTTACACTTCGCCCTTTAGATTGTAGGTCTGGAATATAAATTAAATTCCATGTGTGCATTTAAAATATATCTTTCCTATATAAACTGGTGGGGTAGCTAGTTAAAAGAACACTATCAAAAAAATAATTAGGAGAGCTCTTGCATCGCATGCATTTGCTTTTGCATACTGATTCTCCAGGAGAAATAGAAACTACATAATTTTCAATGAAACACACAAGACCACAAGGACATTAGTAACGATTTTTCATATTGTTTTGTGCATCTTACAGTTGCAAAAGAACACAGTGGTAAGAGCTTTGTTCTATTTCATAGATTATGCCTATAGCATATGAGATACATCATACATGATACCATACTTACGCTATACCCAACTAAGTTTGCCTCACATCTTCAACATGCTTTCTATACCAAATGACGGGTGAAGCCATTTGCTTTTAAGGACAGTGATTTGACTATGGAAGAGGTATGAAATTGCAGTGAATATAATATGACTTGCACAAATTGCAAAACACTTTGAAAAGCTGTGGCTTTATTCTGACGCTGTACTGGTTTTGGCCAGGATAAAGTTAAATTTCTTCATAGTAGATTGTATGGGGTTATGTTTTGGATTTATGCTGAAAACAATGTTGATAGCAGGCTGATGTTTTTGTTATTGCTGAGCAGTGCTTACACGGCATCAAGGCTTTTTCTGCTCTTCAGACTGCCCTGCCAGTGAGTAGGTTGGAGGTGCACAAAAAGCTGAGAGGGGACACAGTTGGGACAGTTGACCCCAACTGACCAAAGGGATATTCCATACCATATGACATCATGCTCTGCAATAAAACTGGGGAGGAGGCTGGCTGCTCAGAGGCTAGCTGGACATCGGTCAGTTGGTGGTGAGAAATTGTTTTCATTTGCATCACTTGTCTTTCCTGTGTTTTCTCCTCTCTCTTTAGTTTATCTGATATTAGTTTATATTAGTTTATCTGATATGTGCCATGCTGGGTTTTTTTGCTGTACGTGTTAAAGATCGGTGTTGGCTCTTGCAGTTTGCTGTGCTCTGTAAAGCTTAGTGATGTTTTGTCTGGGAGATTTATTATTAAAACACTGGCCTTGAGCTTAATCTGGTATTTGGGCTCTGTACTGAAGCCACTACTGTACTTCGGGTACTGTTTCATGGAGACAATTAACAGTTATACTTCTTCCTCTGAGAGGTTTTTTGTGGAGGAAATACAGAATAGCACCTTCACCACATTCTGTGTTTTCTCCCACATTACAATAACTTTTCAGTATCTTGAACATCCTTGGGTAGTCAAAATACTTCTGTTGGTATTTCTTAGGAATATTGTTTCAGCTTTTTCCAAGGTTAACAAGCTATTTAGGAATATTACCCAGGTCCTGTGGCAGTGTGGTTATGGGTGGCAAGACATGTGAGAGAATATGGGCAGGCATCTAGAAAGCTTCTCCTCTTCAATGGTCTGGAAATTCACTCCTGAATAAGTGTGGTATCCTGATGAAGTGATAGAATGTTTGAAAACAAGATGCCCTGGCTATTCCAAAGAGGCACAACTTAACCGCACTGTGCTGCGGCCTGGCCAGCACCTGCCAAACACTGCTCAATACTGTTCAGCACCCTCAAGAAAAGAGGGTCTCTGGATCTGAAAACATACCAAGAGACACTATGGCTAAACCAGAGACCCAGCCCTGAACTATATCAGTCGCCCCTATAATTAAAAAGAAACAATGGAAACAGAAGTCAACTTGTTTAGTAAGGAATGAAGAAGCTTCTCTTAAGAGGGAGCAGGAAAGAGAGTGAAAGAGAATAAAAGAGAGTAAGGCCACCTGTTACAAGAACAGGAGGAGGAAAGGACTGAAATCATAAATGAGGCAGAAATCACCTGATCCCAATCCCTAAATGAGCTGCAAGATATGCGAAAATATTTCAGTTGTCAGTGAGTAAATTCTCAGTGGGTTACTCCAATGCTGGGATACTGGGGCCAATAGTCAGGAATTAGAGGGTAAATAAGCCTGGCAGCTGGAGTCTTTTGCTAGGGATAAGGCCATTGACAAAGGTATTGGAAAAAGGACAGGAGTCCTCAGTCTTTGGTGGTGACTCCTGTCAAGTGTGAAGGATAGGTATCCCTTCAAGGAAGATCTTGCCAATTCCCAAAGCAAATGGACCACCACTGGGGGAGGTATCCAGTATCTGAGGGAATTAGCTGTGGTGGAGGTGGTCTATAACAACTTGGATGACAACCAGGTATCCAAAGAGCTGGTTGAAATCCGGTGCACATGGTCCATGTGGTGAAAGTTTATACAAAATACACTAAAGTCATACACCCACACCCTGGAGATAATGAGCTGGACAGACATGGAGACACCAGCTATGGATGGAGTGGCCAGACAACTCCAAGACTATAAAGACAATTTCACTTACTCCCTACAAGCCTGCATCTTGGCTGTGGTCAAACTGACACAAAAATTCTCTGAGCAATCTGAGAAGGATAGGTCTTCCTCACGCACACCAATCCAGGTCTCAGATATTAAGGGTCAGTCTTTCTCTGTTCAAGGGAGAGGGTACTGGTGGTGCACACCATGTGCAACCCTGTGGTTCTTCCTGCATGACCAGAGGGAGGACATGAGGAAGTGGGATCATGAACCTACCTGGAGACTGCTCCTGCGTACAGGAACTGCAAGGAAAAACAACAGTCAAAAGGCATCCATCCAGGAAAATTACTCCTCCAGTGTCTATTGGGCAGGGTAAAAGGGCTAATTGTACTTTTGGCCCAGAAGAAGGGACTTCTGGTTTGCAGTTACAAAAATCAAGTAATGAATATTCCAACCAGGAATAGAGGTGCCCTGCCTTCGGCCAGGCAGAGGAAAGGGACAACCAGGTTTACTAGACTGTGTGCATTCGATGGCCTGGCACTTTGGCCCCATGGGAGTATAAAGCTCTAGTGGACACCAGTGAACAGTGTACTCTAATACATCAGATTACAAAGGTACAGAATCCATCTGTATTCCTGGAGTGACAGGATGATCCCAAGAACTGTCTCTTGGAGGCTGAGGTAAGCTTAGCTGGGAATGAGTGGTAAAAGCATCCTATTGTGACTGGTCCAGAGGCTCCATGTATCCTTGGCATACACTACCTCAGAAGAGGGTACTTCAAGGATCCAAAAGGGTACTGGTGGGCTTTTGGTATAGCTGCCTTGGAGATGGAGGAAATGAAACAGCTGTCTAGCTTGCCTGGTCTCTCAGAGGATCTTTCTGTTGTGGGGTTGCTGTGGGTTAAAGAACAGCAGGTGCCAGTCGCTACCATGACAGTGCACTGGTGACAATATCGCACCAGTTGAGACTCCCTGGTTCCCATTCATAAGCTTATCTTGTGACTGGAGATTCCAGGAGTGCAGTAAGACTCATTCACCCTTTAATTGTCCCATGTGGTCACTGCAAAAATCTAATGGAGAGTGGAGGCTAACAGTAGACTATCATGGCCTGAATGAAGTCATGCAGCCACGGAGTGCTGC
This sequence comes from Nipponia nippon, assembly GCF_047370975.1. Classification (NCBI taxonomy): domain Eukaryota; kingdom Metazoa; phylum Chordata; class Aves; order Pelecaniformes; family Threskiornithidae; genus Nipponia; species Nipponia nippon. The sequence continues at coordinate 42,779,313 of NW_028262402.1, forward strand.
TGTACCAGACATGCTAGAACTCCAATATGAACTGAATTCTAAGGCAGCCAAATGGTATGCTACAACTGATAATGCTAACATATTTTTCTCGATCCCTTTTATGTGGAGGAGTATCCAGTACACCTGGAATCAAGTGCCTCAGGGATGGAAACACAATCCTACCCTTTGTCATGGATTGATACAGACTGCACTGGAACAAGGTGAAGCTCCTGAATACCTGCAGTATATTGATTACATAATTGTATGGGGCAACACAGCAGAGAAAATGTTTGAGGAGGGGAGAAGAATAATCCAGATTCTTTTGAAAGCTGGTTTTGTTATAAAGCAAAGTAAAGTCAAAGGATCTGCAAAGGAGATCCAGTTTTTAGGAATAACGTGGCAAGATAGGTGTCATCATATCCCAATGGATGTAATCAATAAAATAACAGCCATGTCTACACCAACTAACAAAAAAGGAACACGAGCTTTCTTAGATGTCGTGAGTTTTTGGAGAACGCATATTCCACGTTATAGCCTGATCGTAAGCCCTCTCTATCAAGTGACCTGGAAGAAGAATGACTTTGAATGGGGCCCTGAGCAGCAGCAAACCTTTGCACAAATTAAACAGGCGATAGTTCGTGCAGTAGCCCTTGGGCCAGTTTGGGCAGGAAAAGGTCTAAAAAAAGTGCTTTACACCTCAGCCAGGGATAACAGCCCCACCTGGAACCTCTGGTAGAAAGTGCCTGGAGAGACTTGAGGTCAACCTCTAGGGTTTTGGAGTCAGGGATATAGAGGATCTGAAGCCTGTTACACTCCAACTGAAAAAGAGATATTAGAAGCATATGAAAGAGTTCGAGACACTTCAGAAGTAGTTGGTACTGAAGCACAACTCCTTTTGGCATCTTGATTGCCTGTGCTGGGCTGGATGTTCAAAAGGAGGGTCCCCTCTACACATCATGTAACTGATGCTACATGGAGTAAGTGGGTCACACTGGTAATGCAATGGGCTCAAATGGGAAATCTCGACTGCCCAGGAATCCTAGAAGTGATCACGGACTAGCTGAAACTTTGGAGTATCACCAGAGGAGGTGACTTGTGTTGAAGAGGCCCCACTGTATAAAATTACCAGAAAATGAAAAGCAATGATGTGCCCTATTTACAGATGGATCCTGTCGTATTGTGGGAAAACATTCAAGGTGCAAAGGTGCTGTGTGGAGTCCTACATGACAAGTCGCAGAAACTGCTGAAGGAGAAGGTGAATCAAGTCAGTTTGCAGAACTGAAAGCCATCCAGCTGTCTTTAGATATTGCTGAATGAGAAAAACGGCCAGTGCTCTATCTCTCTACTGACTCATGGATGGTGGCAAATGCTCTGTGGGGGTGGCAACAGCAGTGGAAGCATAGCAACTGGCAGTGCAGAGGTAAACCCGTCTGGGCTGCTGAATTGTGGCAAGATACTGCTGTCGGGGTGGAGAACGTGGTGGTAAAAGTACGTCACGTAGATGTTCATGTACACAAGAGCTGGGCCACTGGAGAACATCAGAACAACCAGCAGGCAGACTAAGCTGCTAGAACTCAAGTGGCTCAGGTGGATCTGGACTGGAAACATAAGGGTGAGCTATTTATAGCTTGGTGGGCCCATGACACATCAGGACATCTAGGAAGGGATGCAACATATAGATGGGCTCGTGATCAAGGGGCAGACTTGACCATTGATACCATTGCAGAGGTTATCCATGAATGTAAAATGTGAGCAGCTAAAGCCTTTTTGGTATAGAGGACGATGGCTGAAATATCAGTATAGGGAAGCCTGGCAGATTGATTATATCACATTACCACGAACCTGCCATGGCAAACACCATGTGCTTACCATGGTGGCAACAACTACTGGATGGTTGGAAATGTACCCTGTGACCCATGCCACTGCCTGGAATACTGTCCTGAGCCTTCAAAAGCAAGTTTTATGGTGACATGGCACACCTGAAGGAATTGAATCAAACAACAGGACTCATTTCCGAAACAGCCTCATAAACACCTTGGCCAAGGAGCATGGCATTGAGTGGGTATATCACATCCCCTATCATGCACCAGCCTCTGGGAGAACTGAACGATACAATGGACTGTTAAAAACTTCACTGAAAGCAATGGGTAGTGGGACATTCAAGCACTGGGATACACATTTATCAGAAACTACTTGGCTTAACACTAGAGGATCTGCCAGTCCACCTGGCCCTGCCCAATCAATACCCCTGTGTTTTGTGGAAGGAGATAAGGTCCCCATAGTACATATAAGGAACTGGCTGGGAAAAACAGCCTGGGTCATTCCTTCCTCAGGAAAGGGCAAACCTATTTGTGGGATTGTTTTTGCTCAAGGACTTGGGTGCATTTGGTAGGTAATGCGGAAGGACAGGGAAGTCCAATATGTATCTCAAGATGGTTTAATCCTGTGTGAAAATAATCCATGATTTGATTTGTATGATGGCACTGTTACATGATGCTGTATGTCACCACTCCTGTGGCTGCCATAGGTCAACCTCTCACTGCTAGCTATGCTAGAGGCAAGAGGAGGAATTAATGGCAATGGTAAAACATATGGTCTAGTCCAAAGGGACCAGGGGTAAAAAATGTTATGGATATACCTTTGAATTGTTGTAACCCATGATTTGAGTTGCATGTTATAGGAAGTACTACAGCAGAAATCACCTGAACCAATGAGGGACGAATCTCACAAGAAGCAGTGCAAGTGCAGCAGTGACCCACCTTGGGCTGATTTTGGTGCCCAGTAACTCCATGCAACACACTACCTCTCCTGTCCTGGGTGAATACCATAACAGATGAAGCCCAAAGTCATAGACCAAATGAAGTCAATGAACATTTTATGGATATTTATGGACATTTTACAAACATTTTACAGGGGAAGGAGTGGTTAATGAGGATGTGTTGAGATAGGGTGGGACCTGAACATGATGTAAATTTTATGGAATAAGGGGTGGAGAATGTACTGGTTTTGGCTGGATATCGATCAACTGGTGGTGAGCAATTGTCTTCATTTGCATCACTTTTCTTTCCTGGGTTTTATTTTCCTCTCTCTTTGGTTATTTGGGTTTTTTTCCCCCCCTCTTTTCCTTACAATTTTAAAAATTATTATTTCTTTTTAATTATTAAACTGTTGTTATCTCAACTCACGAGCTTCTTTTTAACTTTTACCCTTCCAATTCTTCCCCCATCCTGCCGGGGGGGAAGGGGGACAGCAAGTGGCTGTGTGGTGCTTAGCTGCCAGCCAGGATTAAACCACGACATATGCTAACAAGCCTCAGCCTTATCTGTTCTCAAAGCATTCTTGAAGCAAAACATCACTCTGATGAGAGAGCTGAAGAGACACTAACTGTAGGGGATCACTGGCAACTGTAATGGTGAACACTTGTAACTGCAGTGGCTTTTCAACATCTCCCCAGATACTACTGGACTTTGTAAATTCACTTGCTTTGGTTATTTTATTGCATACCAATTGCAATATGACCAACAATTAGTTCCCCTGAACATATCTATGACAAAATGCCTAATGCTCTATGTATGAATAACAGTTGCAGAGCTAAATTCATGTTCAATTTTGAAAATCAGAAAAAGTACCATTTGAGGATGTGAAGACAGATAATAAAGGCAATGGATTAAATATATCCTTTTGCCTGAGGATTATTTTTTTAACCTCTGTACAGTTTTGATAAAATTGGGATTATTTTATTTCATATGAAATGGGTCAGGATTGTTCTTCAGGCCCTAGCATACTTTTCCAGTAGAGACTGCATGACAAGGAAAATTATTACTGCGTTTGTTATCATTATACAGTTCTACATCTAAAACACACTACTGCAAAAGCAGTCTACTTCAGCTAAGCTGGGCATGAAGTAATTTGAAGACTTTAAGTATTAGTAATCTAAGTATTTCTTACCTTATGCATTTGAAACCTAGTATTACATTACCTTGCTTAGATACCTACAGAAGGAAAGTGAGAAAATATTACTGTGTGTTTTCATGCTCATTGTCACAGCAGTATGGCCTGTTTAAACAACATTTTAGAGCAATCTTTCTGTTGTGGACGCTCATTCCTCCTCTTTTTTCATCTGTGCTGGCACAATTTTTTGAGGAGCTGCAGTACAAACCATATGATGAAATTGACCTCACGATAAAAAAAGGAAAAAATCTACACAAATGGCTTAATTTTTCTATTTTTTATCCATCTTGGTTCCCTGATACAATTCACTGTGCAGCAATGGGAAGAATTATATTGGTAAGGCTAGCAGGGAAAGCTGCTGCACTATGAGAGCCGGAGGTGGGAATACCTTGAATGGCGCCCTGCTTGAATTTGGGAAAGTATTTACACTGTTAAATGTTGTACTTTGAAGACATAATTTTATCTTTAAAAAACGCCTCCTCTCATGTAAGCATATACTTAATTTAGATTGAGTCAGCCTCATGTATATGTATACACACATAGGGTCATGTGTGTTTATGTGCTCATGTAGTCTTTTATAAAGAAACTCTATGAACTGGTAAAGAGTAGAGAGTTCCTTCAGTCAAAGTAAGATTTGATAAACTGGCTAGGCAAAATAAGTAGAAGTCAAGCTGAGAAACAAAAGTTATGCAAAACATGCTTTCTTTGTTGCAGATATGCAAGTTAAGATATAAGTAGAAATATTAGCTAGTTTCCTATTAATTGGAGATTTTAAGGATAAACAAATTTTGGTGTAAAGCATGAGGATTTAGCTGCTTGACTCTTAGAGGTCTCATACAATTTTTTCTTACTTCCAGGATTCGACAGTCAACTACATTTGCTTGTGTAGCCTAAAATTATTGAACTGTAGCAATTGTAGCTGTATCATAGCTGCCACAGTTTAACTACAGATAGAAAGTAACACAAAATTTACAGGACTACTGATGCATTTAGCCTGAATTCCACCTAAAATGTTTTGCTTAGTGTTTGGTGTTGACTAGCTGCCTGCCAAATATTAGAGGCAATCAACTGGAAACATTAGACACAGGAACTTATGTCATCTGGATGTGGTTTGCTTCTTCAGGCTATAGTCTTTTCACTACACTGCCTTTGTTAGTTGGTCAGGGGCATTTTTTTCATAGGGTTTGTTTGTTTGGTTTTTTTTTTTTCCTCCTGGTCATCTTTCAGACAGAAATTTTACAGCTATTCTTTCTCTAATATTTCTCTCCTAGTTTGCACTACCACAAATACCTCAGAAAGTTTTGTCTTGAGGCTTGGAAAAATACAGCTATTTTATTGCTAAGGATTTTAATATTTTCCATGTATGCAGATGAAACAAGGTAAGACAGAAACTGTAGTTAGGTATCTTCTTTTCATAGTCAGTACTTTCTGTATTTTGTACAGATATTGCACAGCTGTGAGATATTAAGGAATGTTGGTTTATGACCCATTTTTGCCTGTGAATACTTCATTCCAGCTAGTGTTGGGGAGTGCTTCTGGGAGGCAAGTTTTTTCTGCATTTGCTTTCCTTGGTCCCTGTAGACCCATGTTTCCTTTTAGATGTGGATCTTTGTTATCGTTATTTTTTTACTGGAGCCATTGCCTCTTTTATCAAGGTCACAGTCTTATTCTTCTTTTGGCTGTGTGATTCTGTGTTACATACACTTTCTGCCTTCCCAATAACATTTAGACCTTACACAAGATAATTTTGGCTGAATTCATTTCTGCTTATACTGAAAAACAATAACAGAAAGGAGCAGCTGAACACAGCCAAAAAGTAAAGGAGGAGGAAAAGGCTGTTTAAAGCCTAATTAAAGCCTAGCATTGAGGCAGTGTGTATTTTTTCTTCAAATTGGGCATAACAAAATAGTCCCCTCTGTGCTTCAGTCACACTACTCCAAGGTGGATAAGCATTTCCTCAGTTCCTCAGAATTATTACGGTTTGCATTTCAGAAATGCTCCAAAGCTGTCTTCTTTTTTTGCCCATCTTACCCTGACTCCATCTCTTTAGCCATGATCTCTCATGAGGTTTTCCAACAGACATAAGGAACTCAAGCATTTCTGCAGTTTGGTAATTTATTTCCTTTCACTTGATCATCCAACAGTGATATCCACTGTGCAAAACTCGTAATGTTGTACTTATTCTGAATTTTATTGTTGCATTAGTATTTGAGATCTCTTATTAAAGGTGTGAGAAAGAGGAAAGTGAATAGAATAAACAGGAAACTAACACGAGATTTGGTGCTTTGACACATTTTTTGCAAGGCCTTTATTTTAGGTGTATTTTAACACCAAGTTTCATTAAAATGTATGCATTATGAAATGGAATAAGTATAGTTTACCAGTTCAGCATATCTTCTTTGCAGTGGGCTGCACCTCCTTATGTTGTAGGAAAAGTTTGAGCCTTGATGAATAGAACAGTTTTTGTCTCATTACCACAAGAAAAATATATTGACAAAATAGAATTTTCAGGGGAAAAAACCAAGAAGTTTTGCACTATGCAGGTGAACTATATTCCATTTATTTATAGGAGAAGATAGATTGGCAAGGAAGAGAAATATTGGCTCCCAAGAGAGATGTTACAAGAAGAGAGACTGTCCTTCAATTTTGCACTGTGGTGATTTGCCTGGTATTTGTCGATATCTTATATAGTCTTGATGAAGCATTTATCACCGGTTTGAAAATACATAAAAATACCTCAAAAACATGATAAAAAAATCATATAGAGTACAGACTAGGCCACCTTCTGCTTCAAATTCCAATTGAAGTTCAGCCTGTAGTGCATACAGAAATGCAGAATTTGGAAGAAAGTCCAACAATGCTTTTATTTTCATAAATTTGATAAATAAGAGGTATACAGGGACTGATTATGGCTTCTGTTTTTATTTATTTTCTCTGTGGCACCACCCTGAAGAGTTAAAATCCAGATCCAGAATTTGTACTAATGTGCAGGTTTGACAAGCAGCATGTTGAAAGTATGAAGGTAAAGAAGAAGACCCAGTGGATCAGGCACATATGGGTGATGCATACTGCAGCTCCAAAGAATCACAGCATGGCTGGGACTAGCTGGCACCTCTGGAGATTGCACAGTCCTACCACCAATCAACCAGGGTCACCTACAGAAGATTGCTCAGGGCCATGCCCAGCCAGGCATTGAATATGTCCAAGGATGGAGACTGTACACCCTCTCTAAGCTGCCTGTGTCAGTGTCCAACCACTGTCACAGTACAAATTTTTTTCTCTAATACAAGTGTTTGAAAAAGAACCTTTGACTTGAGACCCAAATGTGGCTGGGTCTCAATGCTGACACCTTAAAAGCAAACATAATTCAGCAGTTGGTGTAATGTTTAAGTCACAGTGTTATGTGTATATGATACAATTGTTAAAATTATTTCCCTGTTATTACTTATTTTACTAATAGCTCTAGTCTATCTCTGGTCACAGCATAGCATACAATGTAATGTGACCTAGCAAGAAAATATTTTGATTCCCTTTCTCCTTCTCTTTCTTCCTCATATACCACAATTCTATTTGGTTTGTGCAGGAGGGATTTATGAGTTCAATAAGCTGCCATGAAGTACCCCCATTAGCCTGGAAAACTCAACACATGATCACTGTGCATTTTCCTGGGATTCATCCATGGTTTATTTTTGTCCAAGTGAAAGCATTCCTTCTGCTGCTAAACAACAGGTTCATTTTTGTTTGATTCATGTTTTGCTGTATTATAATCTTCTAAAATACTACATATGCAACAGAATGTTATATTTAATGGAACCTACTAGCAGACGTTCACATAAAAACACATTCACCTCTTTGATCATCTTGGGAAACTGTGGATGACTATGGTTTATTTCCACACAAATATTCAGAGCTTCTACACCTAGACTGCTTGCCATACAGTAGGGAAAAAAGAGATAATTTAAAACTGTTCAGGATTTACATGCCATGTGCAGTCCTCCTTGGGTGGCAAGATGTCAACTCTCACACCTTAATAAAAACAGCCCACTGTAACCACCTGCCTAGGATGCCCTTAGCAGAGCTAACACATTTCTTAGACCTTTTATTATGCTCACTGAAGCTAAATGCTGTGTGGTTTTCACAGGAAGAGTGCATTGCTGCATAGGAGGTGCTGGATCAGAAACTCGTGCAGCAGGCAGCACCTCTCACAGGAAACAATAGCGTAAATGAAGCAGAATGAGCACTGAACAGCACTTGACTAATCAGAGTGTACCCCATGCTTAGATGGTCTTAAATAACTTGCTAAAGTAACTGAAGTTAGGCTGATTAATATGAGATGAGGATCTGACCTGAAATCTTTGTTTTGGTAGCACTGGAATGGCACTTTGTGGTGCTGCTATAGGAAAAGCACTTTCTCAGGGTATATATGTCAGGCAGCATTACCTCCTTGTCTATTGTTTGGACTTGTTCTTCAGCTGCTGAGAAGGAGAACAGAGGCCAGTAGTAGAACAACATGTTTGCTTTTATTTCTTTTTCTTGGAAGGGTTTTTTTCCTGCATAGCACTCAGTAAAAGAAACGGAAAAAAAAAACCAAAACCCAAACCAAAAAAAGTCAGATAGCTGAAATGCAACAAAAATCCAGAAGCTATGCAAATTCATGCTATTTTCTTGGCTACTTGTAAGCAGGAATCCATATAATTTATTACAGTTAGGGTGAAGTCACCTGCAGTGGTTTACAACAGTTCCATTTAAAACAATGCTTTCTAAAAATAATGAGCTTATCCTCTCTGTAGAAACAAAGCAATGAAATTCCTTTTCATAAGACCAATACCTGATAGTGTATTTTCCTAGCTGGGCCTGGCTCAGGGGTATAAAGTTAGCAGAAGTTACTGAGTGACAGACACCCTGGGTAGTCTCCTTGGAGCATCTAAGAGACTATTTCCCCTGCAAACTTCGCAAATCACCTATCCGGTTCTGTCAAAGTGTTTGCCACTGCCATACTGCCTCTTTTAGGTATCATCCTCCAGTTAGAGCACATTGCACAGAATCCCCACTTCACACTGATATCTGTGCCAGGAGGCTTTTAGAAGCATTTCAATCCCAACTGTTGTGTTTTTGGAATCCATCACATTTCTGGTCTATATCAGCTTTGTGCTTTAGTCTTGGATTCCTGCGAGAGTTTAACATGTGGAGGAGGTTATATATATTGTCATTCTCCAGATGTACTAATTAGAGGAATGGTCATCCAAATAGATTATTGTCTGTGCATATCATTGCATGCACCAGACACAGTAAATTCAAGATAAATTATGACTACTCAACACTCAATGAAAGAGGGGTAAACAGAGCACTATGGATATTAGTACTCACAGATCATGCAGTGGAGTAATTCATGGAAGAGAACTTAGTAGGTCATATCAAATTGCTGATTAGGTTTTTTTTTGAAAATAAAAATGGAAGGCAAACAGAAATCTGGTCTCTAATGGTGTTGATTTAAGAACCTAAGTTCTGTAATACTTCTCAGGTCTCCCTACAGTCATTTCAGTGTCATCCAGGATGCTAAGTGGGAAGATGCTAGTAAGAAATGTTTATGATAGGGTGATATTAAATCCAACCCACTAAAAATCTTTACTCAGGAATTCTGGAAGGTGTGTTCATCCACTCAAGATTCAGCCAGGGAAGCACTAATTAGGATGGATGCCTTTGAGTGAGCTTTCAGGCTTCCCTTTTTTCTTTTCGTTGCAGAGAATAAGGGGAATGATTGCCTTCTATGATAAAAAGGCTGGGATTTGTGGATGGGAGTATAGCAGTACCATAGCAAGGTAACATGTACCTTGCCTTTAGTAAGGCTTTTGACACTGTCTTTCACAATATTCTTGTATCCAACTTAGCATATTACACTCTGCATGTGAGGACAATCAGATGAGCGAAAGAAACATTTGGATGTTCTGTCTTAGAAGGTCATGGTTAATGGTTTGTCTTACCATTGTGGTGTTGTAGAGTCAGTCCTGGGATCTGTCATGTTTGACAGCTTACCAGTGACCCAGAGGAGACGACAGAGGGCCCATGTATCAAGTTTGCAGATGACACCAAGGGGGATCGGTCAACACACTCAAGGGCTGGGCCACCATTGAGATGGAGGTGGACAGGGGAGGAAGGGTCTGGTGGAATCCCATGAAATTCAGCAAGGACCAGGCCAAGACCTACACTGGAAAGCAGAGTGCTGCAGGGATGCAGCCTGGCGCTGATGAGGCCAGTGAACAGCTGCGGGGAACAGCCCTGTGCCCTGGCAGACAGTGAGCTGAGCCGGGGCCAGCCACACACCCAGGCAACAAGGGCCAGTGATGCCAGGGGTGGTGTGAGCAGGGCATGGACCTGAGAGCTAGGGGAGAGCAGGCACTGTCCCCTCTGCTAAGTGCTCATCAGACCACATCAGGATACCCTTTCAGTATCCAACTTTGGGCCCCTTGTACAAGAAAAATATATATGAGTTGACAGGACTTCAAGGGAGGCCACCAAGGCAGTGGGGCTGGATCCCTTGCCTTGCAAGGAGAGGCTGCAGGACTGGGGCTGGTTCAGCCAGGAGAAGGGACAGTTTCAGGGGCACCCAACAGCATCCCCAGCACTGGCGGAAGGGGATGGAGGAGACGCAGCTGGCCTCTTCACAGGTGTGCGTGGTGGGCGGGCAAGAGGCAGCAGCACTAACTGGAACACAAGTATTATACTGTGAAGTCACTTTTTCATTTCTTTTTACTCTTTCCCCATCTCTCTTGCTCTTATGTAGTGTCTGCTTTTTTCCTTTCTATGCAAAAACCATATTCAATAGGAGGTGTGAAAAGTAATTTCTCTAGGGTGATTAGTGTTTCCTTTTGAGAAGTATTTTTCCTTGCTGAAAGAAGGGTTAAATCCCCTTACACCAATAATGCTTGCAGATGCATTGAAAAACTTAAAGGATTACTTAAAATTCTAAAAATAGTTTTTTGATAAATATCTATGTATGTATCTTGCTAAGTTCTGGGATGGGCAATATCAAAATAACTGGCTTTTTAAAAAGTCTGCAATTTCTGAAAAAGAATAAAAATTGTAAATATTGATTCTTCCTATGGAAAACTGAGGGTTTCTTTGGTTTTGATGGTTGGTTGTTTTGTTTTGTTTTGTTTTGTTTTCCCCTTGCTTAGTTAAAACATTTTATTCTCATTTCAGCTGCTTTTGTCTTCATGTAATTCTATGGAATACAAAATAATTTTCAATTTGATACTGAAGACATTATGTCCAGAAAAGTTTAAATGTTATTTTTCAGTCTTACTGAAGACTTTGGTTTTGACAAAATGTAAGTGAACTAATAAAGAATAGGTGATGATTTTAGTGAATTTAAATTATATTCTTTAAACTCTGTCCTTGCTAGGCAACGCATCTCAACAGAATGTTAAGCTAAAGTTGTCTGACCAGCTCTGCTCTACATCCTTCTCAAGCTCTTACCTCTTGACTTTGCAATAAACCTGCCCTTAGAAATCAGAAGACTGAAAAATGTTAGGCTTAGATTCATTGGGCAAAAACTTCAAATAACCCAACAATGAGATAACCCTCTACCTCTCAGTTTTCTAATTAATATTTTACTTTATTTACTTAAAACATGAGTAGATACAGAACTGGTGTTGAACTCTGATCTGAGCCAGCTCTGATCTTTGCTGCAGTGTGATTATTCTGATCCTAATCTAAAACCAATCCAATTAGATGTAGTGGCAAATCTTAACCTAACTGGTGCTAGAGAAATTGATTTAATTCAATTTTACATAGAATCTGATGTCCTTAATTTAATTCTAATACTGGTAGTATATATGTTATCATTAATCTGGCTTAACTATGGTGAAGTGTTCCACTTTTCTATTCTTTTTGTAGCATTACAGTATTCTAAACAGGAAGGAAAGATCTGACCTACTAATATACCATGCAGGGAATTAAATATTCCTTCTCTGAATATGCTTTGTTATTGCACAGAAACCCTGGGAAACCATGTAAACTGAACAATAACATTTTTCCTGCAACTGAAAATTAAAGGTAGGTAATTTGAAACAAAAATGGGAGGACTGGAAACAGACAAGCCTCAAACACCTGAAAGAAGATTGTTGGAAAAATTGTGTGCTTTTGTGTACTTGCTATTGTATTGCTTCATATTTTTATAGGAGTTGTACAGAAGATTTTAAGTGGCATAATATTTACCATCTCTCAGTGAACGAAGGAATACGTATTCACATTGTGAAATGTGACTTGCATTTTCACAGTCAAAATATTCAATTTGGTAAAATTAGCCTCCATACGATGGGATTTGTGTATTGGTGGATATTGTGAAAGAAAACAGTAATTTTATAAACTATTTTCTTTAGTGGTTTATTGCTTGTTTTTATGTGTGTTTATTGATGGTCAGTGTTCAGCAGTAGACTATTCATTCTCTTTTCTTGATAGAAAATTCAAGCAGAAGGAACTGAATGTGTATTTTTGTAGTTCCTCATCACCAAGTAGTTCCTCCATCTTTTAATGAGTTAAATATTATAATAGTTTTATCAAATTTCAGACTGATCTCTAACAAAAAAAACAAACAAACAACCCCCCCAAAAACATAACAAAAAAAAAGAAAATTAGGTATTTCCATTCTATAGATTTTTCTCTTCTACTTTAACACCCAATATTTTTCTAGAGATAGAAATGCATGCACTATGGTAATCTGTAGATTTCAATAGAAAATTTAAAGGTTGTGGGGTTTTTTGTTTGTTTGTTGGTTTGTTTTTTTTTTTTCCCCAAAGGAATTATACTGCTCTGAATGAAGAAACTATCTGCCTGCATGGGAGGCCGTGCTAAATGGAGAAGAGAGAATACTTGAAAGAAAGAATATTACATGCCTTACTTTCTTGCCCACAAGATATATATCTTAAAGAAAACCTTGAAGCTTTCTGTAAAAACCTGTCAGTTTCTGAAAAATATAATATATGATAATTTTTCCTTTGGAATTTTGCCTAATATATTGGAGATGAGCTCTGTGGGTAATATACTATGTAGCTTTTTCTTTGTTCTTTCGTCTTGAGGAGGAACTTCTTTGTGAGATTCAGCAGAATATTGGCATATTGTAAAAAGCAGCTAATTTAATGTAGTTTGCACTCATTTGCTAAGTTCAGTGGTACTATATGTTTCTTAGGCAACTCCAGATATTAGTATTCTAGTAAATGCAAGCTGATGTGGAGAAATCAAAATGCAACAGCAGTAGTCTTTCCAAAAATTAAGAAAAAGCACTTAAATTAGTTATATATATTAGTCTGGGGAAATCTTTGCACAGAAGCAGCTCTAACTAACCCAAGCATCTTCAGTATGCACTTGTGGGTGGGGACTGAACTGTTTTACACTGTGGGGTAACTCAATCAGATTGATATGGCATTGTTTCTTGCCCTATGGACAAAAGACAAAGATTAATTACATGTTTTTTTCATTTTGTCATCCCAACACTAAGCCAGAAAATTCCACTGCTGCTAGGGGTCCAATTTTATCTGTCCAGAAAAGAGAAAAAAAAATAATTAAAAAATACCCAAATCCTTTGTGGCTGCCTGTTAGAAACAGTTCTGGCAATCCTGAACATCTTTGAAAGAATGTACTCTGCTTACTTTTCTTCACTTACCTGCTCTAATATCACTGCAGAAAGTACAATGTATTCTATTGTTTACTCTCTGTGTAAACTGATGACAAGGCCCTAAAAGCACAGAGCCCAGCATAACCAAGAAACAGAATGGAAAAATGGATGGTCTAAAATGATGGAAGAAGCATCACACTGAAAGCAGACAGAAAGAAATGAGTGCTAGTAACATGCATAAAGGGAGAAAGAGTATGTGTAGTAACAGAAAAATTGATTCAGAGCCTTTGATACTAGCTATATCCTGTGATTCTGAAGACCAAGTAGATTCTAGCTCCTGGATGGTCATCTGAAAGACTGATATTATTTTTATTTTCTCTGTCTAACAGTAAAAACAATAAGCATGCTTTATTCTTATGTATTTCACTCTCTATACTATTTGCACTGACAGCAATCAGGGTTCCAAGTTATGACCAAAGTATAAACATAGCTCTGCTTTTGACTAGTATAGGAAGCAATGAAAACAGCCAGAAGGTGGCAGTTTTAGACCATTTTGAAAAAGGGCTGTAAATGAGCATAACTAGACTCCTACTGTATGTTCTGAGATTCAAGCCAGAAACAATCTGAAAGATAGTTTTAAATTATTTATTTGGCAATATAGTCATGAAATAAAAAGGACCTTTCATCCCAAGAGTGGTAAATTCAGCCCCATTTAGCATTAGTCTAAATACAAAGGCTATTACTGAGTTTCCTCAGAAGCTACTCAATTTACTATATAGAAATTTAGAGACAAAATACTACATTTTCAGCTAAGATATGCCAATGCCTTTGGAATCCATCAGGGCAACAGCATCCACTTTCTAGCTACACCTAAAAATCACAAATTTTAGTCTTGTTCTTGGCATGGCTTCTAATTTGTTCAGATAATTTAACTCAGGTGGTGTTCTTTTCTTCTTTCTTTCCCCCCCCCCCCTTTTTTTTTTTTTTTTTGCTAAGACTTACTTTTTCAGGGTACAGTGATGTCTGGGAAAGGGCAATACTCAAGAAAGTAAAGCCAGTTACCTATATAAATATATCCAAGAGAAACAATTAGCTGGAGAGGCAATAAACTTTGATTTCAAGGAGCCTGGCTTGCCAAAGGAGCTCAGAATTAGGCCTTTTGAGATCATCTGGAGGTCACGGGTAAAAGTATTTGGTTAAGTTTACAGATAATAGTTAATTTTTTTTTAGCAAGACAAATTATTCCTTTAGAGATGCAATGCCAAGGAACACTAGTATACGTTTAAGTCCTGAAATATTTGTCAGCAAAAACCACAATGAAATCTCTAACTTCACAAAGAAGAAGCACATATTTGCAGGATTAGTGTGTGTGGTGGGGCATCTTCACCCTACAGCTTCTCCCACTGGTGAACACTTAGTACCATGCATGATGTGCCATATCAAAGGAGCTGGCATACAAACTAAGCTTTAGAAAGATGTGTGATCAGAAAAAAAACAGCATATTACAACAGAAAGAACTTCTGACTTTTCGTATAACTTCAGTCAAAGGATTTCTGTCTTTATAGATACCTGAAAAAAGAACCCTTAAAATAGAACTCCCCTGTGCTCTCCTTGAAAACTTTTCCAAAGGACAACTGACCCCTTTTTGTTCTCACTTTACGCTACTATCAGTCATGAAGAAAATAATACTTTAAGAAACTCAAGGACATAAAGGAAAAAGTTGGTAAAAAGCAGAGACAGAGAAAAGAGAACAGGGCATATTCAGCTGTGAGGTCATATTGGACTACAGGGGAAGAAAGGAGGGAACTAAGGTTCTGGACTTTAAAAGAGGGCAAACTCTGATGAACTGAAGGAATCGTTAGTAAAGTCAATTGGACTGAAGAGCTCAGGGACCTGAACATGAGAGAGGCCTGGACTTTCTTCAGTCAAACTATTAAAACTATTAGGAGTTGTGTATCCCAAGAAAGGGAAAAGATTACAGTGAGGGTGTAAACCCAACTGAGTGAATAAGCAGTTCAAGAAAGATGTTATGAATAAGCAGAGAGCATAGGAGGAATGAAAAAAGAAATTATTTGCAATTCCCTAAAAGGTAAGAGGGTAAGAAATTAAGTGAAAAATTAATGGAAATCTATTTGAGGGCCTACACCTTGCTCTAGTAAATTCTGAGACAGCAGATCAAATGGAAAAAGGCACTTCAACCCTTAAAGTGAAATTAGAAAATGGAAAAGACAAGGCCTTGTGAGAATGTGAGGAAGGAGTAGAAGATATATACAGCTCCAAGGCAAATCATGGCTTTTCTTAAGGTTTTCAAAATGAAGATTCTGGTAAACTCATATACAAAGACTGTATGGATGCTGGCAAACTCGAGTTTTGCTATACCATAGAGAGTGTGCAAGATTCTTCTGCTTACTCCTAGGATTATGTGTGGACAGTAGTCCAAACTAGGAGCATTAAATTGCATGTTGTCTTCTGGATCAGCTATTCTAAAAATGGGCAGAGGAAGTGCTGTCAAGTTTCTTTCATCATTTTCAGATTTGCAGAAGGCAAGAGGCATAATTATTCTTTTATACTGCATTTTGGGCTTTACAGTATTGTAGTAAATTGTATCTTTGTTGCCTACTTACATGCTTGCTTTACTTCATGATCTGTCACAAGGCTTCAGCCTAACTAGACTGTATTGCATGTCCAGCGCTACATCCTGCAACACCTCACCATTTCAATGTTGGCTATTCAGGTGTAAATGCCTCAGGTTCGAGATTAAAAAGAAAAAAAAACCCAATCTTCACCCCCATAAAATTTCCTGAGCTCCTAAACAGATTAAGCTATTAAAACAAAAATAGAGGAAATGGCAATAATAAAACAAAACCAAACCAAACACACACCACCCATCCCCTGCAATCCAAACCAATTTACAGAAAATTTGGTTTTTGAAAGGAAGGACAGTGAAGTAAGCCATACATAAAAAAACTGATGCAGAGAAGTGTACATTTTACAACACCACAGAAATAAATCCTTCCCAATGCTCCTTCTGTATTAATACTGTTTTATTTGATCCATATACTTCCTCAAGCAGAACTCAGGGCTTGATAGCAATACTGGCTAGCTCTTCCTATCATCACATCCTGAAGAGCTTTAGAGTAGATGTCATAGACAAGGAAACCAAAGCACAAAAAAGTGAATCATCCAGCGTCATACTCACCCAAGGCAATAGGAACAGACAGCTGTTTTTTGAGTGACAGAGATTAAAAAGTTTACTCTTCTGGGACTTAGTAGATTTAGTACCTTCCTAACATCTCTCTTATTAAGTATCTAGTCAATACAATGCATATGGCAATGATGTTTCCTCACAATACTTAGTGAATTCAACAATGCAAATATATTAGTTTGTAAGTAATTTTTCTTTTAAAGTGCAAAAAAATTGAAAATAACCTCCATTCATGGACTTCAGTTTTGCATTTATAACTTGTGCTTATAGCTAAAAAGTCACCCGTCATTCTGAACTTGTGAAGATTAAATAAGCATGAGGGTAATCAAAGCAGAAGTTTAACCAAAAGCTCACTTTCTCCCCTATGTGGTCTGACCACAGCTTCCTTCCTCTCCTTCAGTAACTTTTGCTTCTTGCTCTTCTCTTTCAAACCTTGCTTGTTGTGCTCCAGATGTCTATCAAAATGTCTGCAGGTTTCTGCTTTTATGTTGATCACCTTATGATACTGATTTACTGAGGACTTACTTTTTAAGCATTGGTACTTTCAAAGTTCAAGTTGTCTGAGATATGGATTATCTTTACAATACCTCTCAGAGAATTTGAACTATGTCATTGCAACAACGTTCATCATAGTTCCTATTGAAAATATATTTATCACTTTCCCTTTGAGTCAAATTCATTGACTTCAGTGTGAACTTGATCCATCAAGTACATAATGTACTATGCAAACTTCAGAACACAGCTCATTTTTAAGTACAGAAAATATAAGCCACAGTGAAAACTGAAAGTGAAAGATGCTGGCCCTGATAAAAGATGCACATACAATTTAAATGAATTCATAGCTTTTAAAACATTCATCACAATTTAAATGAATTCATAGCTCTTCAAACGTTCATCACTTTGAACCTGCTTGAGATTCCTTTGTAAAAAAATAGTTCTTGAAGGGCTGTAAGGTTGTAGGAGCCTACTTACTAGGAAAGAAGAGATTCATGCCATTGACCAGCTATTTTTCTGCTTTATTCTGCTTCTTTGCACATGCTTGTTTAGATGAAAATCAGCATAGTATAAAGTGCCAACACAAAGCTTGGTTTTGGATTTAGTGGTGCAGAAAGACTCAGGGTAAAATTTACCTTCCATGAAACAAGGTTTATAATTGCTATCCTTGCCTTCAATCCAACACATATGATCAGTTTAAGCTCTTTGTTTCTTTAGGGCTTTTCCACTAGAAAGACCAACATGACTTTTGTATAAGGTAGTATTTGAAGTCTGAGCTCTTGGTTTCTGTCAGAAATAAACTTTAGGTGAGAATGTGTGTGTGTTCAGCCCGAATCCCAAATGCCACCTAAAAAGAAGTCTTCCATTTTATAAAATGTTACTGGGAAGGACTTTTTAATATTTAGGTTGGGTTTTATTGTAGGTAGCGTGAAGCATATTTCACTCTGAAAAAAAGAAAATGAAAAATGACCCTATATTTCATATCTCACTGAACCGAGGCAGATAACCAACTGCACTTGTCAATGTTCTTTTAATGAGAGAATGACTTTGCCAGTGCAAAACCTCAACTTATCTGGAAGGGAATAATACATTTTATATACTTTGTGTGTACCCAGATTATACTCACTGAATAGAATACTTGCACAAAGCAAAACCAAAATGCAGCAACCCAAAATATACAGTTTAGGGCACTCAGAGCTCAAAACTTCCTTTATGGCTTTAACAGCTCTCATTTGGATCAGCTCTTTCAAGGGATTAAGATAGCTTTGTACATCTATCCTTGAATAGCATGGTGTAATTCTTGACAGCTTTCTTGATGGTTTAGCCAATGCTTTTCAGTCATTAGGCAATATAGCTCTTTTTTCTACTTAGTCAAGATCAACTTCAAAAATAAGTGAACGAATGCTTATGTTCTGATGCAGGCTTTTTTGCAGGTGGTGCACGGAAAAACCCTGTGAACTATTGTGTATATAAGTGTTTGGCAGGAAAATAAATCAAGGAGATTCAATTTAGAAAAATGTAAATACAAACTTCTGAATGGCTAGTATTGTTATCTATCCAGAAAACAGGCAGCAAATACAGTATTAAATTCATGACCATTTGCTGGTTCATAAGCTTTGGAAAACATTGCTATTTATTATTCACCTACATCCACAAGCCTGAAATCAATGCAGTTTCCAAATCTACTGACTATACCTCTAGATCTTAGACTCTAGGTATGGATTCATTTCAGGAACGATTCCCACTGGAATTTTGGTGTTCAAAGCTGAGGTTTTTTTATAACCTACTGGAAATAAATGGTAGCAAAGGTACAGTTTAGGTTCCCATTTGACCTCACAAGATATCACAGACCTGTGATGATTTTTAGGATCCATGTTTACTTGGGAGTAATAAAAGACAACCCAATCCAACCTGTTTGTTAAGTCAGAGTCTTACAGAATCATAGAATGGCTTGGGCTGGAAGGGACCTTAAAGATCATCTAACTCTAGCCCCCCTGCCATAGGCAGCGACACCACCCAACCACCCACTAGACCAGGTTGCTGAGGGCCCTGTCCAACCTGGTCTTGAACACTGCCAGAGACGGGGCATCCACAGCCTCTCTGGGCAACCTGCTCCAGTGCCTCACCACCCTCCGAGTAAGGAATTTTTTCCTAACATCTAATCTAAATCTCTCCCCTTTCAGTCTGAAACCATTCCCCCTTGTCCTATCGCTATCTGCCCTTATAAAAGGTCCCTCCCCCTCTTTTATATAAGCCCCCTTTAAGTATTGGAAGGCCACTATAAGGTCTCCCTGGAGCCTTCTCTTCTCCAGGCTGAACAACCCCAGCTCTCTCAGCCTTTCTTCACAGCAGAGGTGCTCCAGCCCCCTGATCATCTTTGTGGCCCTCCTCTGGATCCATTCTAAAAGGTCCACATCTTTCTTGTGCTGAGGGCTCCACAGCTGGATTCAGTACTCTAGGTGGGGTCTCACGAGGGCAGAATAGAGGGGGAGAATCACCTCCCTCGACCTGCTGGCCATGCCTCTTCTGATGCATCCCAGGATATGGTTGGCTTTCTGGGCTGCTAGTGCACATCGCTGGCTCATGTCCAGCTTTTCATCCGCCAGGACCTCCAAGCCCTTGTCTGCGTGGCTGCTCTCAATGAGTTCTCCCAGTCTGTACTCATGTCTGGGATTGCCTCAACACAGGTGCAGGACGTTACACTTGGACATGTTGAACCTCATTTGGTTCATATGGGCCCACTTCTCAAGCTTGTCCAGGTCCCCCTAGATGGCAACCCACCCTTCAGGTGTGTCAGCTGCACCACTCAGCTTCATGAAGCCCCAGTTGTCGAAGAGGTGGCAGTCAGCAACCTGCTCCTCCACCTGGATGCTCACAAGTCCATGGGGCCAGATGGGATCCACCCGAGGATACTGAGGGAGCTGGCAGAGGAGCTGGCCAAGCCACTCTCCATCATTTATCAGCAGTCCTGGTCAACCGGGGAGGTCCCAGATGACTGGAAGTTAGCAAATGTGACACCCCTCTACAAGAACGGTTGGGAGGAGGATCCAGGGAACTACAGGCCTGTCAGCCTGACCTCGGTGCTGGGAAAGGTCATGGAGCAGATCATCCTGAGTGCCATTACGCAGCACATGTGCGACAACCGGGGGATCGGGCTCAGCCAGCATGGGTTTATGAAAGGGAGGTCCTGCTTCACTAACCTGGTCTCCTTCTATGACAAGGTGACCCGCTTAGTGGATGAGGGGAAGGCTGTGGATGTTGCCTACTTGGGCTTTAGTAAGGCCTTTGACACAGTCTCCCACAGCATTCTCCTGGAGAAGCTGGCTGCTCACAGCTTGGATGAGTGCACTCTGTGCTGGGTTAAAAACTGGCTGGATGGCCGAGCCCAGAGAGTGGTGGTGAATGGAGTCAATGCCAGTTGGCGGCCGGTCATGAGTGGTGTTCCCTAGGGCTCAGTACTGGGGCCGGTCCTGTTCAGCATCTTCATTGATGATCTGGATGAGGGGATTGAGTGCACCCTCAGTAAGTTTGCAGATGACACCAAGTTGGGTGGAAGTGTCGATCTGCTGGAGGGTAGGAAGGCCCTGCAGAGGGACCTGGACAGGCTGGATCAATGGGCCAGGACCAACAGTATGAGATTCAACAAGGCTAAGTGCCGGGTCCTGCACTTCGGTCACAACAACCCCATGCAACACTACAGGCTTGGGGAGGAGCGGCTGGAGAGCTGCCTGGCTGAAAAGGACCTGGGGGGGTTGACAGCCGCCTGAACATGAGCCAGCAGTGTGCCCAGGTGGCCAAGAGGGCCAATGGCATCCTGGTTTGTATCAGGAACAGTGTGGCCAGCAGGACCAGGGAGGTGATAGTGCCCCTGTACTCGGCACTGGTGAGGCCGCACCTCGAGTACTGTGTTCAGTTTTGAGCCCCTCACTACAAGAAGGGCGTCGAGCTGCTGGAGTGTGTCCAGAGAAGGGCAATGAAGCTGGTGAAGGGTCTGGAGCACAAGTCTTATGAGGAGTGGGTGAGGGAGCTGATGTTGTTTAGTTTGGAGAAGAGGAGGCTGAGGGGAGACCTTATTGCTCTCTACAACTACCTGAAGGGAGGTTGTAGCGAGGTGGGGGTTGGTCTCTTCTCCCTAGTAACATGCGATAGGACGAGAGGAAACAGCCTCAAGCTGTGCCAGGGGAGGTTTAGATGGGATATTAGGAAGAACTTCTTCACCAAAAGTGTAGTCAGGCATTGGAACAGGCTGCCCAGGGAAGTGGTTGAGTCTCCATCCCTGGAGGTATTTAAAAGATGGGTAGCTGTGGTGCTTGAGAACATGGTTTAGTGGTGGACTTGGCAATGATAGGTTAACGGTTGGACTCGATGATCTTAAGGGTCTTTTCCAACATTAATGATTCTATGAATCTATGTCATCCGCAAACTTGCTGAGGCTGCACTCTATCCCACGGTCTGTGTCATCGATAAAGATATTGAAAAGCACCCGTCCCAAGACAAAGCACTGAGGGACACCACTCATCACCAGTCTCCACCTGGACATAGAGCCATTGACTGCAACTCTCTGGATGTGTCCATCCAGCCAATTTCTTATCCATTGAATAATCCACCCTTCAAATCCTTATCTCTCTAATTTAGAAATAAGGAAGTTGCATGGGACTGTGTTAAAGTCTTTACAGAAGTCTGGGTAGATGACATCGATCAACCTTCCCTTATTGAGTTATCTTCATACAGCTTTACCTCACTTCACCAACAGAAATTCACTGAAGTCCCATTAAGTTTCTAGTTAATCCTTTTAGTCTTTGTGACTATTCATATCATGCTTTTTCTCATTTAGCAATAGTGGGGACACATGTCACCTCCAAGGCAGTAAGCCTGTGGCTGCTAAAGCAACTATCAGATAATTACATTTTATGTTAGAATTTGGCCTGGAACAAAACTCTCTGGGTGCAAAAGTGGCTATCTTTGTACTTGTCTCTTGAGTGAATACAGCCCCAAATCTTTTCTGTTACCTGTTTATATCCTCAGTATTTCAAAACTTTATTCTAGTTGTTTATATTTTATCCATTTGACCATTTGTGCAAGAAAACATGTGAATTCAGTTAACTTGCATGTCTCATAGAGAACTGGGAGGCTGTTTTTTTGAGATATCTAGTATGCAAGTCCCTGTCTTCACTTGAGCTGCCATTAACTCTTTTTTGAAACAAAAATTTCATGGTGGACCATTAACTCTGATTTTTCTGCACGACACATGACACTGTGGCTATCCTCTCCTGTCAAGAAAATGATTTTTCTGACAATCAAGGATGTTTCTGCCAACTCACTGGCAACATCTTAAATACAGATTTTATAAAGCCTGTCTCACTATTTATGCTTTCTTTCTGGTGTCCTTTCTGGAATTCTGATTTCTAGTGTTAGGTCTTTTTAAGCTTTAAGAAGCAATTTTGAATCTTAAAGAGGGGAAAGGGAGATAAACTTGGTTAATTCCATTTGGAAAAAACCAAACTTTAATATCTTTTCAGATTGTATAATATTTAAAATATGTTTTTCCTTCTTGCTGAAAAGTTCACTCTTTTTCCTGTGGAAACTGATCAGAAGAATGTCATTGGTTAGACAGGGAATGCATAGTCGGTGCTGTAGACCAATGGAGTGAAGAGGGGATACCCTCCTGAAAACTTTTGTAAACTGTCAAATATTGTATGCCAGTGATTCCAGTGGGCAAGAAAACACAATCCAGAGAGCATCTGTCATGGGTTTTCTCTCACATCATCCTATTCTTCTTTCTTGACATTGAAAGCAGTAACATCCCACATAGGCATTTCTTCTCCCATTGGAGAGGATGGTATTACTCTCTGTACTAATAAGCTTTTACTGTTAATTTAAAACTGGTATTGTTGTTGAGCTGAAAAGAACATTTATTTGCACAGCTCCATAGGTGTGTCTTTGTGAATCGTAAAGAACTCTTGTATGCAGAACTGTGCAAATAATGGATTTACTTACTTACTAGTTATTTTTCTTTGGGGAAAAAAAATCAGTTTTTTCCTTTTTTTGTGTTTGTTTTCACTGTGAAGAACAAAAAAATCACAACATGTCTGCTCAAAATGGCATAGGTCTGTCATTTCTTAGCCTTACCAAAGTAAGAAAATGATCAAACAGACACTTAATTTATGAGGTTCAGACATTGTGAGCTGGTCTAGTTTAGTTGTAGATGTGTCCAAAACCATTTGTGTTCCTTTAAAGGATAAAAGTGTGCTTATTTATTTTTTTTAGCATATCTGTAGTTCCTTCAAAATGCAAAATACATGAAGCCTTTTTTATACTGGTTAAAAAAAGATGGTCTTCCAAGATTTGATGCCTGGGATATCTGCCCCAGTTGGGGAATAAAATTACACAAGTAAGATAAAATGCAGTTTAACACAGAAACTGTTTGGTAACATTAGTTAAACAAGTTAATGTTTATAAACATTTAATTAGGAGTATTACCTAGGGAGGCATTGTGCTAATATACATTGCTGCAATGGAGAGAGAGCAGTGAGACTGCAAACAGAAGTTTCGGGGGTTTTTTTAAGGAGTTAAAGAGACAAATTAAAATGTAAATAATTGTTGGAAATAGGAAATATCAATGGATATGATGGGAGTTACGTATAATCACCTAGAAAAGAAAACTTGAGGGATATGATCTCACGCTGTAATCATTTTGAAGATAACATTGAAATGAATAATGGGAATTCTTTATCATTTCTGATGACAATAAGACAAATATAGCTGCCAGAAGCTATGGGAAGGAGATGACGGTTAGAATATATGGAAACAAAGGTATCAAATAAATTTGAAAAAAGCATTAAAACCAGATGAGACGAAGGCTGAAGGAGGGGTGCACTTTCTTTATGTGGAAGAGTAAGCAAGTTAATACAGCAGTGGAAGTGGTCTGAGAAGAGTTGCTGCAGAAATAGACCATTAACATTGTCATACTTAATTATCTGAAAGAATAAAATATTCCAGTGTAGCCCCTGCTCTATGATTATCTGTTTGTTACAAGAGACTTTTTTTTTTTAATATGTGTTTGTCTACAAATTCTATCTATCTACAAACCCAATCTTCAATGCGAGAATACTGTATGTAATAAAAAAAAAAATAAAAAAATAATAAAATCTGTATTACCTTGGTCAAACACTGGGCTTGAAGAATTACATATGAGAATCTCCTAAATGACAGGATTTGCCTTTAGAGAATAGCTGTTATCTCAGATGTAGATTACTTTCACCCAAAATTTTTATTTTACTCATTTTTACTCTACAATTACATCTCCCATTAATTATTCTATAATCTGGTGATGAAGTGATTAATTCTGAAACCTTTAAGACATTAATAATTTTGTAGTAAATTAGCTTAAGCCTTATTTTGCTTCAAATTTATAAGTTTCTGTTGTCTCTGATTTCCATCTCATTGCTGCCTCTGCATGAAGAAAACACCTTAGGTGTAAAATTATTGCTGCAAAAATTCACAACATCTCAGTCAGAAACAGTTTTCTACTCAAATACTCTAATGAAAGAATTCTAATACTTAAATGGTTGGACTAGTTTTCGTTTCCGTTCGTTGTTACTTTATCAAGTGAAAATTCTAAATTTTTACTAAAAATGATAAATAAAGTACATATGCATGCTTAATATGTTTTTAATTAGGAAAGTTTCATGCCTAAAATTAAAATTAGACCTCAGTAGTCTGGGATTTTTTGCAACATTCTCAGACTATATTTTCAATTGGTAAACTCCACTTGTCATCATCTGGTTGGCATTTTCAACAAAAGACAGTTTTCACAAATATTGTGACTTAATACAACAAGAAACTGATCCAACAGGAGCAAGACCGAAGTCCAACTGTTTAAAGTTAGATAATCAATTGAGGTAAAGCAGTGAAACTCTGCTGAAATTAATTCAGTTAGCCTTATAAATACAAGCTACAAATGTATTATTCAAACAATTTTCTCTAGTTTAAATCTATGCTACGTATTCACCTGAAGAGCTAAGAGATCACAAGGATCTCTGTTCCTCCCTTCATTCTGCTGTCCCTTTTTGCCCCTCCATCTTTCTTTCTGCATGAGTTCTTATACAGAGGCACTTAATGTCATTCAACATGGCTTTATGTAGAACTGCTTTGGTTCAACAATCTCATTACAGTTTTTGAGAAGATAGGTTTCATGAGTAAAGATAACTAGCAGAAGTAAATATATGGTATGTTGACTTACTACAAAATGCAAACAAATTATGCTGGACTGTATGAATAAAAACAATAAAAATTTTTTAACTTAATTAACCATGTAATTAATTGACAAGCTTCCAAAAGCAGTCATTAATAAATATTACTCAATAGGGGTTTTATCAGTGAGAATTTTGCTCACTATGGAGGTTCACCTTTCAGAAAGATTTCAGAGAGGTTGCAGAAAAGATATCCCAAAATATCAAGGGCAAAATGCTTTTTTAGTGAGAGACTTGACTCAGAAAACTGAGATATTTTAAGAGTTCTGTCATTAAAGTTATCAAAATTAGAGACAGGCATGGCAGAAAGAAAATAGGAGATTCTAATTTGCTCTTTAACAGACGAAGACCTCTGCAACGCAGCAGCTGTTGCACAGGCTGAGATGAGTTAGACCAGGATCTGTACTTTGAGACTGCATCAGTGAGAATGCCTGAGCACTGGTGCAGGGACACACACTACCAAAATAATCACAGGGCCTAACTCCCAAGAGGACTTGACTTACCAGCCTTCTGTGCTCATGTGCTCTTGAGAGTTCATTGCCACCCAGAAAACAAATACAGTGTGGGCAATTGCAAGAAGATAAAATGGAATAAAATGGAAAACATCTTTACACATGATTTAGTTCATAATTCAATCACGTGGTCAGTGCAACATACAACTCTTTCCCCATTCCTTTCTCATCCTATCTGAAAAATGATATAATAGAACAGGAAAAAATATAGAGAGGTGCTGTTAAGAAAATCACAGATACAAAATGCCTTCCACATGGAGAATGATTAAAGAAGCTAGTGAATAAATGAGTATTTTCCAGTCTAGAAAAGATAAAAAGGGAGAATCAGGGACATGGCAAAGTTGTGTGTAGCATAGGAAAGGGAAGGAGCTGTCCGTAGTTTCTTCAAATATGATAAAGTGTGGACATCAGCTAGAACTAGAAAATAGGTTCAGAGTAATTAGGAGGAGGTGCTTCTTTACACTGTTATTAGATCTAAGTTGTGGATTTTCTTGCCAACAGACATTTCAGATGCTAAAAATTAACATGGGTGTAAAAAGTGCAGTGAGGGAAATTCATGGTGAAAAAAATTCAAGGGCTATTATATAAAATGACAGGAAGTATCTGGATCAGGAAGCATCTGAGAAGAGGCTTCCCAGAGGGGGAAGATGCTGGAGAAATAACACTAGAGTTCTGCCCTGTTCTTATGTTTTTCCAGGGTGCCATAGTTAGAGAAGATAATGAGCTAGAAAGTTGTTATGGTTGATGTTTTGGCCCCTCTCTTTGTCTTCATGATTTGGTTCCTTACAGCGCAAGTGTCTTAAAGTACGAGCTATAGCATTCAAATCAGGGGCAAATATGTAAAACCCATGATTCACCTTTTACAGCAGCTCCTACTCAGTCATCAAGTCTTTTGACCATAATCCTATTTACATATTGCATATCTGAGATGGTAATTCCCTTACAATCAGAACTTCAAAAAGGAATTAATCTCATAAATTTTCTGAATCATTATGTAATCTGTGTAGTCATATAAGCATTCATTCCAATTTTTTTTTCAGACACTTTGAATCAGGTAGTGTTTTTCTTGATGTTCATTTAATATCATGCAGTTCTGTAAACAAACTTTCTCTCATTTCAGTAGCTTAGGATAACAAACTTTTCAATAAAACTGCAATTCCCTTCCCCTTAAAGATAACCCTTCATGGTTTGGTTTTTTTACAAGGTCTCATTTTGATATAGGAGTGTATGAAAAAAACTGTTATGATTACAGTGTTTTAGGTCTAGAAATCCCAATCCAATTTATTTAATTTATTAATAAAGTCTTTTGACATTCCAGTGTGATAGGGAAGCACTGTTTTTGCCCAAAGGAGTCAGAAGCAAAATGAAAAAGAGAAAGAGCATGTTAACTCTCTTGGGAACAACAAGAAATTGTCAATACAAGGCAGTGAATCTGTCTGAAAAAGATCTAAAAAATGGATAAGATAGAATGGAGTGTTGAAAGGAAAGGAAGATGGGCAAATTCAAATATTGTATCCAAATAAATTTATATTGTCTATGAGATATTCAGCTGTAGAATATTAAACACAAATAAAGATTTCTGGTTTTGGGTAGGGTCTTAAGAATTTTCTCTCAGAATTTCAATTGAAATATGATGTGTTCTATGATATTATTTCTTGTTGTAATCTCAATTTGTAATTTGTAAATGATTCTGATTGCCATCTTTTTGTACCAAGCTCACCCTCATGATATTAAGAGGTTCTGTACACTAGGAGAAATACAGAAGTATAATATTTATGGTTTCGGGGGGCTGGATATGGTACAAATAAATTTATGTTAATAAAGTGTCTCCTTTGACTTCTATGAACCTTGGTTAACTCCCATACTACTCAAATTCATTAATTACCTTGTTATATCTGCTGAAAGAATTTACCTTATGGTATGGGTGGATGGATTATTGGTAGTAATAGGCAGACTATTGGAGGAAATCTAGAAATCTTGAAGAATTTCAAAAAAAGGACTTTTCAACCTGTTCTTTATCAGAATTTATGTATCTGATTGTCTCTCTGGATGTCTGGGAAAGCATCCAGGTTAACAGAATATTAGGAAAAAATCGCACAGCTAATGACAGTTGTATGTGGTACTTTGGCTCATACTAAACACTGAGGCTTTTCCGTATGTATCTTGCTCAGTCTTGTTACTTGATGTATAGAGCAATATTTGAATTGATTTGAGATAATCAATTGAGATAATGGAGCATGTTCAGAATACAACTGCTCTATCATGTACTTCAGATCTTATTTGCAGGTTAATTTATATTGCAGGCTATTCTAATAACTTTCTAAGTGCTGATAGATGGGTTGGTTATTTTTGTAAAACAAACTAACAGATATAGAAAGAAACAAACAAACCCCCCTAAGTTTGAAGCACTTAAATTTGAGTAACTATTTCCTGCCTGGATTTCTCACTTCGAATAGTGCATCTAAACCCTATATAGGGCTTCTACTTTCATAAAATGGAGTGCCACTTAAAATACTTAGGAGAATCCTAGAGGTTTGTGTGTTGTCCATGAAATATGACAGTCCCACATCCTTTAGAAGCATCCTGAAAGACAAGTGAGTTTCCATAGGATGCCTCGGATGACACTAGATGTTAACACATGTGCAACTGACTTGCTTCCATAATTTTCAAGTATTGTTGCTAAGTGCTAAAATGTATGAAACAGTGAGGTGCCTAAAAACTGGGCTTATGATTCTTATGACTTTTTTATGAGTTTATTATCTTTCTGGCCTTCAAAAGTTTATTCTTTCTTTGTCAAGTGAAGAGATTCTGAATATATAAATTTTTCTTTTTGTTTAGAGGCGCAGTGTAGAATCAGAAGCATGTCTTCTCTTGAGTCTTTCAAAAACCAATAATATAGTTCTATGTGAGGTACATAACTCTCAGTTCTCTTGCTCTTACAAGCCTTCATGTGAATTTTTACTGTCCAGCTAGCATATTTGCTAGAATATTAGAAGAGGCATGGCATGATGGAAAGTTGTTTTTCAAATTTTTTTATATTGCTAGATTTTTCAAGACTGAATGAAGAAGTGATTTGCAAGGGGTAGCTTCTGAAAAATCAACAAAGGTGAATACCATGAGCTTCAGCTAGAAGGGCTGTTTTTGTCAATTTCTATTCACAAAATAATAAAAAAAAAGAAATAAAATTAGTTCCAATCAGGGCCTGCATGCACTTGTAGAAGTTGACCTACTTTTCAGCCTAGTTTGAATGTTAGCGTGAGGTTGCACCAAAATCAGGAAATTCAATTGAAGGTCAGGATTTACTAGCATAAGCCCAATTAGGAACTAAATTTCTAGGACAAGACCAGCTTGTTTTTCACTGTGAACAGAGGCACAGACGCAGGTAATGTGATTAATATAATTCATGTAATTGTTGTAAACTGTCCACACTGACCATAGAGATGCTCTGCTAGGACTTACCTCATTTTGCCTTCAGTGCAGTTGATGGAAATTTTACTGTTGATTGCAGTGAGATTACAGCTGGGATGGCTTTAGTCTGTAGACAGCATTTACAACCAAGAACAACTACAAACCTTAAGAAAAGATAACAAATGCTTCTTCCATTAAAAAGTCCAAATGCATTTTGTTATTGCTGCGATACAGCAATACTGCTATCACTATTACCAACAATGAATGATTACATTAAATAGAGCCCTGTAGACTACTCGGAGCAGAAACAGTTACAGTAGAGCGGTAAGCTTAAGTAAGCTTAATTCTAATCGTTTTTTTGTTCTTAGGTGGATTGAAACTCCATAAGATGTGAATCCTGCAAAAACAGTGGAGCTCTCAGTGTATTTTCAGCATTTGTCATATTTACTTTAATGTTTTGTGATTTTCAAAGTTGTTCTTCATTGGCCTCTCTTCTCAGCAAAATTGCTATGAGTTTAACCACTTAGACACTTAAATTTGCACTGAAGTTTCTGACTTCATAATTTGAAACCTTGTCCAGGAATCTTTTTAGAACTTTTTGAAATGAAAGTTAACATCTAAAAGTCTTCATAATATTTTGACAAAACTAAAATATTTCCTGAATAATCTTCTATTCAGAAAATAGAAGAGGCATAACAGGAAAGGACTTAACTTTTTTTTTCTTTAAATAAAAATGGAATGGGAAGATATAGAGGATTTTAATGATTCCATAATGGCCAAGATGATGAGTTACACTTTTGCTCATAAATCAAAGGGTTGAAAGCTGCAAAAGCTTCAATATTGAAAGGAGCTGCTCAGGGGCAGGAAAATGTCAACCTTCTTTAAAAGTTCAACAATACCCTTCTGCCTCTCATCTCTCATGCAGGCATTATACTAGTCATTCAAATCCCTGGGATGTCTAGGATACTGACTCTTATACAGCATCAAAAATACTGGGTCAGCTGTGAATAAATTTAACAAAAAAGAAGGAAAAAAGGTCTATAGAAAAAAAAATGGGTAAAAAATGTAGTTGGATGAGTATCATGCAGGTTTCTTTGGTGTCACAAGATACCCCCCACAGAATACCAACACATGTGTCCACTTTAAGGAGAATGACCCAGCTTAGCAGAAGTGTGGGGTTAAAGATCAATATAGCATTCACATATAACTTCAGCCAAATATTAAAAAAAAAAAAAATCTTTCTGTGGAATGAGATCTTGCCATTATTATTACTGAATGAGCAGAAACTTACAAATGAAGAAAACAACAACTCAGCTAAAATTTCTCATTAATCAAAATAAACCTTACCTTACCTTAATATTCAGGATTCTGTCCAATTTTACTAGACTCCTGTTGTCTTAGGATGGAACTCAAAAGCATGGTAACTTTTCTTAAATGTAATGTTTGGCTGCAAACTGAAAATTGGGTCAGAATACATTTTCTTCAATGGACCTTGCGAATCCTTCTTGTGTTTAAAATGAAATAGGTCTGCGATTTGTTTTAGATCAAATCCAGCACAAATTTTGCAGAGCTGGGTAAAAGCAGACATTAGCCAAAAATATATTCTTACAGTGAAATTTCTTTTCATTTGAGATTTCCTTCAGAAACTATCCTTTTGATTATGCTGTACTGATTTCATAGACTTTTATCCACATTTCCCTACCATCTGTGTTCACCACTGGCTTCCGAGGGAACATGGATAGCTTATACTCAGGCTCCAAGGATCCTTTAGGCAACCTTAAGGGATGTTCAGAGGAATAATCTTAAAAACAGATTATAAATTTCAAAAATTAACATCTTTCAAAACAAGGTTGTACAAAGAAATATGTCCTCTCCCAGTTCTCTCATTTGTTGTATATTTTTAGGAAACACATTTGTTACTGCTTAATAAGCATGCTTCACTGTTGTTTGATCAAACTTGACACATGGCAGAAGTCATGTAGGAAAAAAGTTTTATCCCAAGTTGTCCATGCTTCAAAGTTACCATGTGCAGGAAAAGCAAAACGACAATTTAATCCAATTCTTTTTCATATATAAACTATGGATCACTGGAGTAAACTATTTTGAATTAACAATGAAAGTGTCCATCACTAATAGTTGTCTGCAACTAAGCTCTCAGCAAATGCTTAGTTAAAATCATTTTTCAAATCCTTTCCAGTTAATGTACAGAAAATATCCTGATGAAAGTATATTTTCCTAGGAGTTTCAGTTACCTCCATGATGAAAGAAACATCAATAAACCTGCCACAAAATTCTTTAAATATTTTCCCTGTTTTTATCCTCATGAATTAAAAATAAGTCTAAATCTTCTTAAAAAAATTATCAGGTAGATGTTTTTTGCCATCTTGATCAATATTTAATCTCCTAAAATTTTCTCTTCCTAAACTACAGATATACTTTAATGTTTTGTATCTAGTCCTATGGAAAATGATGGATTTTTGAAAACCTTATTGCTTGTGGTCAACTATAGCTTTACTTTATGTCAAAGCAAGTTATATTACAGATAATAAAGGAAGCAAGGCACTTAGAATTGCTTCTTTCTCTGAAGCTCACACTTTTCTCATGCAGAAAAAAAATCTTGAATAGTTAGAATCATAGAATCATAGAATGTTTTGGGTTGAAGGAGACCTGAAAGATCATCTGGTTCCAACCCCCCTGCCATGGGCGGGGACACTTTCCACTAGACCAGGTTGCTCAAAGCCCCATCTAACCTGACCTTGAACACTTCCAGGGATGAGGCAATAGTTCCAGAACAACAATAATACAAATATCTCAGTTGAAGGTCACTGAGAATTTTTCTTGGTTTGTAAGCAATAGCTCAATCTTTTGTTGCCCCTCTGACTGAGGATATCATCCAGTGATCAAATTGTCATTGAATACCAACTGAATCCTACATTTTCTCTTGTTCCCAGAATTTGTCTTGGGCAAGCGG
The DNA here is from genome assembly GCF_047370975.1 of Nipponia nippon. Lineage (NCBI taxonomy): Eukaryota > Metazoa > Chordata > Aves > Pelecaniformes > Threskiornithidae > Nipponia > Nipponia nippon. The sequence continues at coordinate 42,811,699 of NW_028262402.1, forward strand.
CTGTGAATACGTCTGGAAAGAAGAACTGATTAACAGCAGAAAAGGAACCATAAAATAAGATATGCTTGTTTCTTAAAAGGAAGAGAGGAAAAGAATCTATGTCTACCAAATACTGCTGCCTGATTTATGATTTTGATTTACAGCCAGTTCAAGTTTATGTAAACAAGTTGAGTGGCAAATCTGATTGTTTTACTACAACAGTTTCTGCTGAACTACATTTCTTTGCACTTCAGTTTTCTTTGGAGGAGTGTACTAGGTCATGGCACATTGGGATTGTTTGTATAGTAAAAGTTCTCACACATTTCTTGTTGAAACTATTACATAAACTGTCAAATAATAAAGATTATAAAAGAATGGTTAGATTACTATTAGTTGAGACTTCCGTCATCGAATATATAGCATTACTGTTTGTGGATATATGGACGTATATATCCATACACGTGTGTGTAGATACATATCTATATCTATATAAATGTATGTTTATATATGAATTTACTATGTATATTGACTCTGCATTTGTAAGTGGAATACCAGCTGGAATAATATAATATACCTCAGTGTACTAGTTTGCTCTGTTAAACTGGAAATTGAGGAAGATTATACAGATATTAACTGCATGTTATGCTACTAGCTAGAGCTGGTGAGGATTTTTCTGAACAGTCCATATAATGCTACATGCATATATTTTCTATATGCCTGTACTCTATGTGGGAAAACCTGTGATCCGATACGGATGTGCAGGCTGAAAAAATATGTCAAAAAGGGATTTATTATACTCTCCAACTCTAATTAAACCAGTGTACTATTTCCTAGAACAGAGAGCATTTTGGTCAGTCCCTTATAATGCAAATTAACTATTTCTACAGTGAATTATGTAAGTAACATGAGAAATAATAACATCATAAATTCTTTTGTGGAATAAAATCAACAGTTTATTGCCAAGATTGCTTTTATTTAAATGGAAAAAAAATATTAATTCATTAGGTGGTAACCAAATTTCAGCATGTTTGATTTGTTGTAGCTGGAAGGCTAAAGTCTTAACAGTATGTGTGCTGAACGGCATCATGTATCCTTGATGCATGTGTGACACTTTAAAAGCACTATTTCCAACTTATTTTGCTACTAGCAAAATCTTTCAGAAAACAGAACTATCCCCTCAAATGAATTCATTTTTTTATCTATAACATTTTTATTATCTCAGTTAATTACAGAAGAATTAAAGATACAAAACTGGAGTTCCTAAACAGGCAGTTTATAACCAGATCTAGAAAGAGAAGAGATACTATGCTCCAGTACTTTTTGATTTTCATTCATGGATTCAAAAATAACTTACACGGTGGCTTAATAGCTGATGTGTAGCCCAAGCAGAGCTCATAGAAGGCAGATTTAGTTCAAAGCTTGTTTAATCCAGAAAAGAAACAGCTTTGCCTGACTTGAAACTAGGTATAGAAATGGCAAAAAGGACCTTCTATAACTCAAATGAGTCTTCAGTGACAGAATGTAACTCAGCAGAGTACTGGAAAATTTCCTCTGCCTCTTGCACTGAACTCACATGTCAGTAAATGTACAGGTTAAATTTTTCTCTTTTTGTTCATAAGAATTAGCATGCTGAATGTATGTCTTGCCAGTTAAACTCTTGTATAGATTCTGTTCATTAAACACTCTTTTTACTAGTTAAACATACACATTACGATAGGTCTGAATAGGGAACCTGTGATGTTTTGTCTCTGGCTGTATAGAGATCAGAAGTTGCATCACTGTAATGGCTAACAAGCTGCCTGCAGAGCTGCAAAAGACTAGCATGTGGGTAGGATGCTCACTGAATTGCTTTTCTTATTCTGGTGGCTGTGAGAGAGGGCAACATGAGCTTCCAGCTCCCCAAGCTGGGCATGCAGTAGCTCAGGAAGGGAGTTCCCCCCAGAACTCCCATGCTCAATTGCCTTGGAACTCTACCTACACCATAGCTTAAAGCACTGACTCCTAGAAAGAGTGCTTTATGCCAGGGAACCTCCACTCAGCAGCCACCTATGCATGTTCCAGTGTTGCATCACTCTGCTCTGGTGACAGACATGGAATTAGTGAATGTGAAGATGATATTTCATCTGTGCCATTACAGCAGAAGACCTTCTGGTCATGAGATGTCATTGCAGCAGCAGCTCTACAGAGCCCTCCCCTTTACAGGTCATGGCTAAAATTGACCTGAAGGTCCAAATATTTCCCAATGTCTGAAATGTTGATTTGTGCCATTTCGCTCTCAACTCTTTTTCCTGAAGGAGGTTTTTCTGCACTTTAGTATTTGGAAAGGCTAGTGTGTCAGATCCTCCAGTCCTGTACAGAAGCATAATTTGATCTGTCATACTGTATAAATGTTCATTAGTTCCACATTCAGTCTGGGTAGTCCAGACTCTACATGCTCACACTGCACACAATGGTGAGTAAGAGCTATATATAGGGGGTAAAACGACTTTCAAGAAACTGTTATGATGGTTACTGCTTTGTAGATCTCTAGTGTAACAATCATATCTCACACTTTTCATAGTGCAAAATGCATGCCTGCATTTCAGGCAAATATTTGGCAACTATTTTGAACTAAGTGTTGTTACAGAATATGTTAGATCACAATAATCAGAAAGATCTCTGATGACAAAACAGACTTAATCTAGGTTAAAAGAAAAAGTATTTAGAAAATCACTCTCCCTACAGCATCAGACTTGCTATCCCACTTCATGGGAATTCAATGCCCTTATACAAACAGAAGATTGTTCCAGCCCCAAATAATCAACATGGGTTTTGGACTGCTATGGTGACCTTTCTGACAAGCACTTTTGTCAGCTTTCTATTCCTGTGGTTTTTAGGTTTTTTATGCATGGGATGAAACAAGGCTGCTGGTTCCATCCTTTATTAAGTGAACTTTAAAGCATACTTTGAGATCTGATCATTAGCTTTGCAAAAAATGCAGCCAAAAGTGTTGCATGGTAAACAGCTTAATCAGAACCCCTTAATAAAGACATCAGATGGCTGTAACTGCATTCCAGCGTGAGTGTGTTCAGTGCTTTTTCCCCTCTTCATCTCTGCTTTCTGTTTGGCTCACCTACTGTAAGGTCACATTTTGCTAATAAAAAGAACTTCTCCAGAGCAGTTTAGCTTTGCACTGTGAAATGCACACGCATACAAGAGAGCATGCCCACACTTGGACAAAAGAACAAGAAGGAGAAACTCTGCCTTACTTCAGCTACAATGAAATCCTAGCTGAAATAATTGTCCCCGAAACTGAAAACCTGCTGGGCAGCTTGTCAAAACAGAATGTGACTGTGAGCTGGAGAAAAACACCTGACCAAGAGAATTAAGGATGATAAAAACTTAACACCTATATGAAGCATTTTGTTTTAGCTGCTGAAAAGTGCTTTCACCTGAATATTTTCACTCTGATGTGTTGCAAATCTTGTTGGCAAAGTTATCAGGGACTCAGAATTGAAGTGTTAATTATTTCTTGATTTTACATTACCAATTGATACTGTTTTATTTTAAGGCTGAGTGAGTAGAAATAAAAAAAACCTATACATAAAAGTTCGCTTTCCACACAAAAGGACACACTGAAAACGCATGAAAGAGGGGAAGACTGAATTAGAACAGCAGTTATTTCAAACGTCATTACTGTCCCATTGCATATAAGGCAAAAATATGCACATGGTGTACATCAGCCTGCTTACAAACTGAGGGTTCTTCATGACAGGAAGGAAAAAACAAAAACGAAAACCAAACCCATACTGTACAAATCTGCAAAAAGAGCTTTATCATGCTATTTGGTGTTACAGTAAAGACACATTGCATACTATTTCTTCCCTTCACCTTTCCATCTTCTCCTCCTTGTTGTCCATAGCAACATGAAAACTATGCTGACAGAATTTTGTTGTTGCAGTAAAGCATTCAGAAGATTGGAAATTCCAAAAGTAATGTTTTCAGAAACATTTGGGGCTCCTGATGTGTATGTTTTATTCAATATAATTTTTAATTATATGATCACATGTTACTTCTGTAGGGGCAGTCTTTCACCTGGCACGTTTATTGCCCAAAGGGACAAGTATCTTTTTACTGTTTTAGCAGATGTGTATCATCTGGTATTGTCTCCAAAGAGCAATGAGGGTGACAGGTCTCTGCTCTTCTCTCCAAAGGAACCACAGCTGAGTTAAATCTGAATGGCCCTTGAGTAGGTCTAGATATATAGGTTTAATCATAATTTTTGCTAGGGGATGAAACGGCTCTGATGAGGAAGTCTCAGAGTCAAATCATTTGGATGTCCAGGGAAAGCTTGAATAGCTTCTATGAATCCAGCCTAAGCATCATATCTTTTGAGCTCTTCCTGATACTAATACCAATCACACAGACAGCTTTGCTCTCAATATGATCCTGCTATGCTGATGAAGCAGAAAACTAGAACCAGACAATTTGCCCTTCATTCGAAGTACATCAAAGAGTCTGTCTCTTACAGATACTGGAAACATTTCTTTCTCCTTCAAGGTGCCAGTGAAAGTGTAATTTATATATATATGGTACGCAATTCATCTTAGCAGACAAATTGGATTTTTTAGAGTAGCAAATGTGTCTAAGAACAAAAATATTCTTGTTCTTTTCTCATAGTTTAGATCCTAGAATAATCATAAGAGACATACCATGGTTGTTAAAAAGAAAAAAGAAGTACAGAGAATAAATGCATCTTTGTAGATGGAGTTCATTTACTTGGTTTTTCTAAGCTTTTTTTTAAAACAAAAAATATCAGCTTGATCAGAGGCATATTTACTAAAATGCAGAAGACTCTAGTCGATACCAGATTAATTAAATTTAATGTTAAAGTTTTCTTAAGATTATATTTTTATAGCGATCCATTTAATCATCAGAAAATTGTAACTGTACAAGTTGCATTTCTATAGAAAGACACCTTAGAGCTCTACCAGATGTGAATGGTGACCACAGAGGGAATTGGTAGAGCCATGTGTCAGATGAACACAGAAACTTTTATCATTAACCTAAACCTAAACACTCTAAATTCTCTTTCATCTTGTAACTCTCTTTAAAAACAAAACCCTAAACTGACAGCAGTTAGACCACACTGTTAAGCACATTTAGAAACTGAATTTAATGTAGAATATGGCAGTCTGTTTGCTCAGAGAACAAACATTCACCTGCACACCCTCTGAGCTGACTTTCATTGAAACTAGTCTATATCATGAAATCCTCCTTTTCCTGGGTTTGTCAATAGACGGAATGCCATGTAAAGTGGAACATCTTTAAGACAGCATTTTTATGTTGACTTTTGTTTTCACTGCTATCTTATTTTTTTGAAAGGGTTAAGAGGTTATTGATTTCGGGTATGCTTCTACAGTTTTTAATAAGTATCTAGTGCTTTGAATAAATTTCCATTCTTTTTGTATTCCTATTATGATTGTGAATCAATCATTAAAATGAGATCCTTTTCTAGGACATTTGATTAACACAGGCTTCACTTTTCTAGGTTTCTCTTGATCCTAATCTATCTATACTGAGTACTTTTATGGTACATATCATCACATAATCTACTCACAGGAAAAAAAATACTGGAGACTGTGAAGAAAACTGTGTTTTAATTCTGTCTATTCTGAAGTTATGGATCACTTCATTATTATCCAAGCCTTCTTTTCCATGGATAATTATATTTTGAAAAAGTATCTTCTGGATTTAGATCTAAAAGTCATTCAGTCTTAGACATACTCTCATCTTTTTTGCAAAGTCATTCAAGCTCTTTACAGCTCCAGAGTTCTGGTGAAGCATTGCTTGTTTGCAGAGTTGTAGGAGGAAACACAGTATTTGAAATAGGTAGGAGCTAGGTCAACAAAAAGCCTTCAAAATTTGAAGAGCAGAGTGTTGCATTGCATTATTTTTTGCTATGTGAAAAAGTCTTGGGGTGAATGACTGATTCTGTCTGTACAGTCCATGAGGGTCCCAGGGTCATAGAACAGATTTTGTAAAAGCAAATACACTGATCAGATCATAGCCAATGGGAATCGCTGAAGAAAACAGAAATACGCTCAGCTGTTTTCCTCTCAAAAACTTAGGCAACCAGCTATAGATTCATAATGGCATTTTCCTTCATATCTTATTAATACCTGTGGTCCTCCATACCTATTTTATATGTTTTTCATAGAAACCAGCAGTAACAAAGGCAACAATAGAAGCTCATCTTGTAACAAACAATTACAAAAGAAAGTGATTATTGTCTACTAGCCTGGTCACTCCCTTGAGGTCATGGAAGACAAAGTTCTGACTCAGTAAGTATTTATAATATATAGTATAAAGATGGTCTCCCTAAGAGGGACTGGGGATATTCAGCATACATAGGATATGCTAGAAATTATAGAAGTTGTTGTTTGAATGGAAGTAACATTTTCATTGGAAAACAATCCATTTCTAAATTTCTAAATTTTTAAATTTCTTTTAAAATACAATTCTAGTAACTAATTCCCTCTAGCACTGAGGACTGATGACCTGTACTATGTTGCTATACAGCCTAGCAATTCTAATGTTTCTCCTACTGGCTCAGATGAAACACACGAGTTGATCAATTCTATTTGTAATTACATTTGGGAAAAGGGATTATGGAGCAAAATATACTCAGCTGTTTTCTTCCCATGTGTCTAACATGAAATTAATCACTGAACCGATCTTTCCCATGCTCTTACAGTATTGATCAATTCTAATCCTTTTCTAAGTCTGCGAAACCTAGTCCCGACATCAGGATCATTAAGAACACAAAATGAAAGCATTAACTTCATGAAACAATTTTTTCTCATACCCCTGAGATACAGAGTCAGCATACTACTGGATATATATGTCATAATTAGTTACGTAAATTGATATTTCATATTTCTCATTCATTTTGCTAGTTTACATTTTATTTAAAATGGAGCACTGGAGACTTTCTTTTAAATACTAAAAATGTCAAATGTCAGTTCTTCTGTCCTAGATACTACATTCTATCCTATAGTTCTTATAACCTTAATATGCTGTTTTCAAGGAGAAAAGAAGTGAATCCTTTTGTTTAAGAGGACATCTTCAACTGTCCCATAACATCAAATAACTTGAGATAAAGCTGGCAAAAAAGCTAAGTTTATATCCGTCTATAGTAAATTGTATATACATCAGAACAAAGGCTTCCATTATTGCACAGTTGACTCATACCTTTACTAGTGTTCTTATTTTTCATCTGTTCACAACCCTCTTTCATTCAACTAATGGGACTTTAACTCCTGCTTTTTTGGCTTGGTAAGAGATACATGAGCATCACTTCCCAGATCTCATGCTGTTTATGGAAATTGTATCATTTAAATCCTAAAAAAAAAAAAAATTAAAGAAATCAGGGTGCAAACAAGTATAAAAAAGTTCTAGTCCATTCTCCTTCAAGACCTGATATGACAGGAGAACAGATTAGTGCCTTCCTCATGACAGCAGCCCTGAACATACTTGAAGATTGATATGTGTACTTGGAATCTTTTTTCTTTCCACAGAGTAATGTGAGACTGTTTGAGCTTTCCTTATAATTCATATTTTCTCACTCCCAAAATTATTTAATTAATTAATTTTAATCTTGGAGGAGAGACAAGTTCTCCTACACACAGCAGACAAGTTCTACGTAATAAAATTGCCATGTTGTGGCTCATCTTCTCTTATGCAACATGAAGGGCCATGAGGTAAGTTCCAAAGAAGTAATGTATAGAAACTGATGAAAAGACCATACGTACAGAGCATTTATCGGTGGGCTTTTGGAGGGATAGATTTAATGAGACTACAAAGCAATCTGACTTGCATATGCAGGATTTTCGTTAACCTTTTGATGGATTGAGGAAGGCATATACTTAAACAGATTTTCAATTAAAACATACTCAAATGTATTTTCAGCTTTTTGCAGAACTGAGCAGACTGTCAAAGTAACAATACAGATTACAGAAATAATGTAAAACCAGCATTAATTTCAATAGGGATAAATACAATGTTCAATATTTTTAAAATAGAATTAATCAGCTCTACAGATACAGGTTAGGGAACAACAGGCTAAACAGAAATTTTACAAGAAAGTCTCAGGTTATTAAGTCACAAATATAAAACAATATCATAATCTTGTGAAAAAATACAGAAATAGTTTTAAGACTTATTAAGGAAGCATAGATTCTAAGACAGATGGGGCAAGCCCAGTATTTCCATACTAGCCTTTTTTTACCAAAACCAGCACTAACAAAGGCAACAGTAAAATTGTTTACAAGAAACAGTTAAGAAAGAGAGTGATTATTTTCCACTAGTCTGACCACTACCTTGGGGTCACAGGAGACAATGCTCTGACTTGGTAAGTATTTAATATATATAGTATTAAAAAAATGAGGTAGCTTCCTTAATAAAAGTTAAAGCTTCAGCCAAAGTAGGGAGTCCCATTTCAAGCATCATGCTTCAAGAAAACTGTACATGAAGACTCCAGAGAAGGACAGTGAAGTACGAAAATTTGAGGCTGTGAAAAAAATGATTTGTGAGAAAGTGGTGCAAGATCTATTAAGCATTAAGAAGAAAAAACCTGAAGAGGATAAATACAGACTGGTACAGGGAAGAAGAAAATATTTTTTTCCATGACTATAGTGAGCATAATGGGCTTATAGAACATCAAAAGAGGTACATGTTTTTCATTGGAAAAAACTTCTTAATGGTAAGGGTACTGAAGGACTGGGATAAACTGGAAAATGAGGTTGTGGAGAGTCCATTCTTTTAAGGTTGGGTTAGACAAACTTTTACTGGAAATGACAGCTACTGCTGGTTGTAATTTAGAACATAAATTAGGCAAGATGATTCTATAAGGTCCCTTCAGGCCTTGTCCCTTCAGCCTTCTAGAAATCTCTAAGAAAGATGCACCACTTTCAGCATTATTTCACCAGGGAGCCAGAAGCCAACCAGCTGTATCACACATGAATAATATTAAAATAATTAACAAAATTTTTCATGAATAAGTCATGAATAACTCATGAAACACTAAGATAACTCATGAAACACTAAGATAATTCATGAATTGAAGTAATACCTGTGAGAAAAATTGCAGGCACAGTTTGAGCACCTCAGACTTGTTATTCATTATTCCACAGGGCTTGCAATGCTCAGCTGGACACTAAGGGTGTCCTGCCAATGAATAGTAGATTTCTAATGTCGATTGTAAGTCCAAGATAATTTGCATACTTCCTGCAAACTCTTGTACACACTTTTAAGTATGGCTTTCATGATTTTGTGAATGTTACTATATTATTTAGAAAAAAAGCTGGAGGAAAATTTCAGACAAACATCTTAAAGTTTGAGTTTCAATATGATTCTTGCAAGAAAAGAAAAAAAATCAAATTACCTTTTTTTCCTGTTTCTTTGTTCATAGCTTTAGATGTAATTGTCCTATTGATTTTCTTTCTAGTCTTCCATTTCTTAAAATGCAACAATTTATAATATCTTCATCTGCTAAAAAAGTTACAACAGGACAAAGTTACCTTTTCATATTTGCTTGCTATTTTGTAAAATTTCTGAATATAAAGATCCCTTGAAAAGTTTAGAATTGGAAAACAAAGCAGGGAAAAATGAATGAAGAATAAGAGTCCTTGCACACTGCTGTATTTATTAGAGGAAGTAAGGAAAAAAGTAAAATACTTAAAAATGAAAGTTTGAAAAAGCATTAAAAAATTGTTTTTTTAAAATTCAGAAAAAGTATTATATATATTACAAGCTAAAGAAATCTGAATTTAATTTGAAATGCAATGTTTTACTAAAAGACATTTTCTTATTAGAAAACTATTCAATAAAATTCTCTATAAGTGCTGCTGAAAATTTTACAGTTTTTCCTCTTTTTGTGCTTAACAATATATACTACATTAATATATGTTAGTCTCCTCTTCTCTAAGCTGCACAAACCTGTTCAGCTGCTTACCTCATAAGTCATGCCCTCTAGTCCTTTCACCATCTTTGTTGCCCTCCTTTGGACACATTCTAATATTTTTAATCTTTCTTACCCAGTGGAGCACAAAACTGTACACAGTATTCAAGGTGAGGCCGCACCAGTACTGAGTATAGTGCGACAATCACTGTTTTCCACCAGTTAACTGTACTATACCTTAATGCAGCCCAGGGTACTGTTGGCCCTTTTGGCTGCCAGGGCACATTTGTTTACTTAGATTGAGCTTACCATCAACCAGGAACAAGTACATCAGGAATACAGCATCCCCGGTACAGAATCTGACATTTGTCCTTGTTAATTTCATATGGTTGGTGACTGCCTAGTGCAGCTTATCAAGGTCTCTCTAATCTATCAAGGTGTCTCTGTAAGGCCTTTCTACTCTCAAGGGAATCAACAGCTTATCCTAATTTAGTATTGTTGGCAAATGTAGTGTGCACTCAACTCTGGTGTCTAGGTCATTGATCAAAATACTGAAGAACACCAGGCCTAAAATTGATCCCTGGAGAACACCACTGGTGACTGGCTGCCAACCAGATGTTACTCCATTTACTACAACTCTTTGAGCCTGACTTTTTAGCCAACTGTTCACCCATTTTATTGTGTACATGCCTAGCTGTATGCTGGGCATTTTATCCAGAAGAATCCTGTGATAGACAGTATCAAAAGCTTTGCTAAAATAAAAAAAAAACCTCCACATGCACTGCCTTCCCTTTGTCCACTAGGTGGGTAACCTTGTCGTAAAAGGATATAGAATTAGCAACACCTATTGGTTGCGCAAGGCGGTGGTGTTCTACACATATTTATGTGCCTGCCATATAAAAATTGCTTGCTTTCTGCTCAAAATGGAGCCTCTCTTTTCAAGAAAGCTCCTAGACAGATTGGATCCCTGCTATGGATGCCTGACTGACTCCAGCCTCTGTGGCATGATCATCTTCAAAGTGAGACTTTGTCCATCATTGATTGGCCTCACTTCTGGGAGTGGTTTCAACTGGTTCCACTTCTGGGAGCAGTTTGATGAACATCATACAGATACTCCTTTAAATAACATATATATAGGCACACATACAAGACATTAAATATGAGTATGTTTGCTGCTTTGCTAGTTGTTACTTTGTAGTAACCTTTAATATTGAAATATATGCTTGCTGCTACTGTTGAAATTTATATACTTGCTTTTCTGGTAGTAATTTTGTCATAACTTGATATATACTCACCTTATTAACCATAAGTGTACTCTCTTTTTTAATAGTAATTTATGATAATCTGTAATAAATAAATGTAGGCAATAAAACCCCTGTGTCCTTGTGCATTGCGGAATCATACAAACGCACCATTGTGATCTTTACATACCCACAGGCTCGGTAACCCTTTAAGTCATGAAATCTTTGGTACTTTAAAATTACTGAATAGGGATTAATCATTTTTTTTCCCAAATCAGTAGGTTAAGTTCAAGTGCATAGTTTTTTATTGGTGAAAATGTATTTTCACCAGTACATGCACCCACTTTTTGAATTTACTAATTTTGAGGCATGATCTCCACCTCTGAATTAATTTTGTTGGATGAAAAGTTCTAAAAGGTAAGATTAAAATGAAATCAATAAATAGTTCCAAGGGATAAGAAAACAAGGTCAGAAGGGAAAACAAAAAGTTCACTTCAGTATCTCAAATTTAAATACTTATTAGTTCAAGTTTCATAAGGTATTTCATGTTGAAATTTGCCAGAAATAAACAGTAAGAATAATAGATTGAAAAAAATAGTCACAATATCAACCACTATAACAATCCTTCAGGCTGCGTATAACAAACTTAGAAAAAATTTTTAACAGAGCTACAGAAAATATTTTTGTTGACCTGAAAATAATTTTGCAGGAGTTGAAGACCTTTCAATCAGATAAGAACAACCTACATTAATCCATACTAGTTTTCCCCCACTGTTTCTCTGGCCCAGGTCTTAAAGGATGTTCCTTAGATGATTTCTCCTCAATTTCTATACAGGTGCTCTAGTTTATTCCCGTAGTATTTGCATAATGTTGTGTAATTAGAGATAGGTATAGACTATAAAAACTATAGAAGAAAACCTTCTCACTTATCATAGGGAAAAGAAAGTGTATTTTTAGTTTGTTTACTTAATCTTCAGTGTACACAGATGTATCAAAAAAGTTCAAGACTACTGTGCTTATGAAAAAAACATCCTGACAAATCTCAAAGAATTATGAATACTTTTTTCCAAATCCCTGTGGGAGAAGAGGCATTTGTATAGAAGACAACAAACTTATTTTCTCTTTGAAAGTAGTTTAAAATCTTTTTATGTTTAGTGTGGATAATATAGGACATCATGTTGGTTTATATCACCATGTTCTTCATTAGGACTAGAAATGCATGATCCTACTTTTACAGAGAAAGTTTCAGTTTCATTAAAAACCAAAGATTTAAACCTTCTGTGCATCAAAGGTGTTTGATGTTTGACTAGCTATCCAGTGTTTTTCTGTAAACTGCATACCACTAAAGTCCCCAATAACATGTTAAAAATACCCTTAATTTCTGTTGTAACAAGATGCACACCATTGATTTTTCAACTGATAGTAGGTTATTTCCAAGCACAGAAGAAAAGTAACTTTTTTATTCTGTTACTGAAGAGAAAATAGCCTAAGCACTGATTTCCGTTTGAAGTGTCCATTCTATTCTGTCCATAAAAGGCTGACATTATTCCCTTTCCTTCTGAATGGCAGTTTAGAGTATTTGGAATTGTAAGGATAGTTTTACTACATTTCTTCTAGTTGATTGAGTGGCTTCAGAAGCTGTACGTATGCTGTTACAAATAGAAATATTATTTTTTTCTAAAGGAAGCACTTCATGTATTTACCCTGCCTAGCAAGATCTACCCTCATTTTCAGAATTACATTCACCATCAGGCTCAGTGGCTTAAACTACTGTTCTGTAGCAGTCCCGTAATTTCTCCCATGAGCAGTAGAAACTACTGATTGTGTTTGCTTTTCATATTGACAGGCTGCTTTCCAAAGAAGAAACATTAGTTTTGAAAGAAAGGCTGAAAACACTGAGTCTATTTATGCTTTCCCTGTTAGCAGCTTGTTTCTTCCCTTTCTCAAGCACTGTTTTTACTTGCAGGTAATAAATTGTCTTCCTTTCTAATTTTGGCCATTCTGAAAATTACCACTATGCCATCTTCAACCAAGAAAGAAAGAGGTATCTTTCCTGTCTAAAGCCAAAAAGCCACCTTTTCTTCCTAAAAAGGAAACAAAGCCCTTTGAAAAATATCTAGAATTAGTAACTCTTATACCTGGGAGATTCACTGAAGTTCAAAAGTAACTGATACTCAAGAAGAACAAGTTATATTATTTCACAGGAAAATATTCTGTGGAATCAGTAAAGGCAACCACCAATTATTAACTGAAGTACCCAAGTGGGACTTGGGCTTGTGCTTGCCTAAGGGTCTATGACTAAACATTTATTCATTATGTGTGATTAGAAAGGAAGATGTCCAGAAATATCACATGCTAAACATTTTGTCTGAGTTATTTGGGGGTTGTATTACACAGAAACACCTGAATTTTGAGAGGGTTTATTATGCTGATACTCTCAGATAATGACTTCTGGTAGTTCTCAGAAGATTCCTAATAGATTTTGAATCCCAGTTACAGTGGTTAGTACCAAAAATGTAGCATCAGTTACATTCCTAGTGTTTAGAGAATTTTCTGAAATAGCAAGGAAATTGTTAATTTTCCTCTTTCCTGCAGCTTGAAATTCTGAGTGTCCTGACTCCCATGCTATGGTCTCTGTTACCAAGATGAGATACATAAATTCTTTCCCTATGTAAAGTCACTTTGTTTTTTGTGATTAAGCATGTGGATTATGTAAGTTTTAAGGAATCTCTGTTTTATTTTCCCTTTTAGCAAAGTTGCTCTGAAATGTACTATTTGGCTTTTGAACAGTAATTCTGTTCCTTCGGATTCACAAAATGTTTGTCACATGAAATGGCTATTCCATTATATTATATATTAAAACTATGTTTCTTTCAGCTTTTGAAAAAACAGCAAAAATATGCAAAGTGAATTACTATGAGGCTATAAAATAAGAAAAATAATTATACACACATCACAAATGAGAACAACACAAATGAGTTTAATTACAGGGTAACAGAGACTAGAAACATCAGTTCTTTGAAAAGTTTGCTTTTATAATGCCCATTTTTCAATTTCTGTGTTTTGTAGAATGCCAATGTGCAATCAAAGATAGTAGCAAAGAGGTATTATGATAGTCTCAACCACAGTCACAGGCATTCTTGAAAACTAGTAGTAGCTGAAGGACATATTTTATCTAAATCCTTAAAGAACAGCTGTGGAATGGAGTCCCACAAGACACCATTCATGGTCAAATGTGTTTTCTCTGTAGTAAATATTACAGAGACAAAGCTGATGTGGGTTGGCACAAGTTCTTGGCAGACATTTGCTGATGCTTCAAAATCCATTTTCATTTTGGATCATATTTTAATTGAGTGTGTAGAGATACATTAATGTTTGGCATCCTTTCCTTCTCCAGACTCTTTTTCAAATGACAATGGCTATCATTTGATGGCCTGCTTACTCAGGATTCACTCTGATTGGAAGAAGCTTAAGAAAAGTATGATCAAAGCTGGGGCATCTGAGAATTGCTCTATGAAAGCTATCCTTTACAAAGTCATCTTGCCTTGTATAAGTTGCTGCAGAAAATATTGATGCCATCCCACACACCCTCCCTCAATGTGTTTTACTTACCTGTTTCTTGCTTTATATGTCATGCAGCAGTGTTTACATTACCAACATCACAAAGATATTGCATTTATAAGTATATGCAAAAAAATACTTAAAAACTACTAGGAGATTAGTAAATGTTTTATTATCTACAGGACACCCTTTCCTTTACTCCTGTGACAGTACTAATAAACACTGTAATAAAATATATGCATGTACTTTACCACATAATAGATATTTTATAGTTCAAACCAAAGCTTGCATATGTTGATTTGTAACTTCAGTTATACTAACAGACTCTATGAGATCAAATCCATGGGACATGTCAATTAGATGCTTTTTATAAACTAGTTCTTCTATTTCTTTCATTTTGTATAGGGAATCTTCATTCCTGTGAAGAAATAATCATCATGGATGATATTCATTTCAGTGCAGAGTGGAAAGACATACTTACCTCTCTACAGAGAGCTGAAAAGGGCATGATTGTTTCGTTGGTTTCATTTTTACCTTCTGTACAGGGCTACATTCTAATTCTTCTGAGCAAAAAAAAAAAAATGCCTACATATGCAGTGCTTCTTTAGACAAATGAAATATTTGCCTACTGAAATCATTAGCAGTTTTGCCTACTTATTGTTGAACCAGGTCTCATATAATATTCCTTCCTTTCCTGGTGAAGAAAGCTGATCCAGGTTCTTACTTTCACCTCACTCCACCAAGAAGTCCATTGGTTTATTGTGAACACTTCTACAGGTATAAACCTGACACAGGAATAAACCAGCCTGTTCTACTGGCTGTAGTTGAGGAATATCACAAAAAGACACGCATTTCTTAACATGCCTATTACCTTAGATTCCTACTGAGATGTCAATGAAAATCCACACAGATAGTGAAGGCATTCCTTCCTTGCAAATGTACATAAATTACCTAATACCAGGGTATGATAGATAGATGAAGATGGATATGAAAAGAAAGGAATCTTAATGTCATGTATCTTATTTGGAGACAGAAGCAACTGGATGGGCTGTGATAGTATGCTACTGGGGCTAATTAATTGGCAGCAAAGTGTTTGGAAGGTGAAGGAGGGAAGGTTATGATGTGTTATGAATTTGTGCCTGGGAGTGACACTTTTAGGCATGAAGAGGATGGAAAAAGATTAGCATGTGATATATTTTCACAGAAGAACATTAGCAATGCCATCATTAAGATTCTAGAAGTTTTCATTTTGACAGGAATATGAAGGATTTTTTTATAGGTAATGCAAACATGAGAAAAAAAAATTAACTGTATCCATTAAACTTGACCTAGAATTACACATCTTCCTCCTGTATTGACATACACTTGATTGCAACAAACAAGTCTTTAAACTGATCACCTATTTAGAACTGCTAAGTTTCTCTCCATCTTTTCAACAGTCTCTGTGGCAAAACTATGTCTGTGTCTCACTTCATGCACTCACTACTTTATATATTCCATTAAGAATATTTTCCTCTTCCCCTTCTCACATAAAGTTCCCATCTCTAAATATGCCAATGTGAAGATGCTGTATTTATCAGTGTTGACACTATTCACTCACATAGCAGTTAAGGTGGCATTCCTGTGTGCTTAGGCTTTCTGACAACTTATCAAAATCATTGAGAGAGCTTATAGAATGGGATGATCTCCAACACAAGTGAAAGGTAGCTGATTCTAATCAGATATATGCAAAACCTGAAATTAAGATATTATTCTCTCTGTAATCATTTCAGGAACACACTTGTAAAAATATATATGCACTTTTTTTTTTTGCTTGTGTTCTCTTGTTTGCTCATATGTAATATCCAAGAAATCATCTGGTAAATAATGACCTCAATGTCTTTCTTATTTGTCACAATGTTCCTGGGTTACTGTTATAAAGACATCAGTTGCATTTTCTTTTCTTTACTGTGCGCAGTCTGCAGACAGAGTGGATAGTTCTTTTTGTAATTATTAATAATATTTTTGTGTCAGGGTCTGAGAGACTGACAGGAAAATCCCAGATGTCATGAACTACATTCTGCTCAAAATATATGTAGAGAAGCAGCTATGCTCTTCTGGGTCTTTCAGTTTGCTTTAGTCTAGCTGGAGTCTATAAAACTGGTCAGCCACATAACGCTTAACCAAAAAATAATTGCAGGTCTTCTCTTTATGGAATTTTTACAAAATGGCTGTTTGAGAAGACATTTTTAGCAGAGTTTCTAGCCACAAGAGCAAGGCAAGCTATTAATATTTTCCATTCCCTCAAAAACACTAATTTAAAAATCAGCAATACAGACAGATATATTTCAAATCAAGATTTCATCAAGAAGCTGACACAAAGATGGCTGCAGTCACTGGAACAATTGCCACTGACTCCAGTGTTTTTCAGATTAGGGCCCAGATGTCTCTGATCCTACTGTGCTTATGAAAACAGATTCACTCAAACAGCGAATTATTCATCTGGATTATGTGTCCCCTGTGGAAGACTCAGGCCTTACCAGGAAAACTCACAGTTTGAAGAGCACAGCAGCAAATCATGCCACCAGGAGTGACACATTAGATGGTTATTGAACACTGTGATTTTTTTACACTGTCTGAACAGAAAGACAGTGTTTTCCATAGCCTTCAAAGTCAACTGTAACACAATTTAGGATGATACACCATCCTTCTTGCAAGCATCACTAAACTTTTTACCACAAGAGCTAATCATACCTTATATGTTTGTGTTAATACTCGAGGGTGTCTGAGGAAGCACCCAGGCTCCCGACCTGTAAAAGTTCAGCTTCATTGGCGTTCATATAATGACTGCTGCAGTGGTAAGTGAGGATTTGGATTTTACTTGGAAACATACTATCAAAAGGGGCAAAAGATTGCCGGCAGTGTGTATTGTCAGTCTGCCATTTGGCAGACTCATTCTTCTCCCCCGGCATCAATAAGTAAAAGGCAGCTTCCTGTTGCATTTCTAAACTGTCTTGAAAAAAAAATGTTGGGCAAAGATCCCTTCCCTTCTCTCCCCAGCAGATTTTAAAGCCAAGTAATTCACTGCATCTCTACAGTGATTTGTGTTACCAAAGAGTGACTGACGACCTTGGGTTTGTGGTGAAATGCAAACATTTTCTGGCTTTTAGCACAGCTGAATGTTCACTGAAGTATGCTTCAGTCAGGACTTCTCCACCGCTAATCACCTGATTATACAGTCAGGGAACAGAAACACTGCCACAGGACTTCAGCGAACTAAAACATGTTCTAAATTTCAAATAACAAGTTCCTGAAGTCAGGGGCTCATCAGCAATTCCTTAGCTCAGCACTGTTACCATTGGGTGTTTGCTGTTCATTTAACAATTTGACAGATATTGATGACTAATTAACAAGCCTGTTTACAGCACCCATGCAGAGAGAAGGCTGTATTGCTGTGGTTAGCAGAGATAAACTTTTGATGTAAGAATTAGAGAGAGTGTTTAGCCATATCCCCTTCCCAGCTTTGGCAGCAGCAGGGTCTGACCTTGGCTGCCTAAGAAGCCCCTTATGCTAAGGACTTTACTAGAGTTACAAGCTAAGAGGCAAATGGGGATATGTGGAAATTTGGTTTGCAGAAATAAGTAAACCTTGAATCTTTCTACCATTTCTCACATCTGCTTTCATTTAAAGCTAGGTAAATCCAAGGAACTGTATGATGCAGTTGGAAAACAAAGAATTCACACAATTAAGCAATGGGGATTACCAAAATACCGCTTCTTCTTTCCTAGAGAAAATTCGATGTTCCTTTCTACATGCACATGAACTAAAACAGTTCAGCTGCACAGAAAGAGACAGAAGTCCAAAGATTTAGTAAAGCTGCTTTTTCTCACCAGCACTTTTTATTAGTCTGTTTGTTATGACACATCTGTTTAATTTTTGCTTTCTGATTCTTTTAGGATGTGCAAGGTGAAGATTGAATAAGCTTGAGATTATAATAGGAAAAGAAAATTATTTTAGGATCTTCTTTGCTTCATAGATCTTTAGCATCAAAAAGTTCAGGATATTATCTTTGAGACAAAAAAGTAAACTCTCGATATCAACGTTCTTGAGGTGATAAAATATCTATCAGTTAGATTAGGTCAGAAACGGTTTAGGCAGACTGTTCTGGCCTCAAATTATATGCGTGTTTTTTTTTTCTTAAGTTAATATAAAGGAAAAGCTAACCCGTCAATGAGATCAAGATAAAAAACCTATTCTGGAAATTTTGAACACCTTTACTTCCTATTTCAGGTATTTGTCACTGAAAACACATTTAATTCATTTTTTCATATAGATAGTTACTGATATTATAAAGTACATTTTTCTCATTTCACAGATTTGAAACAGTATTTTTAAACTTTTTTTTCTAGAATAATAAGAACTTCTTTAAACCACCTGTTCCTATAAACAATTTTAATAAAAATGTAAACAAACAAGAGTTTTAGGATATTCTTATCTAACACTAGTAGCTTCATTTTCTACCCTTTACCCTCATTGGCTGCTGCAGCAATGAAAAGGAGTTTAAGCTTTTACCAGCATATACAGGTGTCCTGATTTCAGCCGGGATAGAGTTAATTTTCTTCCTAGTAGCTGGTATAGTGCTATGTTTTGGACTTAGTATGAGAATAATGAGATATATCATATGATAATATGAGAATAATGTTGATAACACACTGATGTTTTAGTTGTTGCTAAGTAGTGCTTACACTAGTCGAGGACCTTTTATCATCCCATGCTCTGCCAGGTGCACAAGAAGCTGGGAGGGGGCACTGCCAGGGGGGCTGACCCAGCCTGGCCAAAGGGCTATTCCATACCATATGACGTCATGCTCAGTATATAAACTGGGGGGAGTTGTCTGGGGAACATTGATTGCTGCTTGGGGACTCGCTTGGCATCGGTTGGTGAGTGGTGAGTGGTTGCATCACTTGTTTTTCCTGGGTTTTGTTCCTCAGTGTTGCTGTTGCTGTTTTCCTTTTTACTACAATTTGTATTATTATTCTTATATTTATTATTATTATTGTTATTATTATTGTTATTGTTATTATTATTATAATTATTATTGTAATTATTATATTTTATTTCAATTATTAAACTATTCTTATCTCAACCCATGAGTTTTCTTACTTTTGCCCTTATTCTCTCCCCTATCCCACTGCGGGGGGAGGGTGAGCAAGCAGCTGTGCGGTGCTTAGTTGCTGGAAGGGGTTATACGATGACAACAGGCAAAACTTTTAGTAGCTGTCCACATTTTCTTCAGCAAAAATTAAGCAAATTTTGGTCTTTAATGGTGTATCTGTGCTGCAGCACTGGTGAGGCTGCACCTCAAGTACTGTGTTCAGTTTTGGGCCACTCACTACAAGAAGGACATCGAGGTACTAGAGTGTGTTCAAAGAAGGGCAACGAAGCTCGTGAAGGGTCTAGAGAACAAGTCTTATGAGGAGCAGCTGAGGGAGCTGGGGTTGTTTAGTTTGGAGAAGAGGAGACTTAGGGGAGACCTTATTGCTCTCTACAACTACCTGAAAGGAGGTTGTAGCGAGGTGGGGGTCGGTCTCTTCTCCCAAGTAACAAGCGATAGGATGAGAGGAAACGGCTTCAAGCTGCACCAGGGGAGGTTTATATGGGATATTAGGAAGAACTTCTTCACCAAAAGGGCAGTCAGGCATTGGAACAGGCTGTCCAGGGAAGTGGTTGAGTCTCCATCCCTGAAGGTATTTAAAAGATGTGTAGATGTGGTGCTTAGGGACATGGTTTAGTGGTGGACTTGGCAATGATAGGTTAATGGTTGGACTCGATGATCT
Source organism: Nipponia nippon (assembly GCF_047370975.1). Lineage (NCBI taxonomy): Eukaryota > Metazoa > Chordata > Aves > Pelecaniformes > Threskiornithidae > Nipponia > Nipponia nippon. The sequence goes on from NW_028262402.1 coordinate 42,832,236, forward strand.
TAAGGGTCTTTTCCAACCTAAACGATTCTATGATTCTATGATCTATAGCACCTGTCCAAATGCAGCACAAACTGCATTCAATGAGAACAGATTATCTTCCAATTTTCTGAGCAGTGGTAGATGGTAGAGTGCAAAATTACAGGCTGTGTTGAGACGTGAAAATAATGTTACAATTGCTAGTTCAACTACTATCTTCAAATGAGTATCTTGAGATCATAGCAATGAAAGGACTAAATTTAAATGTGCGTAATGTGGCATTTTCAGATGAGTGTACTGAATAATTTTATTGTGGTATGTCAGCATAATTACTGTACATTGAAGACAAAAATTAACTGGTGCATTGTGGTAAAGGTTGCTTTGAATGGAACTGACACTGTGTGTGCAACAGAGTAAGCTCATAAGAGTATTAAACATAGCGAAAGTGATAGCATGCCATTAAATCAACCTCAAAATCCTCTGTGCAAGAATCTTCTTTATTTAATTTTGTTCTTCCATTTTAGGTTACACATCTGAGACACTATAATCTTATCTTTGTCAAGCCAGTTTGCTCTTTCTCACTTTAACAATCAGGGATCCTTGATGGTTGGCTTTAGACGCCATCTCAGGGGAGCGTAGCAATGCCTGTGAAAAACCTTATCTGGAAATGACAGAGCATTTAGTTTGCCTCTATCCCATATGATCTCAAAATTTTGCTTTTAACAGCTGTCATTGAACACTGGAGAACTAGCTGATACTGAGCTTTTTTTCATCAGTGCAACAAGAAAAAGTAATATTGAGAAAGTGTTTTACTAGAAATCAGGCTAGCAAATATCAAACTATTTATTGTTTTAACGTAAACACTGCCTATATCCCTTTCTTCCACAGCTCTAAAATAAAATATAATCTGGTTTTGCCCGTTTTCCAAGAGAACCATTCTAAGAACTCTGAAGCATAGAGGCTGGCAGAGGACAGTGTTTATTTATCCTGCCACAGGGCAGTAACTATGCGATGACCTAATAACATGACATGGTTTAGCTCCAAGTAGATGAGAGGAAAACATCAGCAGGGCAACCTCACACACCAGGCTAGTAGGAAGATTATCACTCTCTTCTGCTATCTGTACCTGCAACCACCTGAAGAGAGAGCATTGATAGTGCAGAAATTAACAACAGAAAAAGATATGCCCCCTGCTTCCCATGAAAGTATATTTACAGTATGCTAGTTGGCAAAAACTAGATAAAAAAAAAAAGTCAGAATCAAAACAATAATGGAACAGGAAATTATGCAGGAAAAGTTAGTAAATATATTTTGTAATTTTTATAAATTATGGTGGAGGGTAATATGTTCAGAGGAAAGGGAAAACAGAGTTAACAAAGATGTAGTAAAAGGCTTCTATGTTACCTGTGGAACTAGCTAGTATGAGTAGCTTATCTGGCAAATGAATAGATTTTTACTGGGGAAAAAAAGAGAAGATGGAAAGAAAAAATACCCATACTCCTTTGTTGGCGAACATTAAAACTTTAGCATAAGAAAAAAGGCTGTTATGGAAAGCAGAGAGATATGAGGTGCTATTTGACTGAAAATAATCCTTACTTCTTAACTTTCTTTGGATTCCTTTTTTCATTTATCTGTACTGAGCCACAGATGTTACATAGGGCTTATAAAATCAGTGATGTTTTGTTATATTGAAATCTTTGAAAAATTAAATAAGAGATTTAAAAGCTGACATCAGGCTATTCTATTTCACAGGCCCATTTCAGCATTGGCTTTTATAGCTTGCATAACTTCAAAACTGAACAAAGTTCCGCAGTAGTCAATAAGAACACTGAATGCCCAATTTGCACATTTATTTCACTGTTTTCCTGCTCAGAATCTCCATAGAAATACACAGAGGTGGAATCACAAGAGGAACTCAGATGGTATAGTCTCGTATTTGGGAACTGAGAACCAAAGGAAAATAAAATATTCTGATGAGGATTTTAGCCCCATCCTTTAGCCCTACAGTTGATGCTACTGTACCTTAAATGATAGATTTAAATATCTCCTGACTGAGAGAAAGAAAAATATTTTTTTAAGTCTACATACTAGGACATCCACTTGAATGAGAAAGACCTATACTTCAATCCCTGATCCAATTAATATTTAAGCATTTTAAGTTAAAGTATTAATATATTAGGAAAACTTGTTCTTAAAGATTGGCTTCTTACCCACTAGCAATTATTGTACAAAGTTAAGCTTTTATTTTCTTTTTCTTGCCCAGTTGGTATTAAATGTACCAAAAATATTGCAAGACTTTAAGTAGACATGAGTTCAAAAGCCTCAGGGCAGAACATCCTATACTATGGTGTTCAGCTGCTCTGTGGATAAAATGAAATGGAAATTCACTTCTCCTCACACAGAATGAGGGACTGAATCTAGACTCTTTAAGCAAATCCTATAGTCACTGGCCATCAGAATGGAAGAAGTTTCCATGTTCTAATAAACAAATTTTTTGGAAAGGATTGCCCTCTTCTTTTTTTTTTTCTTCAAATAGAATCCTGAAGATTTTTTTAACTTCAAACTAGAGAAAAGCACTCCACAGTAGTTCAGTTTTATGTGTTTAACTCCCAAACATGCATGACAGACAAGACACCACCTTGCATTGCTTTCCTGATGCTGTCTCTTGCTCAGCATATTGACTTTTGTTGTTCCTCATTACAGGTGAACTTAAGCATGGCATTAGTGCCGAAATTAGCATCCCTATATTAAATTCTTTAGGCTACTACCTAAAAATTTGTTATGTTGACTAGTTGCTAATTATTTTTATGACTATAACCCACAAAATAACTTGTGGAATGAAAAGGTTCACTTAGGAATGTCCAAGACCATCTGCAAACTGCATCATCTCCCCTCAGTGAGTCTCAAACCTGACTCAGATATACCACTCTTTCTTCCTGAAGGTTTTCAAATATTGTTATTTTTTAGATAGAAATTTTGTGCTGGAGCACCAGCATTCCCCAAACACTCACGGAAAATAAATTTTGGATTTTAGAAATTATGTAAACTAGCAAGGTTTATTTGATAATAACCTTACAGGTATTTAAATATTGTTTTACTGTGCTGATGTGAATAACATAGCAGAAATCCTGACTGTGATGCTAAAACCAACAGGAAATGATCTGATAAACAAGTTAAAATAAATGTAATTTATTCCTCTCACTGAAATTAAGGCTGTTAATGAAATATAGATTAATACTGCTAAAAGAGGATTTTATCCTCTGCACTAGTTGGACTTTAATGATAATTTATGATGCAATTGCTGGAGCAATGAAAAGAAATAGATCTTGATGTCATAAAATGTTGATGCAGATAATACACCCATATGAATGAATGGGATGAAATTAAATATAAGCAGTCAAGGTGTCGACAAATTAAAAACTTTATTGCACACACTTTCAATCAAATTAAACTTTTTAACTCAGTCACATAGATCTTGTCAAAACAGAAATGCAGCAGTGCCTTTGGAAAGTAAGAATCCATCCAGCACCCCACTGAAGGAAATTATCAGTAATGCAGGCTATGCAAAGACTATTCTCTCCTTCTCTCTCACATTATGCATAGCAATATTGCTAGAAAAAATGTGTTCAAATTGCAGCTGCATTATTTTTCTGCCAATCCTTTTTTTTTTTTTTTTTTTTAAATCCAACCATGGTGAAACATGTAATTCAAAAGAACCTCTATTTCTATTATTTTTATATTTCTTCAAACAAACAGACAAACAATCGATTTCCCACTCTGCCTGCTGCAAAAGTCAATCACCAGCCAGTCATCCAAAAATGACAGAGATTAAAGGACATCAATGGCTCAGTACTTGTAAAGTATTTATTCTCTAAGGCACTAATTAAGCCAAATTTCTCTTTTTAAAATGGCTGCAATAAGGCGATACTCCTAGCCCTCCGAATTCCACTTGAAAATGTCAATCACATGGGCTGTGGAGGTAGTGTATGTCAAAGGGTCAAAGCAGCCTAAGAAAGATAGAAGTTGACAATTTGTGGAACCCAGAGCCAGACACAATCTCTGTAAGAGCATGTGGAAAACAGTCATTGTCAGTGCCATCTTTGCTCAAACAAAATGGACTATTATGTACTTAAATTTACACTTCACAAAAAATAATTTTGTATTTATTTCTCATATTCTTTTTCCTCTAGTAAAATTTTCTTTTTTTTTTTTCATTCAAATACTTCTTGACTGGCTTCTTGAATGAACACAGAAACTATTTAAAATGTCTCTGGAACTCTTTTTAAGTATACAAATATAGGAAAATAAGATGATCGCAGCAAGCTGCATTTTGTGCTTGAATGACAAATATAGCTAGCAAACAAAATGCAAGCTAATAATAAACCAACAATAACAGGCTGCCATTTTTTTTTTCTTACTGGTTCATAGTAGTTAGTAAATAATGATAAATCAGGAATATGCAATATCTGTCTCCAGTCACACAGTGGCACACTTTCTTCTGCCCCTTTACTTTTTATACTGACTTCTTGTCTCTCTCCCATTCCTTGCCCTCTTTCTTGTCATCTCCATGAACACCCCTGCATCTCTTCCCTAAGTTTATCCTTCATTTTTGCATTGTCCTGTCACTTCTCCTATATGCTGACAGTTGGATGAAAAATTGAGAATAGGTGGAACTTAGACTTTTTATTCTTTCAGCTGCCACCACAGCAATGTCTGTGGGAATAGAGAAAGAGTAAGTGTGCCATGCTACAGTCATAATCCTGTAGCATGTTAGTTACTCTCCATCTACAAAGTCTGTAGGTGGTCTGCATGATGGAATGAAGCAGGCTCAGGAGATGCCATCTTGAAAGAGTTTGGTCTCTAAAAAGGAATTGGCTTCTATGCAGGCATGTATTTATGGGTTAAATTTCCTTAGTGTGTCCAGCAAAGGTCTAGAGGTTTATCCCTCATATCTCAATGGCACTTCCTGCCCACCGCATTAATTGGAGGATGACTTCTCCATCAGATTAAAGCTTTTCAGTGCAAAGACAGCAGCTTTTCACAATGAAATGAGCATTAGAATGTTTCAATGTGAGCAAAACCATATTCCTTCTAACTTCCTTATTGGGTATGGATGAAACATTTTATTTAAACTGCTACGAAAACCAAGAACAGCAGCAACTGCTGTGAAAAATTTCCAACTAAATAGTTTAAAACTAAGAAACTAAATAAAGCCTTCTGAAAGAAAACATTGGGCAATCCTAAATGCTAACATACCTTGTGAACATACACAGTCTGAAGACATGAGGGTATAGTATGTGCAAATGTGCTCTGCATAAAATGTGAATCTCCTCTTTTTCTCACTGTCATAAGCAGTGTCTGGTTTTGTTTCAGAGTAAATACAGGCTCCTTTTTGAGACTCCCTATGGTGTACAGAAAATGATAACCAATCAAATGACTGGACAAAACAAGTACAGAGAACATCTCCTACAGTTTTATAAGATTTCTGGCTCTATGGGGCATTTTTCCAAACCACCTCTAAAAAATGCTTTCATATTCCCAGCTGCTTCTTATCATTACAGAGATGATAATGTCAGCTTTTCTTACTGTTTGCAGCAAGCTGAATCCTCTGTACTCTAGCATGAATATGTTCTGCCTTGATAAACTTCTATGTCTTCTTCAGTTCTTTGCTGACCCAGAAAACCAGCTGTACCCAAGCCCTGACACTCTTTCACTGTTATGAAACAGATATATAGTAGTGCTGCTATGTAAACCATTTCAGATTAAATCTGAACAAGTTTTTTGTTTTTTTTTTCCCCAAGACCAAGCCTTTCTGTTATAAAACACTGAGCCACTCCCTCACACACACACACATAATTGCATGGAAAAGAAGAAAGGACTTAAAAGTTGTCAGCATTGAAAGGTTTTTCTTACAATCCCTGATGTTCCAGTCCTTTCAGCTAAATACATAATTTACTTCTCTTTCCTCCCCTCTCTTTTCCCTCCCTTCACTGCCAGTGACAGTGATTGTAGCTCTGTATTTGTCTTCAGAAAGCTCCCCAGAGTCCAGCAGCAAACAAAAACATGTTTTGTTTGCAAATAAAAAAGTTCCCTCATTATTTCCACTCGAACTTGGATCTAGGTCAGGGCCAGATCCACATCTGAGCTGTAATATCTAAACTCTGACCTTTATACTACAGCTTAGATGACAAATAACACCCTTAAAATTATGAAAGATGGGATGTGGAGGGTATGACTTGCCATGCATGCATGGATTTGCCAAGATAAAAAGCAAAGCATAGTAAGTGCAAAAGTAGAAAATAAAGGAAGAAATCTGTTTATGTTGGAGCAATGAATTACAGAAGATCTAAGAAGCATCTCTTGCTAATTCTTTAGGCAGTTCTTCAACAATTAATTTATCGTGTTTGCTTGTATAGGCAAAAAAACAGATGAAAGATCTCATCCCTAGGTGACCATAACTTAATACATTCAACTAATAAAAAAATGAGGACACTATTAATACATCAAAGAGGTACAAGGCAAAACAAGAAAAGCTCTTTCAAAGAAACTACTCTTAGGTCTTCCTAGAAAGCATGACTTCAACTTCAATTTCAAACACATAATTTAATTTTGAGTATTGTTATTTCTCTGTGTGCCTAAACTGAAACAATTCAATCTTGTTTTTCTGAAAATTAAGCAAAGTGCTAGCTGAAGTCAGTAGGACATCAAAGTGGTTGTGGCCACTGTGGTAACAATCAGATAGACAAATATGAATAGAATTAATGGTCAAATAAGAAGTAATAAGAAAAACTTAGGGTCTCTTCAAATGCCAATGCATATACAACTTACAGGGAAAAAGCTATAAATCTCCCATACTGATTATAGACCCCACAGAACATGTTTTCCACAAATCAAGCTCTACAGAAGCCTGGTTATCTCTTTGGTTCACCAAGTTAATTTTGCATCCACATAAAGAACCTATCTTGATAATCAGTACCGTTTTTATTAATGTTTCTCTGCAGGTCCCATTCTCTGTGAGGCATAGAAATTCAAGGCGTAAGGGACAAGGTGAGAGCAAGTGGTTGGTCTTCACATGCATAAAAAACTTCTGATGCAGAAACTGTTGATCTTGTGAAAACCTCCTTGTTTATATTTTTATTTTCTTATTTTCACACATGATTTTGATCTGGGAACCACTTGCTTAAGTGCCACTATATTTGGAATAAACTAGACAATCGCAATGACACATATCAAATAGCAGATCATTTTATATATACTCAAGGACAGCATTTATTTTATATTCTTTGCAACCAGTTGTCCAGCTTGAAGAGTTTTTCCAAATGACACGATTAAGCATAATAATTTACATATTTACATGTGTAAAACTATTCGTATGACACAACTCAGAATGATAATGAATTATCAGCAAGCTTTTTGGGTTTGTTATTATTCTAGTATTTTTCTTTTCCAGATTACCAGACAGTGTCAGAATCTCTGGAACAGGAAGCTTAAGCTAATGCCAGCCTGAACAGACAAATCCACAATTCACAGGGCGTTTCATTTTGTATCCAAATGCACACATATCTGGAAAGAAATGGAGGGCATTTAACTCTCATCCAGATCTCTGCAGTCATGGCTAGACTACTTCCCAGGAACTTTCCAATGTGCTCACCCAGCCTCTGCTTCTGGGGGTTGGTTGCATTAGTTTGCTGACACCCATGATGTAAACACAGACAGTGGGAAATCTATGTCTACTTGGCATTACATTTAATCTTCATAGACAAAAAGGGTTTTCATCATGGATTTTATGGTAGTTTATGATTCTTGTGTTATTACTAACTGTTGCTAGCTTATTATTTACATTTCAATTGCAGAAAGATCATGACTGAAACAGGGTTTGAAACAATGCGCTGAGTATCTTTGTGATGCAATATACTCCTTATTTGGTTTTGCAAGTATGTCTCTTTTGAACATAAAATCTTGGTCAAAAAAGGCTTATATTCATATAAAGACTTGTGAGGGAAATGTAAATATGCTTTGTGCTTGCTAGAAAGACAAAAAACCCCACCCCTTTTCTGCATCAGTACTTAGGTCTTGAATTATTAGCTCTGCTAGCTGTTTGTCTATCGACTGTCATTGATGTGTTCACATTTGCTATTTTGAGATTTAATGTGCTGAATGCACATTCATAAACCCACATTCTCCAAACTACTTAATAGACATTTTTTGAAAGACAACAGACCAGAGAAATGACTAACATAGTCATCTTACACTAGGAACATTGATGCAAAATTGAATTTAAAAAAATAACTTGAATGTAAGTGGTTTATAATTACCATGCATTAGCAACTGTCAGCATAGGTAATGGAACATGAGATGTTTAAAAATACATGATATCAACAAAGCATCTGATCAAAAATACAAGTGAAGTCAAAGAAAAGAAAAAAAAAAAACACAACCTGCATTATCTTGCTTTATATAGAAATAATGTAATTTGGTTGAAAGGTGTACCAGAAACATAGTGTCATGCAGGAAAATGTTCTTTTCTCCAGTGTCTGAAAAAAGTTGTATTATGAAAGGCATTCCAGCTACTGTAAATAGTTGAAAGGAGATGGAACTGCTAACAAAATAGCCTTAAAGTCAGGGGAGGGATGGAAATTAGGTTATGTCCTCTTTAAGGCCTCTGCTTCTAACTATCAGACCTGTAGAGGAGCAAATCGCTGTCAGGAGCTCAGTGGTAGGATAGCAGAGGAGGAAGCTCTCCCTCAAGAATATAAGGGCTATTGCAGGCTTCCTCCTCCATTTGAGATCCTTCTGTCATGGTTGAAGGTAACACTGCTGAGCAAGTACTTGAATGAAACTAAGAAGAACACAGAGCTCTTTAAGACAACTGTTTTTCATTGACAATCACAGTATGGGAAGCCAGAACTTCTTTTGCTCATCAGTGAGCAGAAAGGCTAAGGGATTATAGCTGTAGGCTGGAAAGAAACTGCAAGAAGCACACATTTAAGCTGTGGGTGGCCATAGAGATGGAGTGCAAATGCAGAAATGGTGACCTGCACAGCCAGATTTATCATTCTCCTTTAACTCTTCTCTCCTCCCACTGAAGATGAAAAAAGTAGCTACCCACAAAATACAGATGAGATAATTCCTGCCTCTTGACTTTACTGCACACTTTCTGTTGGAAAAGTTAACTGATGGTGCCAAAGACATCTTCTAAAAGTCAGTTGGAAGAATGTGATCAAAGGCTGAATTTAGCTTCTTGTTCCAAAAGACTACAATAATAGGTATTTCTTTTGTTTTAGCTTACAGTGAAAATTAGATCTCTTGCCTAGAAGTAGAAGGGAAATGTAATGGGAGGTACTTCTTAAATCTAGCTTATAAACTAATATTTGTTCTTTCAGCATTCTTTAACATCCTAACTCTTATATGGCATCCATCAAAAATTGACTACAGCTACTGTCTAGACAGTTGGCATGCTGTTGACTTAGTAGCACTATTGATAATAAACTTGGTATTCTTTCTATTTCAGTCTGCAGTATTCTGAAACACTCTCTAGAGACACCGCTTTTTTCCATTGACAGGAAAGAGAACCTAAAGCAAGCCTGTTCATGGCTCATTGTTTAGCTAGCTAAAACTAGTTTGCTAAAATGGGCGGTTTAGTTTTAAAATCTTCAAAAGTGACTAGTGAATTGAAATATTTCTAATTCTCTGTACATACCTTGTGACACCTAATAAAAGATTTGATTTTCATAAATGAAGTGTCAGCATGGTGTTTAAAAAGCATTATTCTATTAATATGTCTGAAGCAGAACACTCAAGAACGGAGGTACTGTCAAATGACTACTGGCTTTTGAAAGAAAAACGCTGATATATAACATCCTATTTAGGAAAGTACCACTTTTGTTTTCCCTTTTTTTTTTTTTTTTTTCTTTAGGATCTACAACAGCCTTTGAAGTCCCCTTTCTCTTAGACCTTCAAGTTGGAGTCAGGGGAGTGTGCATGCATACACTGTCAGTTTTGAACAAAGTACAGCACAGCCCTCTTTTTAGGGCTTTTTAGGATTCATAGATGTTACCATGCATTGCAACCATAGTTCTTTTTCATCTTTTTCATCTAAATGTTGAAAATGAGCAAGCATCCACTTTCCTTTGTACCATCTGTCTTTGCAAACTGGCTTGTTTTGATGGGACATCTTCCAGTCAGTTCACTTGCTGGTATTATCCTCTTTGTTCCTTTTAAGTTTTGGAGACATAGGGTAGTCTTTTCTCTCTAGGCTGAATTTGGACAAGTCAGCCAGTACTTCTTCCTTATGCTTTTGGCTTGAAGATACTCAGGGCTGTCTCAGTGCAGGCCAGAATTTAATCAGCCAAATGATGACTTCTGGGTATAAAGATCCTGGACCATAGACTAATTTCTAATGCCAACCAATCAGCTACTCACTTGTTCTTTTTCTACCTGCCAGCCTTGTGTAAGTCAGCTGGCAGCACTTCAGTGTACTTAGGGTTTGAGAAATCTGGAAGTTCAGTTAGAAGAACAACGCAACCTCAGAGACGTGACCAAACTCTATTTAAACAAGACTCTCTCACTGTAGTTTAGCTAATCTGGCATGAAGCACTTAACAATATTTACATCTCCTCACTTTTTGTAATTAGGAACCCAGTTCTCAAATCCAAGTTCAACTTTTTGGGACCAGATGAAGGACAGAGCTTCATGAGCACTAGACTTGCATCAAGTTTTCAGTTCATACAGGCATGTATACGTGTATGTATATGTGCATGTATATTACATTTTTGAAATCATAACAGGGACTGTTCCCAGGCCAAGATGCTTTCCCATGTCTTTTCAGAGTTTTTTGGCTGCATCTAAACCTCTTTTGCTTTCTGACTGCTCCACAAATCCTCTCCACTTCCATCTGCTTGCACAAAAATTCCTGTGCTTTAAATGATGTTTTATTATAGAAACATGGTGAATAACTATGATTATGACTCCTGTTGATGATGGGTTAGCAGCTGTCCTGTCTTTGGCACTGGAGTCCTCATTGTAATATCTATATTTAGAGCTATGGTGTGAGATTTCTCTATTTCACTCTTATTTAAAAAGAAGCAGTATATCTTTAATGAACTAAAATCAAATTTTGAAATATGTGAGTATTTATTTGGCATTAAATGTGTGGGTGGTCAGAGCTGGAGTCTTGTCATCACTTAAGTCACTAAGTAACACAAAAGATTACGCATTGGGGTGACTCTCTGCATAGAATTGCTTTCCCTCTTTCAGCATATTTACTATTTTGTCTCCCACACAACATTTTATAGATTTTTTAAATTTCAAAGATAAATGTTTTATACCTTCTTTTGACCTTCTTTTGGGGTGATTTTGCTGGCCTTTTGCAGAAATATGGATGGTGAGTGAAAAAAGAAGAAGAATTCAGAAGCTTATTTTTCCATGACAGGCAGCCTAACCCATACGGTAAAGTAATTTCATAGTTATTTGCTTGAGAAAGGACTCAAAGTGATAATATGACTCTGCTTCATACAGGTTCTTCAGTGATGTATTTCTTCATATTTGTATGATGCCCAGACATCATATAAATGTGTGAAATACATATACATTTGTGTGATAACGTACGGTAAGTATTCACTCCTGTAAAGATAGACTCCACAGTTTGAAATCTATTAATGCAACGAGTTCTGCATTGAGGACTGGATTTGGCATTTTTCTTCATTCGAGATTTGTTTGTTTACATACAATGCTGGTCTGTGGAATGGCTAATTTTGTTCTTAAATTACTGATGTAAAGGCAATGCTATACTCATTTCCAGGTAAGGCTTCGTTTCATTGGTGTCATGCTCTTCCACTAGTTAGAAATGCACAACTGTTTAATTGTATCTCTCTTGTTGAAGAGTGCTTTAGATTAAAATGAAAATTGGTTTCCAAAATGTGTTTATCACATGAATCTCAATACCTAACAGTAAAAGGTTAGCAATTTAATGAAGATTCTCATGGGATCTACAGTTCCTTGTTAGAGATACCTTCACTGGAAAGAGGACATGTTTAAGTGCCTATGTGCATGCTCTGTCATTACTAATCAGTTAAAAATTGTTTTTAATCTTTAGGATCATACTAATAATATAGCTGTGACACATTTTATTTTCCCTTGCTCTCCAGAACATCAACAAGATCATGAGATTTCATGATAATGAGATCATGTTGAAGTCTACAGATAGACAAGTGGGAATTTTCACTTTCCTTTGACAAACAACATTTTAAAAAGTCAAATGGTAGGATCCTCCATACACACATCAGTTTAATTATAAACAAAACTGAGCAATTCCGGTGAGTGATAGTCCACATTTTGTCATACTCTCCTGCACACCTAAGAATCTGCTGAAGAGAGAAACTAATTTAAAAATAATAAGGGAGAATTCTCAACTGATTAATCATTAATTTCTGTCCTAAATACACTTCCTTCTCATGCACACACAAAATCTTGAACTTAATTTTTTTTTTGTTTGATTGACTAGTTTTTCTTCTTCTTTTTTTTTTTTTTTTTTTCTTTTTTTAATACTGGTTATGTATATATACATCTGTGTTCCCAAGAATAATCACAGAAGTTAGGCAATTGTGGAAGCATATAAAGTCTGCTGGGTGGGTAGAAGATGTATGAAGTTATAGAAATAACTGGGGCAGACAATATACAACATATTTGTAGTTTACTGTTAGATTGGCAATTAGAAATGAAGTTAACATATAGTGCATGGAAGATATCAGAGATTATGCAGACATATGTGTTAACAATAAATAACCAGTATGTTAACTTTCATCTTTATTTTGGGACACAAAATTAAACCATAGTATGATGTGAATAACAGAGAAAATGCCAAAAGTTGTTCAGTTGATGAATTTTGTGTAAAAGATATAGTGCAGCATCAATGCTGAGAAATAGGTACTAGCAGTTCAGAGATTTAGTTTAGACATATTATAAATTGTCTGAAAAGTTAATTTTTTTGAATGCCTGATAGCCATGAGCTATCATTCTGGTAGTATCATGGAGAAAATGGAGTTACCAAAGTAAATCAAAATAAAATCTGAACTGCTCCCAAAACAAATATTCCATACTATATATATATGCTATATATATTATATATATGTATATGTATGCTATATATACTTAGTTAAGTCATTCCATGTGTTTTTATACTTACTTTATATTACAGTTGTGTGTCTAGTTTTAAAGGCTTCTGCCATGTATGTTTGCTTTTAAGGACTATGGAGTCTACAAGAAGACTTGACTCATAATGTCTGTTGCTTTGTCTCCACATCATTGGTGTGCAAGTAGGGGTAGAGGTTGAGACACAGATGATCTTTATCAGGGATTACTATAAAGTAAAAGTGTCTAAAAAACTTAAGCTCTGTCTTTTATTGAATACAAACTACTCTCCTGACAAAGGCTGTTTGTGGCTGAAATGTTGGGTCTACCCTCTGGTACAAACCTTCTCTGGAGGTGAGAAATAAAGTTATACCTAGAACATTACTATGTTAAAGAGTTTTCTTCCTCACCTGTTATGTTCTGGGATTCCTTCTCCATTAGCTATCTAGCCTTTCTTACTAGAACAACTGATCAGGTGTTATATGTACAGAGACTAGATGTCAGAACTCTGTTAGTTTTTCAGTGGGCTAATTTCTTTAATGTAGACCTTGTTTCCCTTAGAGAGAATCCATAACCCGAAGCCAGTGGCAAATTACAAGTCCATATATATATATGGATTCATATCTCTATGTATATTGGGCAGACATCTCTGAAGTGCATGTATCACCAGTGAATAATACACTATTCACAGCTTACTGAAAAAAAAACCAAACAAAACCCACAACCAAAACCCCAAACCACTGTAAATAATATTAGGGAAAATGGCACTGCTTAACAATATTATACAAATAACCATTGAATTAATCTATAACTGCATTTTAGCCACTGGCCATGTAAATGAAAAACATTGCAAATGCCTTGAAATTGTAGACTAATAACCTGTTTTTTTCTTCTTCTTCTTAGCCTCAGACTAAATTTTTCAATGTTTGAAATTGTATGGTAATTACCTTGAACCATTTGACAATACTAAACACAACTGCTTAGTAAGCAGACTGAACAACTTCAAAGGCCACTCTCCATACAGGGGCTTATCCAAATCTCTAAACACCACTGACCTTCATGCATTTTGGAAATATGTGCTTGCTGCATATGAACTATTGAATAGGTGGTGTTCGTATACAGGCTGACATACGTAGTTCAGGTGAGTGAATGGTACTTGTGCGTTACAGTCAAAATGTTATTTGGAGTACTTTGAGTGCTGTATTCCTCCTGCAAGCACAGTCTAATTTCACCCTTGAAAACACGCTACAAAGTACAAGTGAAAAAGGTGTCGTGCTAAACAGAGCAAAGGATTAAATCTTTTCCTTTTTTGTCCAGGGGAAGCAAAATATCTTCTTTTATCTTTCCTTGCACTCTGGTTACAAAAACATTATCTGTTAAGTTCTTTTTGGCTTATAGAGCCTTAATGGTGACTAAATTACTAAAGATTTACATTTGTGTAATTTACATAATAAAAAGCCAGAGGAATACAGAGGTGAATTGAATTATATAATTAAGTGGAGCCTTGTTTTTTAATACAAAATGAGAATAGGAAATTTTATTCATGGCCAAAAATAAAATAAGTTGTCATTACTCATTTCAAAGCTTATTTTACGTGCCGCTAGTTTATTAATAAGTCCTACTAATAGAAAATCAGCTACACAAAATGCTATCAGCCACTTGCATTTCCATTCATGGTGATCTCAAATTGAATAGGAAAAAAGAAAAAAAAGAATTGCCATACTCAGGCAAAAATATTCTATGCATTACTATGTCTATATCTGATTATATGACATCAGGAAGTCTGTTTTATATCTGTGGAGTACTCTACCATAAACTGACTGAAGAGGTATACTTCAGTTCTTTTACACCTGAAGTACTGGGATTAATGATGATTGCAAATTATTTATTCAGTACCATAAGATCCAGAGAAAAGTACTTTTCTTAATTAGATAGCACTTACAACATGTATCAAATATCTAAATACAATTTAATGTGACTCTAAATTATTAAAATAACTGCCTCTACAGATAAGACACTGAGATCTTAGTATGTTTTTTGTTTAAAGTGTCACATTGGCTCTATCATGTTAGAAAGTAAAGAAATAATTAAAATCCCATTTTCAATATTCTTTTGGGTATGCTTTTCAAGTATGAAAAAGTTCAATTTAGAAGAATTCTTTAACAACTCTAAAGTAATTGTGAAAAAATATGCAAGACCAAATAAGTCTTGTGAAATATTCTGCTTCATAATGATGGTTATATTTATTCACTTCTAAAGCAGTAACTTGATTGTGATTGCTTGGTTTGAGGAAAGTATTTCTGTTAGCATAGTGAGAAATTGTAAGATTTTTGCCACGGCACTACTGTAGTTCAACTCAAGCATATTGGCTGCAAATTATGTCATCTAAGTAACTAGTTTAACAATATTTTCTATCAGCAACTCAGAAAATGAATAGTTTTCCTTAGCGTTCCTGTATTTGTGCATACTATGACCCATTATTGTCATGCAATAGCACAGTGAAAAACATTCCAGGCATGGTCAGGTGATTTGACAGATTTTACATGTGAAGCCAAATGGACAGAGACACAACCAGGCAGACATGCTTCCACTGGAATCCTGCACATTTATTCTTTCACAATTCTCACACATTATTATTTCACTGCTTAACATTTTTATCACAGATACACACGAGAATGGTAAATGACCTTTAATAATGTTTAGGAATGACTCAAGGATTGTCAGGAAAAAAGGGGAAAATTAAGAAGTCAAGTCAATCTACAAACATGTCAAGTACAGCTAAATGCAAGATCTACATGTAGGACTGAAGAACGTAGGCCATTCTTTTAGAGTGGGGAATTCCAGCTTGGGAAGCAGTAACTCTTAAAGATTAAGAGGTAAGTAAATAAAAGCTGACCACAAATGCCCACTGTGCCCAAAAAACTATTGTAACCCTTGCTTGTATAAGCAACAGTCTTGGTAGACATAGGTTGATTCTCTTCTCTCTCTATTTTGAAATGGTGGGACTGTTCTTGGATATATCAGTTCCAGGTGTGATGACCATAATTAGTGGAGAAAATTCATAAAGACTTAGAAGAAAAAATAAAGGGTTAGAAAACAGATATGAATTGAATCACTGAATGTGTAAGAAGCACATAAAGTGACAATATGGAGGTAAGCAAGTTCTATAACTATTTACCTGAACAGAAATATGATATTAGAGAATTAGTCAACCTAGTAAATTGAATTTAAGCTAACTTTACACATATTTACTCCATCAGTAAAAAGCATTTTAATTAGCATTGTTAACCAACAGAACAACTTGCATGATTTGCGATGAATTCTCCACAAATAATTTTTAAACCAAGACAAAATGCTTACCTAAAAGTGAAACTTCAGTTCAAATAAGAACTGATGTGAAGAGCACCTAAAGCATGTGTTCCACAAAAGGTCAAACTAGATGAAACCAGTGTTCTGACCTTATAACCTATACAATCGATGAATTACTTCAGAGAACTTCTTGTATCTGATAGTATATTTTCTAGCTGTGCTTCAAAGAAAGAAAAGTATGCTACAATACAGGAGCCATGAGACCTTGACAGGCTTGAGAGGGACCTTGACAAGACTGTGAAGTGGGCCCATGTGGACCTTATGAAATTCAACAAGGCAAGATCCTGCATTTTTGTCAGGGAAATCAGAGTCATAGAATGTTTTGGGTTGGAAGGGACCTTTAAAGATCATCTAGTCCACCCCCCCACCCCCACCATGGGCAGGGACATTTTCCATTACATTAGATTGCTCAAAGCTCCATCCAACCTGATCTTGAACACTTCAAGGGCTGGGGGCATCCATACATTTGCTGGGCAATGTACTGGGCATTCCTCAATATCAGTAGAGAATGGGTAATGAATTGGTTGAGAGCAACCTGGCAGAGAAGGATGAAAAATTGGGTATGAGCTGGCAATGTGTGCTTGCAGCCCAGAAAGTCAATCATATCCTGGGTTGCATAAAAAGCAGCATGGCCAGCAGGTCGAGGGATGTGACTTTCCCCCTCTGCTCTGCTCTCATGAGACCCTCCCCTGGAGTACTGCGTCCAGTTCTGGGGTCCCCACTACAAGACAGACATGGACCTCTCAGAACAGGTCTGAAGGGCAACAAAAATAATCAAAGGGCTGGAACACCTCTCTTATGAAGAAAGGCTGAACGAGTTTGAGTTGCTCAGCCTGGAGAAGAGAAGGTTCTGGGGAGACCTTATTGTGGCCTTTCAATATATAAAGGGGGCTTATAGGAAAGACAGAGGGAAGGTTTTTACCAAGGCCTGTAGTGACAGAACAAGGAGCAATGGTTTTTAGCTGAAAGAGGGTAGGTTTAGATTGGGTATAAGAAAGAAATTTTGTATGATGAGAGTGGTGAGACACTGGAATAGGTTGTCCAGAGTTGTTGTGGATGCGTCACCACTGGAGGTGTTCAAGGTCAGGTTGGATGGGGCTTTGAGCAACCTGGTCTAGTGAAAGATGTCCCTGCCCATGGCAGGGGGCTTGGATTAAATGCTCTTTAAAGGTCTTTTCCAACCCCAACTGGTCTATGGTTCTATGATTCTAACAGTGCAATGAGACATGGTTGATGTTTACATAAATAGAACAGCTCATTTGCACAGACAAGCAATTATCTCATACTAATTACTAACTATTACTAGAAGTATAACTTTAATAAAAACAACAGCATTTAGAACAGAAAAAAGTATTTGGCTAGGTGACTATTTTAGATGTCTAAAACTGACAAATTCCCCTACTTCGTGGACAGGTCCTCTTCAGAGTGCTGGACGGACATTATACGAGAAAGAAAAAAAGAGTGACTTTATATTATTATCTCTATATGGTTATGTCTTGCTGCTAGATTATTGGTAGATCTTTACTAAATGAAATAACAGGGATAAATAAAGCCTTAACTTGAAATCAATACTATTGATTTGAAGCCTTATAGAGAGATTAATCTTTGCAGTCATTTTAAACTGCACCTTGTTTTTTCAGCAGTACTATGCTTAAAGGCTTTAGAAACGCTTCCTGAGTTTGGTAATATGAATTGTATACTGGTCTAAGCTGATTATTAAAAACTAAAAGGTAAAATAAATTAAGATAGTGACAAGAGACTTCGACTATATAATAAATTACTTGTTAAGGAAAACAAACAAACAAGGACTATAGAATAATTTAGGATTCCTACATATCAGAAGAAATTACGTGGAACTGTTTGGTGAGTACATAGTCAAATCTATAATAAAATTACAAATACTGTCTGGACAGTAATCAACAGCTAATGAAATAGTCACTGGAATCCTAAATCCATGTATCATACTGCACATGTTCTATGTATGTTTTATTCAGTCATTATTTAGAGGATTGTGTGAGATTGCTTCTAGAATTGCTTAAATTTTATGTTAAATTAATTGGAAGATAATCTAGGCTGATGCTGTAATCAGTTGAAAGTTAGGAAAGAAGTAGTGAAATATAGGTATGGTGTTTTAATTTTCTAGTGGTAAATCTCACTAGTCTTAATTTTTCTCTCTGAAATTACTGGAAACTATTTACCAGTAGCCTGGCTCTGTAAAACTGCAGAGCAGATTTTTAAATAAGTGAATTTTCTTTCCTTGAGTTTTGAGTGAAGAGTTAGATGGCAGAGGGAGGAGGGAGGTATTTGTTAGACTGTCTGAGGCAGAGTATCCAAGACAAGATATGGTCCAAATCATTATTTTTTGCCCTATTAGTTTACATTGTACTGTCAAGCCATGGTACAAAAAGAAAGAGATAGCAAGTCAAACTTAATCTGGGCAAACATTTCTTTATGCTCATAAAGAAAATCACCAGGATAATTTAGGAACTATGTGGAGTCCTGGAATGGGACTAGGAAAGAAATAGGAGAGTAGCCCCTTTAAAAAAGGAGTCATAGGATGGTAAGCTATATCCAACATACTCAGTTTCAGTGATAGTCCTATCTTTTAGTCAGGCCTAGACTTCAGATTCACTCCACCCGTACAATTCTTCTCAAGGAACTTACCCATTTGCAAAGTTGTTTTTAATCTGATATCCTTTCATTGCCTTGTCCTTCCTGCGTATTACTGTAGTCCTCTTCTTCAAAGGCTCACAGAACTTTTCTGCTCCCAACAATTTCTAGGACACTAGACATGACTATGTTGGCTAGAAACAACTCATTTCAGTTTCTTCCTTTTCTTTCTACCACAGAAACTTCACTCAGATCCAGTAGTGCTTGATAAGCTGAAATAAATAATATGTAGCATTATGCTGTGACATTTCTCTAGCCTTTCCCTTCCCAGCATATTGAATGGTCTTTGTTCCTACTTCTCCATGTTACCTGATTGTTGTCCTTCAGATCTCTTAAAAATGCTGTTTCTGCAAGATAAGAGATACAAATAGGAAGGTCTGCAGAACAGGAAATGCCCTGTTCATTCCTATGTTCATGTGTTTCCCAGTTACCACAGATCTGCAATTGTATCAGGAGCTGTCAGAATTATTTTAAAAAGGCATTAGTGAAGAATTTTAGAAAGAAGAGCTTTCTGTGGTTAAGTTGATAACAAATCCCTAATGTCTCAGAATCAGAACAGCTGGGGCTGGAAGGCACCACTGGAGTTCTCCAGTTTAGTCCCTTGAATAAAACAGGGCCAACTAGATCAGGTTATTCAGGACTGTGGCCAGTTGAGTTCTGCAGATCTGCACTGTTTGCCCTCAGTAAAAAAGCTCTTGCCTATGTTATCATGAACCAAAAAAGGCCCCCACCAGTTTTGAATCTCCCTCTGATCAGGCATCTCTTTGCTCTAGCCCTGCTTGGCTGTCTCCTTGCTTTGCCCCTGCTTGGGTGTCTCTTTGCTCCAGCACCTGCTCAGCTATCTCTTTGCTCTAGTCGTTTATTTTCTTCTGCATCTCTGTCCTGTTATGTTGTCTCTCCTACCCTGGCATCTCTCTTATTTTCCCCTTGTCCCCGCTCAAGTGTCTCTCCTGTCTTGGTGTTGTCTATTGCATCTTCTTTTCTCTAGAGATTACTGTCCTCCGCTAAACATATTTTTGCAGAGGCACCTCTGATGGGTACAGCTGAGTGTGCAGCGGGTTGGTTTTGCCCATAGCAGAGCTATCTGTAACTGGCTGTGACTGGCTCAGAGCAGTCCCAGACCTCCTCCTCCACACGTCACCACTGCAGCCCCTCACCCACTACCAAAACCTGGTGGTTATGCCTGATACATGTTTAAATAGAATTTCTTTCATTTCAGTTTGGGCCTGTTGACTTTTATTTTGTCACTTGCCTCCCCAGCCTTGTACGTCTAATTGCCTGGGGGATCAGAAGTCTAAGAGGAGTTTAGAGAAGAAAATGGTCATACTACTGTTAAAGCAGACAGACATATGAACACATTCTTTCAAACAGATGATTCATGATTTACCAGATAGGTCTTATACAATATATGGATAATCATGTATAGCTCATGCCGCTTCTGTCAAGATATATGAAGACATGGATGTGGCTGATGAGCTCTCCAGAAGGTCTGAAGGCCTAATCTATCTTGTTAACTGAAACAGGCTTGTGTCTGAGATGATCCAAGCCCAATGCTTCTTACTCAATTTCAACTCTAAGAATCTTTTTCCTCTTTTTCACTTATAGTCTTTGTTTCAGCCCAATCATATAACTTTGGTGTCTCTTAAGAATTTGCTTCCTTAAACTTTATTTTATATACAATTAAAGTGTCACAAAAGGCATTTCCAAAAATTGGATAAATACACATTGCTTCTCCAGCTAATTTATTATAGCTATACAACTGCTATAGCACTCCTTTCCCTCTTTTTTCACCTAGTCATGTGGTGTGCTCACCTGTGCATTGTTAGCAAAGTACTTTTCTTGAGGTACAGAAACTTTTAAATTAATGGCCAATCTTGGAGGATTTTTCTATATGTAATAGTCTTAAAGATTGTTTCCCTCTCTCCTTTCAGGGACATGGGGTACTTATACGATTAGATGAAATGAATGAATCAAAAAAGCACAAAAAAAGTCCAATTGTGTCGCTTTTGAAGATTTAAGTTAGAATTATGTACTTTTGTGTTAATTAGCACTTAATCTGTTATAACTGCTATACAATAGCAACAAAAACCTAACTATTATTATTATTTGTAGTGATGGTTTCATATCCATGTCTCATTCTTCCAGCATTTGAGCTCCATGGAAACAGAGCTATGAACCCAGAAAGTTTGACTCAGTGTTCCATTTTACTCTCTTTTTCTGAACAGAGACCTTATCTACTGTTTGCAGACACTAAATATCGTAAAGGGAAAGCATCTGTGGTCTTTGTCATGTGATATTAGTGGTAGATCCCCTACAAATACAGGCATAAATTGAGACCTGATGGCTTTACAGATTTCTCTGGCTATTGTTTTCAGACTTCTGCATGTGCCTCCAGGGAAAAGGCAGCAGTCCTGAAAACTAAACTACTCCTTTCCCTTCAGATCTGTTGCCCTTTCCTTTTATTCTTCCTCACAATCACTGAGGGCTGCCAATCATTATTACTATGTGTAACAAGGGACTTGTTCTCCTCCTGAATGTAAGGACGTTGTGTTTCCTCTTCAACTTCATCTCTCAGCAAAAGGTTAAGAACCCTGGTGAAGTGAGGGTAAAGGGTTTCACATGGCTTACAACTGTAAAGCAGCTATACTTAATGCCTTTGCATTTGCCTGATCTTCTTGTTCCCTCTTCCTCCTTTCATCTTCAACCTGAGTGCATACAAAGTTCTCATATGTGTGATCTTCACAGGCTTGTGAGAAGTAAAAAGAAAGTTCGTCTCCAGTGACTGCTGTAAGTCAGGAAGGTAGTCTAAAGAGGACTAAAAGATAAGGATACAAGTGGACCTCTGGACTGCTAATGGACGTGTTTTATGGGCTCCGAGGAGGAGCTGAGAGCCAGCATTCCTGGATTGTGTTTACAACAAACTATACCATGATTAGGAAAGGAAAAGAGGAAAATTTGCAAATTAAAAGTGTGGATAATTTGTGAAGACATCACATATATGAAGCAGGGAGATTCAGAATCATAGATTAAATTCATGCAGAGCTACAACAGGTGTTTAATAACTTGAGAGAGCATAAAATGAGATGGTGTTTCTTTTTGAAACAAACTTAAAGTCCTACTACCAATCACCAATTAGCATGTCCTATACATCACACACTTTTTTTTTTCTTTAGTGAAATTTTAACTCATAAAAATTTGCCTAGATTTGTGTTGATATCCCATAGTAGAGCACATTATAAGTCCTTGTGGCAATTTCTTCTGAACTCATGAATCTACCAACACATTCTTTGTCTACAGATATGGGTTCCTTCCCTACTTTCAAGGAATCTTCATGTACAAAAAGCCACTTGGTTCCCAAGAGATCTGAATGGGGCTTTGATTCATCTAGGATTAGGTGCAGAATAGGCACATATGTGCCTAACAGATACATATGTTTTTAGCATTTTGCAGCTGTTGCTCATTACCGGTGAGCTTGGGCATTTCTTTCCACCAAAGGCATATTACTGCTTTTTACTGATGCTGGGTGAGCCTGGAGTTACTTGTAGAAGATAAATGGTACCATTTATGTTCAAGCTACCAAATTATATTCAAGCTATAAAAGATTCAGCTTCTTTCACAGGGCCTTTTTTTTTCTTTTATAATTGTAACTGGGTGACTCTGCATGTGTGTGACTTCATTTCTTCTTTAACTTTGAAGGTTTAGGCCATATTAGAGGCTTAAATATGGCCAAAGTATAAGAAGTAAAAATATCTTCTTCAATGACAAAATCAATAAAACTACCCTTGTATGTCATTCATCTCTTTCCTTTTTGCATCCCACTTCAAAACTCCTCCAATCTGGCAGCACTTACCAAAGCTGTTCCCATTCAAAATAATACATTTTAATTTGTTTACCAAGCAAGTTTGCCATGATGGGTTTATTTTTGTGCCACTTACAGCATTGTCCATTTTGATTTCTAGAAGCCAAGCGAAAAAGGAGCACAGAGCAGTTGCGATGGAAGATATTCAAAATGCTTTTTTGAGGACTCACAATTAAGGAATAAAAGTTCCTATCTTATTCCAAATACAGACTGGACCATATTTGCTGTTTACCTTAAACTTAGGTCTAAACAACCTTTTATTAACAGTCAAGCCTCAATTGATATATCACTCCTCTAACCTGGCAGAAAGCAACAAGGCCCTGGAAGTGCTACTGAGGGCTCTCACTTGCCTGGGCAAACCAAACAACACAAGGTCATTCAGTCACCCTTCCTCCCCCATTTTTTCCTAGAGGCTGCTATTCTTTACGTTACTATTTACTGTTTGAGTCAGAAGTACATTTTCATGATTTATTTATATAGCACATCAAGCTTCAAATAAAACATGCATCCAAATTTAAAGTTCTGTCTCTAATGTGCCAGTTATGTGACTAATTCATTAGGTTTGTCACTGACTTATGAATTATACAAATGACTTTTAAACTGTGAAGCTGATTTGGATCCATACTTCATACTTTGGAATGTAAGTATCTGTTTTATTAATAGCAGTTTGTTTATAAAGAATGAGCTTAAAAGTTAATGTACAGACTTACCATTGAAAGTATGGTTTGCCCCCAGCAAACTACTGAAATACAGTTACTTGTAAAGATTTATATCTATACTTATGTTTTAAACAGCAGGTGTTCTTTCTTACTTCTTACTAAGGTGGATTCTGCCCGTTTCCTTTTCAGGATATGTGGAAGGATAGCAATGGGGAGATAATAATGCTTGGTGTTCACCATGTCATCAGGAGTGTCTATGCTGTCTTTTTCTATTAACTTCTCCTGAGTCTGACTGCACAATAAGGGAAGCATACCAGTCACTGTTTTGAATCTCTAGAGTTGGGATGTCATATCTCAATTATCTGCTCACTTCAACCATGTGGGAACCACCACATGGAGTCAGGAATAAACCAGTAAAGTAAGGACGATAGAAGCCAAATGCTTAATTCACACAGGAGACAAAATTTTCTTTAAATTCAAAATTTTCTGTGAACATTAGAACTAACCAAGTATACTTTTCAATGGGTTTGCACCTTTTACCTTCTAATCCCTCTAGATAGGGTAAACCAGATGTCTTTTCACCCTGTGCCACTAGGCAGGGACAGCAGCAGGTGTGGATAGTAGATCAGGAAGTGGCTGCTGGCTGGCCAGTTCACTGCTGCCACAAAGAACCTGTAATCTGAACTCACATGTTTCCTGGTAAGGACACTCCCACTCTCTCTTGAAGACCCCAATTTTCCCAAATCGACGTTAATACAAGTTATTTCTAAGAGAAATAAGATACAATTCTTTCAGATTTGATTTGATTCAAAGTTGCTGAATAGGATTCAAGCCTTATTAGGCGCAAGAGAGACAAACCTGAGTGCATAAGTCACATTTCCATAACAAAACAGCCTGAAAATGAAATGGTCATTAAAGACAATTAATATCTGTTTTCAGGTTATTAAGGTTTCTCTTTTATGGAAGGGAACATTCATAATAGAACAGCTTCACTAATTCTAAGAAGTTTTGTCTGAGGAAATGGTGAACAAAATCCTTCTCTGGAAAGGTTACTTAGGATTAATGCACATTTGAATGCATCACCTGTTACATGCAGTATATTGTGCCTGGTGATAGTTAATAAATGGATTTATGTGCCCGTAAAAAAAAAAAAAAAGATCACTTTTAGGAACTCCAGCAACAGGTTTCCATAAATCTGGAAGCACCTCATACTGTAGGGAGTTAATCAGAACTTATGGATTTGTCAAGCCAAGGAATGGACAAACCAAGTGTAAATCCATGCAAAACCATGGTGAAGATACAGTGTAGAAGCACATAGTAGGATCTTGTAGTTTATCTGATTGAGGTAGGTTTCCTCAAGGTGGATTATTAAAAGTACCTTCTTACATAAGGGTAATGCATCTAACCTGGAAATTTGCACTGTATGGGCAAGATCTAGCCATTTGGTCACAGGGCATGAGCAAAATAGGCTGCCTTGAGGGCCATCAATGAATGTTTAAAAGAGCTAAGGAACAAGAAAAAGGATTGTAGATCAGTGACATTTTGAGGAAATATGACTTTGCAGGGTACAGTTCTCTACATTTTAAGGGGTGAGAATTCCCATTTAAATTTTAATGTTATCTGTGTATGCTGGGGAAAAGGAGAGACATTTATTAACAACAGTTTATTTCATACCAAGTGTGAGAAAAAATATATCTAACTTGCAAACTCTAGAAATTTTTTCTTTCTTTCCTCCATTAATATAAAGAGATTGCCATATACTCTTATTCTGTACTAGCTTTAGATTTCTCAACCATACATAAAACAAAGAAAAGAGTAAAAATAAAAATCCCTCTGAAATTGTAAAAGCTTCACCTTTTCCAGTTCTTCTGAATGGATTTTCTGGATTCCTGGTTGTTTTTTCCAACCACTATCTTTTATTTTATTCCTGAATGTGATCCAGATATATGAAACTAGTTTTTAATTACAAATTTTTTTCCAAAAATAGGGCTGATTTTTTTTTTAAGAAAGACATTAAAAATTCCTACAGCAAGATACTGATATTTTGATATTTGTTCAGGAGCTTTGTGACTGCATCTCTGAAAAAGCCATCTGAAAAAGCATCAAATGCCAGGTCTAGTGCTTTTAAGTTAAGTAGTGCTTTAATTTGTAAATTACTCAGAGATATAACAGACTATTACATGAGAATAAAGGTAACAAAATAAAGTTCCAAGACATTTGATACTAATACATGTATATACATCACCCAGCTGAGCTATAGTATTGTATATAACACTGATCCAGCCAGGACAAGGTTGCCCTTAACCTCTCTCTTTTCCTTTATGTAATCCACATATTAAACGTCACAAGCAATGAGGGGTAAAAGGAACACCAGACAATCTGACTGTGCTAAGCTCAGTTTATTAAGGGGACCAAGTGAGGGACAGGCTGTCTGAGGGAAAGCTTTACACAGACACACACACACAAACTACTGTTAACTGCCAGTGAGTTGGCACAGTTGAGCCTGGTGGGAACATGACATTTTCTCCAGCTGCTCCCTGGTGGGATCTGGACAGGGTCTTGGCACCAATGTGTTAATGGTTGCACCTTGTCTCTTCTTCTTCTAAGTGCTGTCAGACATCTATGTGCCAGTGTTTCCCCAATATCTGTTACTGAAAGGGTTTATAGCCAGATGTTGTCTCAAGCTACCAGCCAGGTCAGTGAGGGATGATATCACATTATGCGTTTCCAGCAGTTTCAGGTGTTCTCCTGGCACTTATTGACCTGTGGTCTGTACCGCCCATGCTCAGTTCTTGTTTGCAATGTCCTGTTGGCCATGGCTCATTATGCTCAGTTGCTCCCTTTTGATCAGGGCAAAGTCGTGGTGCTCCTATGACACATTAAATGTCAGAGACTCTTTTAAAACAAAGGAATAGGCCATAATTTCACTCTTCTTTACTATTTTGAAAATGTCGCATTCTCAGTGACTTAAATTATGTTCTTGGTTATGAATCTCTGTGTGCCATTTGGCCTCTTATTTAGGGGCAATTATTCCTGATTTACACTAGTGTGGAAAGCTTTATGAATTCAGCTAGATTTATACCTTTTAACCCAGAACAACCTTTGTCCCAGTGACTGAGACCCACTTTCAATGCCTAGACAGCAGAGTAGGTCATTCAATATAAATGAAAGGACTTCTGAGTCATAATCTATCAATGATTTAGGGAGATATAAAATTTGTGCAGCCCTTTCCTGGTAGTGCTTATCCCAAAGAGCTACCATTTCCTTTATTAAACATACAAGAGATGCAATAAAATCTATTTGTTTGAATTTTAGATTCTAGCCTTTTAAAGCTTTTAAATCATTCAGCCAGAAGTGATTTCCTTCTGCATACATGAAGCTTTTCTCCTTACAATTATTTTTCTGGAGATACAAAATTCCGTGACTGACTTGACCTTGAATTGCTTATCTCTGCAGCAAAATTCCTTCTGAAAGAAATTTATTAGGCGAACAAGGCACATAAGTTGATGCCCTTTTACCCTGTTCCTGCCTCTCTTCCTGCCATTGTTACTGACCTCAAATCCCAAAGAGAAAGTTGAACTTGAAAAATTGTATGAATTGCTTGCACATACTACAGCTTGCAGCTGCATGGTCTCAAGCTCTGATCTCTTCAGTTCTTTTAATAAAAACTATTAGGTGTTGTGGTATTCTAATGGGAGAACAAAAGGAAAAATAAAAGCATTTTGGGAAATGATATGGATAAGTTATTAGGGATTTCTTATTTTGAATCAAACTACTGAGTCAATGTTGTAGTATGATGCCACTGAACTTGATAAGCAACATAGACACAGCAATTTTTTTGTGATCAGCCCCTTAATTACTTAAGCATCCTGAAAGTCTTTGAATATGGTAAGGGAGCTATCGGTGTATATACATTCACAGTAATTATTGTAATACAACTGCCCCTAAGAGTAGAGGAAGTGTTGACAATGCAAAGAAACAGACACAGTTTAGAAGAGATGATAACACATAATTTCAATTACTTAGACTGCAAAGTGAATGTAATTTCAGGAATTAATCTGTAGAATTTGTCCAGATTACTGGGTGTGGGAGTCTCAGCTGTCATAACATGATGTCAGATCTTCAGACAAAGGAGTGAAAATTTCTTCAAATCTCATTTGAAATATTTTTGGCTAGGCTGAAGTTAGGCAACTCAAAAGGAACACAGTGTTTATTGACGAGGTTTAAAATACAGAACCAGAAAAGAAGCTTTCTCCTTGGGTAGAAAACTTTCCTTGGACAATTTCTGATTTTCATTTAAACCTACTAACATAATTGTATAAGCATTCTTAATGGAAACAGAAGTAACCTTGAAAATTTTATCTCAAACTTCAAGCTTGAACTTGAGCTGTGTGTGTGTTTTATGCTTGCCTGTGTGAGAACATGTGTGTACACAAAGACATGATGGAGCACACATGGATGAGTATTCACAAAAAGGTATTGAAAATAAATTTCTCTAAGGAATACTTGAAAATTTTCTGGAGACTACTGAAACTTTGTAGCAGTCAAGTAGGACAGAATTGGCTCCTTTGAAGTTCAGCTGCTTGTCAAATGCATTTTGCAGGTGGCTAACATTCAAAGGGAAATATTGTGTTTCTGCTTTAACACAGGTGCTGCAGAACTTGTGAAGCATTAGGACTGCTTTCAATTCTGTATACATGCAAGAATCTAAAGTAATTTAAAATTAAAATACCATTTTGAAATTGTTGCTTTTACATTTACCTACAATGTATATTCTCTTATTTATTATGAAGATTAAATTTAAACATAATATAAAGTTTCTTGTGAGGTTTTAAGGTAGTGTTCCATATGTGGGGCAATGCTCTTAAACTATTTCTCTATTTTATGAAACAAAAACTTTATAATAATTTATAGCAGCAAGGGCTGGTTTCATAATAAAGTTTACAAGAGAAATTAAGCCCAGGGTGCAAACCTTAAGTTTGTCTAAATTTTTAAATAAAATTTCCTGACACCTAAGGTCCTACTTTCCTAAGTGCTAGAGAACTCTTTAGACTTCTCTAGTGCAGGATACATCAGTAGCTGTCAGCAGTGAGCAGTGCCTGTCACCTTCTTTCTCTTAACCCACATTAAGCCATTTCTGAATATCTTGTCATCACTCTTAGAAAAAAATGACCAGGAAGATTTTATTCAAGTTTTTCAACTAGACAGGCAGTGATACATTTTTTTCCTCTCTTTTTTTTTTTTTTTTTTTTTCTGTGATGGGGATACTTCACCTTTGGAAATCCAGATCTGTTCACATTATATGCATAGGCTAGGTGTACAACTTAAACAGAACAAGTATCCTGTCTGGAGCAGGCAGTGGTGCAGAGTTTATGTGATAATGATCAATAAAGAATTGGACAAGCCTTGAAAGCAGTGGATTGAGTGTAGAGGTGAAAAGTCAACAGTACAACACTTGAGAAGTAGATCTGATGATTCTGAGTGGTAAATACCCTGGATAGATGTGAGGTAGCCCATTCTTTATAGAAGTTATGGACTTTGACTCAGAAGAATCTCTTACAGACACTTAGAAGTTAACTGTTACTATATGACTGATCCCACTGTAGCAAATCAAATGTTTACTTTTCTTAGAGGCCTGTAAGTACACAGACAAGATTGTTTGAACACTAAGTTTGTCTCAAGTTTCTACCTGATTGGGATACTTTTGTAGATATACACAGAGAATTATATCTTTTTAGGAATGTCTTGAAAATACATGAATCATAAAAAATTGTGATTTATTTTTCTCTGCAGGTTTTTTCACACTAGTAAGGCTGCAGTAATAGAAGTCTTATCAACTTGAATGGGAACAGAATCTGATTTTTCATTTAATGGCACCTGTTGGACTCCTTTGTTGCTTAAGGAAAAAACACTACCTTTTAAGTCATGATTTGTTATATTTTTCTACATCATTTACTTTATATATATTTTAGAGCAGGACACACTAAAATATTTGACTATTGTCTGAAGAAATTCTGAGGTGTGAATTTATTAGTTGCCTTGCTATTGCTGTGCTATTTATCAATCTTAAATTGACCAAAAAAGGAAAAATTTGTTTACACTATGTAGCAATTTACAGGATAGTTTGGGAAAATATAATACTTGGAAACATTTAATAGTCTTTACACTGAGCATTTCTTCTTGTCCCTCTTCTCAGCGAAGGAGGTACTAGCATTAAGAATGAGAAAGAGGTATAGTGGAAGTGTGCAGATGAATGTAATCATTTTAATCATCCTCAGCACCATGTTGTAAGGTATCTAACATTTCTGACAAACTATTCCACAAATGTCTGATGAGACATTTCAGTAACAAGACATTTATACATAGGCTGTTTCATTAATCAGAGGAGGATCTTTACAGCTATTGAAATAACATCTCACAAAAAGGTAATGTGCCACAATGCACCTTCCTGTGGGAGGGGGTGGTGGTGAGGACCTAGAATCTCTTTATAATATAATATATTGCTCCTTTTTTGTTTTTGCTGGCTTGTTTGAATGTGTTCTGAGTTCTGATTCTCTCCTTCTTTGTCTTTATTAGAGTTTTTCAGTCTCACAGTGATGATTTTACAATCATTTGGTGTAACCTGGAGAAACCAGAAGAAACACATTCCAAAGTTTTTCTAAACACTGAAAATGTTTCAGCCAATGTACTGTATTTATTGTGTCAACATGTTATGGTATCATTTGGGGGTGAGGCGGGGGGGGGGGGACGGGGGGCAAAGAACCAAAGAGCATCTGCAGGACTAATAATTTAGTACAGTAAATTAGTATACCTGGCTCAGAAACCCTGCAGGTAGAATTGCATTTCTCAGTAGTAGTGTTCTCACGATGATACACAAGCAGTTTCCATCACCAAGTTCCAATAAAGTTAAACTGATGAGTGTTGCAACACCAGTGAGAGGTCAAGCATGCATTTTTCTGTTTGATGGAAGACTGGGTCTTATAAGGTGACTTGTAACAAATTTTAGAGTAGATCAACAAACAGATCTTTAAATGTCCTCATGCCAGTTGGGATAACTTATCCCCAAAGAACCTGGGTCTACCAGATCTCCATGCCATTCATCAAAGGAGCAATATGTATCTGTGAATAACTTGATCCTCGCTTCCTGCTATTCTGTAGGTGTTGTTTCTGCTAATGCTTTTTGAGATTTAGAAGCCCAGGGACTACTAATAATCTCATTCCGTTACGACCAAAATATTAATTAATAAAACTGTGGTCTTCAAGAACTGTTTTTCTCCATGCCTTAACAATTGCCTCTCTCTTAATTTCCTCTGTTACCTAGAAAAAAATGGGTGGCCTGAGAAGAAATATAAAAGGATAATATGTCTCCAGGCCACAGCTATCATTTGCTAGGGAACTCATTTACACTCACTGAGTGCAAGAAGGAATCTCTATTCAGTCAGCCTTGTACACTATACAACCTCACCTTCACCCAAAAAAACCTGTAAAATAAATTGTTATAAGGCCTGCAATTATTTTGAAAAAGTGTACATAGTGCTTTAAGGAGTTATCAGGGATTTGAAGAAGAGAGAAGATTGGCTGGAGAATAAAAAAATCAATGAGTAAGATGATTGATGGATTTTTTTTTTGCTGTAGCAAATGACTTTTTTTTCCTGTGCTAATATTTTCCTATAAGAACCTATCATTAGGTGGGAAGGAATCAAATAGTCTTTCTAGAAGTGATGAAACAGCCCAGATGTTGGATTGTATTGCCTTAATCTTCCTCTAACCTGATGTTGGGAATGAAGATCATCCGATGTTACTACTTTTCTCAAAGAGGAGAATAAGAAAGATGATATATAAATTTACATTACATGCTTGCTCAGGCAGTTGTACCAAACATGGACGCACTTTTTCCTCAACTTCATGATACTGTGGATTCTTTCCTTCCTGTGGCATCAGAAGTCCTTTGAAACATAACATAATTTGGGAAGCATATTTTTAAAAATAGAATTTGTACAGCCTTATTCATGACAGTCCAATTCTATAAGTCTTCTGTATGTCCAGAGCTTTAATGTTATTTCCTCAATTGTGAGGGAAATAATAGATTAGTTCAAATTTAACTTAAAATTCATAACTGAAGATATACAATGAAAATAAAAATATTAAAGTGCTAAAAAGGATAAATTTAAAGTGTTGAAACATATACAAAACTACCTAAAAAGTTAAATTCACTTTATAGACAAAATTAGGAATAAAGGCAAGGTATAGAGGTATTGTGGACTTATTCCTTAGTTTGTTGTCTAGCACTATGAAAGTACAGCAAATGCCACAGTTCTTCTTATGGGAAGAAAGTTGAAGGAAACATGTTTTTCTATTTAGAGCCAAACCTAACTCTTTCGAAAATCATTTAAAAATTCCCAGTTGCCCATGGAACTATGACAGTTAATAGGAACAGGAAAATAGTGATATAGACTTAAATTTGGCCAGATACAAACTATACCCAGCTGGCTTTTTCACAATGGGTAACAGATGTTCAGGGTGTCGGCAGTACACCTGGCTTCGTGAAAAGAAGAACGTGTGGCATGAACTCTCAAGTGGATACTTAATGTCAGGTTAAGTCTTTTTTTCTCCAAGAAGAATGTTGAAGAAGCACAAACCATCCTAAGTATACTGACTTTCTCATGCACCTCTAGAAGACTGAAGGCACAGTGCATTATTATAGCTAAAACTACCATTAATAGTGCTTCATTTGTACTATTGGGCTTTCAGGTTTATAGAATCATATAATCTGGAAGACACCCCTCTTTTTAGCTGGACTTTGCTACACAACAATCACTGGTGGGACAGAGCAGGTAAAACTGATGACTCAGTGCACAAGGCAATAAAAATATATTAAAACCAGAATTTATTAAGAAAAGAAATGTAGCTTACAATTTTCACAAATTCAAGGTACATCACTATTCCATTACTAAAAGCCCTACTGACACCTCTATTTTTATTTCCTAGTTGTTGTTGCTATTATTATTAATATTATTATTAACAGAAACATAAGTATTCAAAGCTTCTCCCTGCACACAAAACTGTGCTACAGGGTCTTTGTTATAACTGACTGCTGTGTAACATGTTCTTGATTGTTTAATTCTGCACCTGTACCACCTAAAATTAGCCACAGTTGAACTGGTTAGAAAATAAAGTCAGAAAGTAGTTGACATTCAGTCTTAGTCACTGGGGTACAGCTAGAGAGGAGTGATTTGAATCTTGTTAACTCTTGGAACATCCGGCATTTTCCAGAAAAAAAAAAAAAAAAAAAAAAGTACTGCTACTTGAGCATTGAGATTATTTAAAAATCTTGCTTTCTTTTAGAATGAAACAAAATGTGACAAGTTGTTACTTATACAGAAAAAATATCACTCACAATTTCAAAAGTTAATAGGCTTTACCTTCCCCTCAATGCTTTCTTTTTAGAATCATAATGATTTATAGACTTTACCTTACCATTTCTGAACCCTTTAGCTAAACCATAGTTTATCTAGTATTTTGCTCCCCACCCCAGTTTATACAATAAACTGAAGCCTGAATTAAACTCAAGCAAAGACATACAGTTCCTAGAAGTCTTCTAAATTAATCTAATTCCTCAGATTCTTCTAAAAGACAAATTTTCTTCCTCCTCCCTCTCCTAACCATAACTGACCTTCAGAAACTGGTGAACTGCTTGTAGAAACTGTAAAAGGATAGGTCATTCCTCATGGTGTAAATTCCAAGGCAGAGGGGGCGGGGAGAATACATCAGAGTTATTTAGCATCAGATTATTTGGTTTATTAGTAGTAGTCCATGTGTGGTGTCTCTTTGACATGCTAAGAATAAGCACTAGTATTGCATACAGATTTTACATCCTGTTTTATTTTCTAGTGTTTATAGTGAATCAAATAATTATTCAGTAAGAACCCTAAATAGGATGTAGAAAAAAATCATTTCTCTTCTGATGAGGGGAAGGCATGGGAACATGAAACACCGTGGTGAAAGGTAGATGAAATGTTCAAAGGGAGAACTAAACATCTTTCAAGTGTCATCAGTATCACATTAGCCTAAGATGCAAAGATAACTATTCTCAGGTACAAAAATGTGCACTAATTCTCCATTGTCTTCTGAGGAAGCTATGGGTGGAAGAAACAAGTTATTGGAAGAGTAATTTAGGCATTATAATGGGATTAAGACAATGTAATGCTGTGGTTTGAGGATATAAAACTCAGCAGGAACAAGAAAGTAAAAGATGGATGGAACAGCAGTACATGGGAGCAAGTGGGAGCAAACACTGTACTGTATTGAGAATATCTGAGAGGCATATGTTCTTTTAAGTATTTCTCTGGTTGCTTTGCTTTTTCAGATATTGCTTGCTCTGGAATATCACACACATGCACACACACACAGAGTTTTATGTGTTTCACTCATTTAGTATTTCCTTTTCTTACTCCATGAATCTGAGAATTTCAGGTGGGTGGGAGGAAGGAAGACTGAAAGAGTGATGGTGCCATATAAGATACTGCTAAATCGTGAGCTAGGGGACATTGGGGTTTTCTATATTATGTTTTGGTGACAACTCTCAAGGGCAAATTCACTGCCCATGTCTGCGATCATAGCCAGTGTTTATTTCTGGAAACCACCCAACTCTGTGTGTTGAATACACCTATTGGCATTGTGTACTTGCTTTGTCTGCAAGTCAGTCCAATGGCTGAAGGGCAGGTGCCCCACAGAGTATCTTGTACTATAGACTGCTCTTGAATATGTCAGCTGCATGTAGACATGGTCTGTATTCTAAAGAGCTAAAGGAATATCCCCTCTAGAGCAGCAATGGCACTAATTTTAATAAAACACATGCATAGGTAGCAACTAGTATAGAAAACAAACGAATCTTTATGGGCTCGAGATACTAATTTTCGATAAGTTGGGTCAGTAGGAATATTTGGGTGAGAAACACCTGAATTTCAGTGAACTTATCCCAGGCAGACATGTCAAATAGCTAAAAATCACTCCTTTCTGGGTATGATTACTGAAGTAATGAATGCCTTGTATGTAAAACAAAGCAGTTTGAGATGTAGTGGTATCGAAGTATAAATAATGCGAAAAGAAAGACATTTCTCTCTTTCCTTCAGGTTAAGTAGCAGTTTTGGTAATGAATCATCTGCAAGAGTGGCATGGCAGGAAGAAAGCCTCAAAAGGAAAATGAAAAGGAAAGGCAATCAATGGGAAGTTTCTGCTTTTTTAATTAAATAGTAACTCGTGTCAGCATAAACTCTCCCAAAACTTACTTATAGAGTTATAAGCAGTAATGTAAGCAGTAGTTGCTGGAGTCTGCAGACTGAAGTTCTGATGTCAGACAAACCTTGCAGAGTAGAACTGTGAGATTCAGCTCTCTCTGTCCAGCAAATGAAGCTTTGGGGGGATTTATCTAATAACACCTTTTGGCAAGCTCAGATAGTTACTACATTGAAAATAACAACAAGGTTTCCTATCTGAAGGAGCATGGTCTCCAATGAGAATCCAGGCTTGACTCCAACAGAATGATAATGGCTCTAAGGAGTCCAGAGAACTGATGCAAAATGAGAAGATAGCAAGCAGTAAAGATAAGTAAAAGGGTACAGATGCTTTAGAAAATAACAATGAAGTTGTTGATCACAGAGTTGTAATTAAAGTAGATGTTGTATTTTGTGCTATGACTGTTGTTATTTTTTTCCCAGCAATTTCTCTGATAGCAACATTTCTTCAGGGTTTTTTTTTTCTTTTTTGTTGTTTTTTTTTTATTTGTTTGTTTGGTTTGTTTTAAGTTGACATGATCAGGGAAGCACTGTCAGTTGTCAGATCAGAACATCAGTTTCACAATTTTGTTGATTGTAATCATGATTCTACAAAAAACTCTGAGCTTGAAGCTATGATATTTTTAAGTAGGCCTTGCTGATTATATTTCAGGCAGTCAAGAGCATAGATTTCTTGTTTAATTGCAGCAGCTTAATGTGAATCCTGGGAACAGATATTCATTATTTTGCTCAGTGTGTATTACGACACTTGGAAATGGGACTGATACCAATTTTGGCCTTAAAAATCCATAAATTTATGCTATAAATAGGGCATAGAACTGAGAAGGACAGCACAAGTTGTTAACTTATTTCTATGTTTCATTTGAAAACAGAAGATACTTTATAAAAATTAAAACCTGTATCTTTAATAAATAATTCATTAAGGTGCAGACCTATATAAAGAAGGAAACAATAATACCAATTTTGAATGGTTTTATGGCTTACATTAGTTTTATTTTCTTTCTTTTAGCAGTGAATAGACTTGCATCAGATTAAAAATAACATGTATACTGGCTAAATATTCTGCCTGACTACTAAAAGTTTGAGATTTAAGATTCACTCAGATCCACATTCTGACTGAAAATGTTCTTAAATTCTCTTTCTACTATAGCATCAATCTTCAAAAATGGGTTATAAATAACTCAAGGAATTATTTTCATCTAGAAAGCTGAACAATTTTAATTTTTTTTTTTTGAGGGGGGAAAGAAATTAAACTTATTTAAAGACTTTTTTGTCTGAATTTTAGTTGGGAAAGCAACAAAGTTTCTTTATCTTCACTTTTCCAATGGATTTAATCACATATAAAGGCCTAGCAGTAGCAGCTACTTTTCATTATGTTAGGATATATGAAAGCCTACCAAAAGTGGGGCGAGAAAAATTACTAGATATTTCAGGACTGGCTGGGCAGGGAGGTGAGAACCTATGATGAAGTCACACTACAAGGGATGGTTATGCCTTGTGGCTGTGCCTAAGGCTATAGTGCTTGGAATAGAGTTTAAAGGGTCAGTGTGCAAATTAAACTGGAAAAAATAGGACAGTCAAATCCAGATTTACCTTGTCTCAGTTTTATTTTTAAACTCCGTCAAAACCCACAGTGCAAAACTTTTTACTGAGCCAAGGGTTTATTTCTCCCTTTCTCTCCTTTTGTACTGCATTTTTAGAAATCAACCAGTCTGCAGCTAAGTTGTTGGAACAGTAAATGATATTAGCTTAGACCAGACAATTGTTATTGTAAATGACATTTCTCTCTCTCCCTCTCTTTCCCTAATTTTTGCAAATAGAGTAGTTTAGGATTTTGTCAGTGGAGGTGAATTTTATTTATTTTACAAAATTGTTGGCTTTTTTTGGTTAAACCATACACACAAACCACAAGGAAGAAATATGAAAAGGATATGATGAGCACTAAAAACTTGAAGTTAATATTTTAACTACCCTTAGTTCTCACAGCAAGATTTTGCAAGCGTTCTGCTTAGGATAAATGTGGAGCTAAAAAGCACTAGGAAAAGGTAAAAGAGAGAGATTGCAAGTTAAGGGTGTTCACTGCATGGCATCTTGTAAAAGTAAAGACAAGTTCCTGTTTTCAACCCCTTCTGTAGCATGGTGCGGAGAGGGCTTAAAGCTACATCAATGTTCCTTTTACCTGCACACATCTTGAAGGAGATTTGGGTGCTTGAAAGGAACTTGCATATGCCAAAAAGGAAGCTGTGTTTCAGTCACTGGGTTTCTTCAATTATTTACCCAGCACACAGAGTGTAGGTCAGTGTATTTTGTATTGGATACAGCATTTTTTACCTTCAAGAATGAATACTGTTCAGTAAAGACCCATATGATCACATTGTATCACAAAGCTGGGAATTAACACCCACATTTACTCCTAACAAACTAAAGGTAGCAGAACAAAAGTGTCTTGGTTTAACCCCAGCCAGCAGCTAAGCACCACACAGCCACTTGCTCACTCCCCCACAGTGGGATGGGGGAGAAAATTGGAAGAGTAAAAGTGAGAACATTTATGGCTTGAGATAAGAACAGTTTAATAGTTGAAATATAATAGTAATAGTGATAGTGATAGTGATAGTGATAGTGATAGTGATAGTGATAGTAATAGTAATAGTAATAGTAATAGTAATAGTAATAGTAATAGTAGTAATGGTGGTAGTAATAATAATAATAACAACAACAATAATAAATAATAATAATAACAATGAAGAGAGAGAAATTAAACTCGTGAAAAAGAAGTGATGCACCTGCTCACCACCTGCTAACTGACGCCCAGCCAGTCGCTGAGCAGCAAGCCCTGCCACCCAGCCAACTCCTCCCAGCTTATATACTGAGCATGACGTCATATGGTATGCAATATCCCTTTGGCCAGTTTGGATCAGCTGTCTCAGCTCTGCCTGCCTCCCAGCTTCTTGTTCACCTCCTCGCTGGCAGAGTATGGGAAGCTGAAAAGTCCTTGACTTAGTATAAACACTGCTTAGCAACAACTAAAACATCAGGATGTTATCACATTCTCATGCTAAATCCAAAACACAGCACTATACCAGCTACTAGGCAGAAAATTAACTCTATCCCAGCTAAAACCAGGAGAAAAAGAAAAAACACAACTAAAATGTTGGTAATGAGTCTGACCAATAAAATGCAAGATCTAGAATGCCTTCTGCAGCATATAAAACTGAATATAAAAAAATACTGCAAAAATGATGGAACTCTTGCCATGATGGGTATCAGGACGTCAGGTGAATAACAAGCAGTGACATAAATGCAAATGGAACTTAAATGATAATTCCACTGGGGAAAGATGCAATAAATGGCATCATGGAGATAATGCTATAACCATTACAGCTCACAATTTCAGTAGCTGCTTTTTTTTTTTTTTTTTTTTAAATGGCGAAGAAATAAGTACTGTTGGGTACTCTGTGATTATGGGACACTCCATTTTCTCAAAGACTGGCAGAAAAATGAATGCTGATAGAGTTTAGGTCCGGCTTTCCTATTTTGTCTGCTCTCCAATTTCTCTACTGACTACTCACAAGAGATGTAGTCCTGGACACATTTGTTCCTCAGTAGTAAGAGTGTTAATTTTTTAATAGAGTGCTGTGGCCTCAGTAGGTAGGTGTATATGTGGACCCTTCCATACATCTGATCCCTAGTTATCAGAGGCTGTCAAAGTCTCAAGTCAGTGACCTAATTGGCTCTTTCCAAAAATTAAAACTATATAGAAATTTCCCATTTATTCAGATCTATGAGGAACTTCCATACTGGGAAAGATAGACATAATCTGGAGAGACAGGAAAAGATAGACTATCTTGAAGATAATGATACAAATTTGTCAGTAGCTCACAGAGGTACAGGACACAATTGCTTGAGAGGGCTCAGGATGCACAAAAATCTGTTGAGTATTTTATATTTGCAAAATACACTTTTCCTTCAAGTACTCTGATACCTGCAGAGGTGGTCCTGTGATTCTTGAAAATTGAAGATTGATATTAAGGTTTGAGACTCTTGAAAGTTCTGGAAAAAAATCTATTTTCTCAGTAAGTCCAATTCTGAAAAACAGCAAAGTAATTTAAAAAACTGAGTTCTCACTGGGCTAAATATAACAAGAGGATCTTAGGAATTCTGTAATGATATCCATCTTATCTTTTTCTCTCCTTCCCACTGAGCTCCATAGTAGTACTATTTGTACATTCACTGCCAATCTGAGCAATAAGAAGAGAAAACAACCCATTTGCTTCCAAAATAACAAGACATATTATTAGCTAATCCGTATGGGAGAAGGTTGCAGTGCTGCTTACTGTACTAAATTTGTTTCAGCTTTTACAATGATCTATTATATTTGTGGGCTGTATTTTCTTTTTTTTAAAAAAAGGAATAAAAATCTGTTGTGCTTCTGTGTTTTTTGCCTAGGCTTGTTTCTCTGGTTCACACTAGATTCTGTTTGTCTAAGGAATTTGCAGAGGAAGGGATTGAAAAAAAAAAAAAAGCTAATTTCTTGCTATATGCTGCTGTACATTAGCCTATGAAGACTCAACTATGTTAACTATGGAATTAACACTGACATCAGGAAAAAGGGTCTCTGCACTACTCTGAGTACTACTTTGAACATAAACCACACTCCCATGGAAGCACTCATAGGGCATTGCTAATCCCGGAATTAACAATTAAATTAAGTAATATCAGCTGCATATGAAACAAAAGGAATAAAAAAGATCTGTTGAGAAGCTCTCACTGAACTGGGATTGAATCATTATCTGCTTTTGTATATGCCCCATGGAACTTTCCTGACTATTGACCAGTAGAAGCAACATTATGTTAGGTACTAGGCAAACTAAACGCATTTTGGCCATGCCTCAGCAATAACCAGTGGGAATGCTCAGGGCTCACTAATTGCGAGAAGTAACAACATCATTTTTATAGCAGAAATACAGATATAAGGACTAATGTAGTTACTCAAATAATAATAAAAAAATAGCCATTATTTCAATTATTTATTATTATTTCACATTTTCAGATAACTTACTTCTTGTACCGTACTTGAAAAAACATACTATGTACGTGCAACATGTTGCTACAGTGTGTTCATTGCAACACATTAGTATAGTGCATTCATTGCAGAAATAACTAATCTGTTAATTAACATGAAGAAGAATGCATTTGAATGGCTGTACCAGCAAGTAGTTTGGCTTCCACTCAGGAAAGCCAGGTGGTCTTGCACCATTGTAGTGTCCTTTTGGACAACCATGTTCAAGTTGCAAGAGAACACTAAGCATCTGAAAGCCACGGAGTTGACAACTCTTTAAGGGGAGAACTGTTGTGCAAGTTGCATGGACATAGAGGATCTAATAAGAAACTTCAAACCAAGCATAGAAAAATGACAGAGAATCTCAGCACAGAATTTGAAAAGCTGACTGCAATAGATAATAGATCATCACAAATGCTAAATCAGATTCAGTAGAGTAAGCAGCATACTTCACTTTTCCTATATGGATTATCAAATATTATGTCTGGTTATTTTCAAAGAAAACAGGTTGTTTTCTCTGTGTATTGCTCAGATTAGCTGTGAATGTATAAATGCTGCTACTATGGAGCAGAGTGGTAAAGAGAAGAAAAGATAGACAAGCCAAGCTTGGTAATTGGATGGAGAGTACCACTTTTTTAACAAAGCACATTTAATAGTTGACAAACTTCACTGGAATTTTTTTAGTAGATATGCAGTTTCCACCTCTCTCCTCTGCTGTAACTTGCTACTGGTACCTCATGAGAAAGATAGTCCAGATGGAAAGCTAAGCTCAAACTGGAAGAAGAGAAGGAATGTGATGCTAAAATTAAAACTTCCTGGATGTGCCATAAGCAGAGCTTATTTGGAATGAAAATCTTGTAGTTTCTCAATTTGATTCAGCCCAACAGCTTAAATGCCACATTATCAGTTACCCTGATAAAGACCTGAAACTTTCTGGCAATTTCTCAAATTCAAATCAAGCTGAATCCACATGAAACATTACACTGAATCCACATTAAACATTCCAATTTTCTTCTCAAAATTTCCCAGAAATTGCAATCTTCGAAAAATATTATTATCCTCATTTATATGTTTATATATTTATTTTCGTCTTGGCTGCAGGGTAAAATCAAATTTTGAGTTACTCAAATAACACACTGATAAGATCAAGCTATTAGGAATCAATTAATCATGTATGTAGGAACCGTATCTTGGAGAGTTATGTGAGCAAGGGTACAGGCTATTTTTAGAAGCTCAATGTTTTACAGTAAAATCAGTACTTCTGCCATAGTCTCTTTAACTCAGTGATTTATTTCCCAGGTTGTAAGTTGCTGACTAGAGGTCATAGTTGTATGGGCAAACAGAGATATTTTGTACAGTTAAAACTTAACAGTTACTAAACATCCACTATATCATTGAATTTGTAAAGTACTGACTTAGTTGCAGTATAGCAAATGCTTTAGACATAAATGAAATCAGCTTTTTCTCCCTACTATTTCATTCTCAGAGTGGAAAGAGTTAGTTAGAATATCACTCAAACATCAGCGGAGATTAGCCATGAAGAGCAAAGAAAATGTTGTCATGTCATCAGAAATGCACATATTAAAATGCCAGCTGTAATGGCATTAGTTCTAAGGAAAATGAGGTTTATTTGCTCCTTTAATTCTTGTGTATCAATAGTTGATTGCACTGAATCCTTAAAGGAATGGGAGTATTTAGTGCTTTGTTTATATGCCCAGCAATATGTGTACCTCATAAAAAGTAGTCTTGTAAAAGACCTGCAGAGCTGCGCTCACTTTACCTGTCGCCTCTCTTCCACAGCTCACGCTCTGTACATCATGGTTCCTGCCTGGCTGTATCGCAGGGAAGATGATAGTGGAAACCTTGTTAAAGACATTCAACCACTGAACCAAATTTGATTCAGCCAGCAGCACTTTTGTATTAGAGAACTAAAATAAGATGGTGCTGGAGCACAGTTCTTCTCTTAAGGCGAATTGACATTCATAATAGCAGGTCTCTTTTTTTTTTTCCCTATCAAAAGCTTTCCTTTAGGATTCAAAAGAACAAAGGGACCTCAAACTGTGGCTTGTTCTGTTTCAGTGTGTTGTTCCAACAGTATATATTTTGTTTGCTGAATATAGCAAAAGAAACTGGTTGTGTTTTTCAGGCAGAAATCTCTCTCCCATTTGACACGTTTAAGTGTCCAAATACACTGGTTATATAAAAGTAGAACACAGAGAACAGAAATGAGGAATTTTAATCAGCAGGGTGAGTCTTTAAATGCTATTTCCAGGCGACTTCTATGTGGAGAAAAAGGATGACGTAATGTTGCCGTGAAACAAAAAGAAAAGGAAAAAAGAAAAACCCAAACCCGTCCCGGCAAGCGCTGGTCACCCTCGAGGGGAGGCGGACGGCGAACACTCCTTTCCACCGGCCGGCCGTAACGGCCGTAACGGCCCCGGGCCCGGCGCGCCCAGGGCAGCGGCGGCCGGTCGGCGTGGTGCCCGCGGACCGCCAGGTGGCGCTCCTGCTCTTGTGACGGCCCTGGGTGAGCCCCCGCGGCCTCCCGCCCCTCCCCGCCGCCGCCAGCCCGGCGCTCGCTTGCAGGGAAACCGCCGGGCGTCCGCAGCGTGCGGCCCTGGCTGCAACTCTGCCTGCCTGGCGTCCCCGGTGCTCCCAGTCCAGCCCTCCCCTGCCCCTTCTAAAGGCCGTGGTTGAGCTGCCGTTTAAATTTAAATGGACTGCTGCTCCCATAAATTCAGACTTTCTATGAGGCTGAGTTTATAATCACTGTGTATGACCTCAGGGAACCATAGGTCTCCACAGCTCTTTGGGATATTTTCTTTTGGTGGGTACATCACATAGTGGAGCAGTACAGAAACTTACACTGGCCGCTAAGGTGAGGCTAAAGAGGTGGTAGCATCAAAATAGCCAAAATAGCTACAAGACTGTCTAACAATTTTATGTTAACTCCTGTGGCTTGTAACTAAGAGAGAGCTCTGACAGTGCATGGCGGGCAGGTCGAGGGAGGTGATTCTTCCCCCTTTACTCTGCTCTGGTGAGACCCCACCTGGAGTACTGTATCCAGCTTTGGGGTCCTCAGCACAGGAAGGACATGGACCTGTTGGAGCAGGTCCAGAGGAGGGCCACAAAAATGATCAGAGGGATGGAACACCTCTGCTATGAGAAAAAGGTGAGACAGTTGGGGTTGTTTAGCCTGAAGAAGAGAAGGCTGTGGGGAGACCTTATTGTGGCCTTTCAGTACTTAAAGGGGGCCTACAAGAAAGATGGGGACAGACTTTTTAGTAGGTCCTGTAGCAATAGGGGTAATCGTTTTAAACTAAGTGAGCATAGATTTAGACGAGATAGAAGGAAGCCATTTTTACGATGAGGGTGGTGAAACACTGGCACAGGTTGCCCAAAGAGGTGGTAGATGCCCCATCCTTGGAAACATTCGAGGTCAGGTTGGATGGGACTCTAAGCAACCTGATCTAGTTGAAGATGTCCCTGCTCATTGGAGGGGGGGTTGGACTAGATGACTTTTAAAGGTCCCTTCCACCCCAAACTATTCTATGGTTCAATGATTCTATGATTGTGCTGCCACTTGACATGAACCTGACAAGTAACAGACTCCACTCTGTCTTACAGAGGGCATCTAGTTGTATGTATTACTTTTCAGAAACTGTAGCTGCCAGCTAAAGGAAGCTAGTAAAAGTAGTTATGGTAGCTACTAGTAAAAAATCAGTTCTGGATAATGTTTCCAGCTGCACCAGATTCCAAATAATGTTATAACAGTAGGTTGTAGTTTACTATTGTCATGACATTATTCAAAGATCTTACTTCTGCACGATCTTTCCAATAGTCTGTCTCTACCAAGAACGAATTACCTACACAACTATTGTATTTAAACAGGGTTTGTTTGTTTTTTTTTTCTTTGGATGGACTGGCTAACCTAGCTCTACCAACAGAGTTACTGAAAAACGTGCCATACACTTCTCTGAGCCTGTTATACTATCATAATAGGGTAAAGAAAAAAGCAGACAAACAAAGCATAGATGCAGAATAAGCAGCAGAAATAAAGAGGTCTGAGCTAATCTGCTTGCTGTAAACATACCATTCTGGCATGTTTCACTCTCCTGAAATAGCCAAGTTGTTGACAATATTTTTGGTTTAGAGAGAGGAGAGACCCATTTTCATTCTCTTTTAGAAAAATCAAAGCATCACATTTGTGCAGATATCTAGAGTATTTTATCTGCACCCTCAAGAATTTTCTACCTATTAATGCCTATTGCACATTCTCTGCTTTGTTGTGTTAAATACAAGTGCATAAGAATTAAGCATACCTATACCCAGAATGAACCCTCCACACCAGGAAAAAGAAAAAAAGATTAGCCCTCAATTAAAATAAACCACAAAAGCACACAAAAACAAGATTAAACTTTTAAACTAAATTATTTATAAAATGTAAGTGAAAATAAGTA
Organism: Nipponia nippon; assembly: GCF_047370975.1. Lineage (NCBI taxonomy): Eukaryota > Metazoa > Chordata > Aves > Pelecaniformes > Threskiornithidae > Nipponia > Nipponia nippon. Next base: position 42,876,710 of record NW_028262402.1, read on the forward strand.
GTAATGACATATAACAGGAACATCTAGTGAACATGCAAAATGTCTATAGTATAATTATTACTTAGAACTTTAGTTCGTGGTACAGAGGTATGAATATGTATTTCAGGGTTATGAGCTCTGTGGATATTGTTAATGGACAGCTTCAGGGGAGTGCGTGTCTGACCATAGGGTACAAAATTCTTCACACCTGGGACTTCTATTGCCTTCCTTCCATCCTTTAGTGTTATTTAGGCTCTAGTTAGCATGAAGAGTGCTGGGTGGTGTAACAATTGATTGAAGGGCACTTGTGACATAAAGAATTTAATAACCCGAATGATCAATTTCCATTCATGCTTATCCTGCCTGCTACAGCAACCTGATTGAACTATATTCCTGCTGCAAAACTTCCTGTCTGTTGTTTTAAGGATATTCTTTGCAATATTGATTCATATCTTTAGTCTTCCGCTCTTCCTTGTATTTGTTTCTTGCTCATTTTTTCTTCTCGATTCTTCCTTTTTGTCTGCAGTCTTTTCTGCTTTTTCACGTTCACCCACATCATCTTCAGCTCTCTGACATTTCAGTCTGTTGATGCACGCAAACATTCTGCCAAAAGAGGTTAGCTAGAAATAGTGCCATCTTTAGTGACTGCTCCATTTTCAGCACTACATTGTACCAACTGTGATTGACAGGGGACATGCTGTCAAGCCTAGTAATTCTTAAGTGGTGATTAGCTGGACTAGTGATATCTGGATGGGGCTTGATGGATGCCTAACTTTCCACTGCACTAATCCCTCCTAGACATGGATCCTTTACTCTTTCAGAAATGCCACACTGGATGATTTACTATGATTTACTAATTATTGTTGTTGTTTGGCTGTTGTTGCTTGTTTTGCCTCTACTCACCTCACTTGTGAGCTCTTCAGAATCTCACCCTGAGGAAATATAAAATGCAAGAGCTGCATAAAGGTAAGAGGAATGGAAGCAAACATCTTCTGAATAGCATCTCCCATAAATCTGATGCTTTGTCTTAACAGTATGAAATTGCAACTCAAGTTATGCAGCTCAGAAAATAAGTGATGGAGCTATGTTCCAAGAACCCATTTCTTTACATCATGCTTTTATCTTTCCTCTTCTAACCTTTTTCTGCTTGCCCTTACCATACTCTAATTATCCAGGCGATAATAATCCAAACTCTAATAATACCCTTCCTTTCTTTGTCTACTTCTGTCTGCATATTCTGAAAAGTAAAAGAATAATTTTGAACATCTAATTAGCTTTTAATCTGTGTTCATAAGTCATCGTAAAACTTCCTTCATATTTCAGTTTATTGTATTTATTTTGTCTGTGGGTGCATTTGGTCCCACAAAAATATTAATGGTTTAAACACAATTGTGGATTCCAGGATTTCAGGTAGCATACAAAGCTGTTGCACAGCACGAGAATACCTGAACATGCTACATGCCCAGAATATGGAATAAAGGAGGAGCTGGAGCTGGCATACATTCTCACTCAAAAAGAATCCGAATATCATCCTAGGAAAAAAAGCTTTCAGTGTGAAATCTCTAGAGTGAAAGTCAGAAGATGTAATGAAGGTTAAATTTCTTGTACTGCAACAGCCTCGTGGCACACAACCATTTTGGGTAGGTTTATGGTACAGTTTTTATTAAGATCAGGTGTGTAGTCTTGAAACAGCAATTGGTATCCTATAGTTTGCATTGTGGAGCAGTTTGTTCTTAAAAGGGCACAAAATGGATACTTCTTGAATGAATTTGATTGAAATTTTTAGGTGAAATGGAGTTGGGCAGGGACTTCAAGAGTTCACATAATGCAGCTGAACTTATAATTGGCTGCAGTCTCTGGTTCTCTGAGAAGTCTAGACAACCTTAGGTTTATTTTTTGCTGGTCTGCTCTTCACCAGCCACAGGCATCATTCCCATGAAGAGATGACTGTCTGTTACCTGGCCAGTGCAGAAGAATATTTAAACATGGAGTAGGAGCAGAAAAGAAAAGACTCTGAGATAAAGGTTGCACTTAGTGGGTCATCTAACAGAAAACTGGAGCAAGACATGTATTAAATGAAAAGCTAGAAACACCTTCTCAGGAATACAATTCACCAGGCTTGCCTCAAAGCCCATAGAATTCAAAAAAAATTATTTTTTTTTAAATTTAAATATCGTACCAGTATCACTGCAGGTCATTTTCTTCAGCTAACAATGGTTCCAGGAATTCACTTAGTGTCAATGTCAGATATTCCTCACCAGCTGTTTTGGTCTACAAACCTACTCCTCTTATGCTATACTAGACATAGCCCTTAACGATTGTCATGATTCAGTTCTTCATCTCTTAAGCTAGTGATAATACTTCTCTGATGGGAAGAGTTTTGTAAGGCTATGGTCATTGACATTTGTGACACACACAAGAACTATGCAGGCAGTGCTTCTGAAAAGCCTATATATAGAGTAACCCATTATGCCTTTGAGAATGCTGCAGGTTTGTTGTTTTTTTAAAAAACTTCAAGTTTAGTAATATTTGGTAATATTGCCCTTTCCATACCACAGAATTTCAAGGGCAAAACACTATATTCTGTTATTCTGTTTTAACTGTGGATTACTGCAGTAAAATGGCATATTTTATGATTTATGTGAAATCTTGAGCTTAGCTGCTTAATGCTTATTGGAAATTTGCAGTATTCATTGTTCAAGTTGTACCACCAAGAAAAAAACCTTGATTCCAAGGAGTGGTTTTCAGCAGCAGTAATACACATAGAAAATTAAAACAACTGGAAGACAGCTGTATTGTTCATGTCTAGTGCATGATTGCTGGAAAATGCATAAACAGAAAATACTGCAAGAAAAGGAAGAGATGGCAGAGAAATAGCTCTAAGATCATGCACCTATTTACCAGTAAAGTAGTTAAGACATTTAAGGGAAAATGCCTTTGTGAACAAAATCTCTAAATATAACTTAGGTTTTGATTTCACCATATCTTGGCTGAATATATAAACAGTTATTCTTTGTTCTTATTAGGTCACAGAGGAGGTTTTTTATAAGGGACATACTAGTTAAATAATCTGTCTTCTTCACATACTAAGTGACTTGCCAGTCTTCCAAGCTTATTGAGAAATGTTTGTCGTGTTCTTTTGGTGTAAGGTGGTCTCAGTATTCTTTTCAGTAGAAAGGTATTTATATCCTGTCTTCGATGGCTGATGTATGTCAAAGGTGTAAGGTAGAAGACTGAGACTTAAAGAGCATTTTAAATAAAAAATCCCATGCTGAATGTATGTCTGCAAAACTTAAACACTTAATACAGTAATTGAACTATTCCCCGAAGATAGTGTGAAGTGTGCATTTTTATATCACTTGAGATACAGACATGCCTCATAAAGATACTCTTTGTCATTTTTCTTTTATTCTCTTGTATGAAGAAGTATAAGGTGCTCTTATGGATTACCCCAATCAAAACAAGAAACCTACAGAATAATACTGGAATTACATTGGCTGTTACTGCAAACTACTATAGTACACTTAAAAGAGGAAAGTAATTGCTCCTCTGCTAAGGCACTACCATGGCTGTTCAGCTAAGTCTTGTCAATTTATCTCACAGGAATTTGTTGTTTTGTTTCATAGGCAGTCTGTTGCTTATTTTGATAGCCAGATGAATTAGGAAGTTTCTGGTTCTGTTGCTCCCACAGTTGCTGTTTTAAAGTGTTTTGTCAGTTACCTAAAAGTCCAATAAGTATAATTAGAATAAAATAAAAAACAGTATTGTGCAAGCCATGAAAGCAAATTTCACTGTTGGCAATTTGCAAGCAAAGTGATTAACATTGCCCTTCTAAACAGATCAGAAAGCTCAAAGCATAAAATTTGTGCACAAAAATTTTCAATCTATTCTCATATAGTTTTGAAAGAGAAGCCAAACAGGGCTCTGGGTACTTTTTAAGATTAGTAGGCTTGCTACCAGGTACACTGTGCCTAGAGTTCATGTCTGAAGCACTGCCAGTGCATGCAGCAGCCTGCGAGATTCACCTATGAGTTGCCGATGTTGCTTTGTGTTGCATCAGATGCATTTCTGCTTAAACAGAGATTTCTATTTTATTTTGTTTTCAAAGCATTTACTTCTGGACTATGCAGGTGAAAAATTAATTTTAGGTCATCCTAATGCCCTTGTTTTTCTTTTTAGATATTCAGCATTTTAGGGGAAGGATTTAAGGCATTTATTGCCTTAACAGTTTGACTGCAGTTCACATCTCATGGTTTGACAGTGCTATGCTGGGAAAACAATTCTTCCACCTCTTTAGCTGCTCCTCCAGCCCACAGCAAAGTAAACAAACAAACAAACAAACAAACAAACAAATAAAAGGCTGTTTGAAAAAAGAAGATGCTATATGACTGTTATTTATATCCTTATGTGAGTTGTATATACATCATTTGTGTCTGACATTTCACTTGTCTAAACAAAACCAGGAATAGAGAGCCTGCAGAAGTGATCCTTTACAGAGTGCAGAAATGGGATTTTTTTAATGAAACCTGTGATCCAATCTGTATAGATGACATAGCAAGTGGAGGTCAGATACAATCTCACCCTGTTTAAGTACTACTGAAATACTACAATCCTAACCTTTTAAAATGACCATTGATTTGCTTTATTTTCCCCAAACTTCATAGCAACATGGAATGCTTAGTTGCAGAACAGTGTAAAACATAAATTGTGGTTGGTTGTTTTTTTAACTTACCCAGTGAATCCCATGGGTATGGTGAGAGGTGTACTGTCTGACAGTGTATGCCAGCAGTCAGTGCATAGATCCTTCTTTCAAGAAGGAATTCCTCAAGGAAGGGACTGGGGAAGGTGGAAAGAAGGGAAGAATCTGAGCAATTTCCACATGGCTATGTTTGTCAGCACTGGACATACTTCAAGCATGTATCTGTGAAATTGAAGGGACTTTAAGAAAGTTTATTTTTGAAAGAATCTGTTTTCAAATTACGAACATTATATATTAGAGATAAAATTATTGGTAAAAACTGTCATTTGACAACTCAAGATTTCAGGGAAAAGCATCTTGGTTTTGCATTGATAAAAATGCAAATGTTTTTTCCATCTCTGTCCAAGGCTGAAATTTTTAGTCACATTTGCAGTCTGCCATTATGTCTTGTAAGTCATTTTGTTTGTTTGCTATTTTTTTCAAAGCTGGGAAATACTTTTATTTCATAAGTCACTCTTTCCAGTAGAAACCGTATCAGGTAATCTGTCATTAAAGTCTCAACTACAATTAATTTGAAAATTTAGTTTTGAGTCTTGTACTTTCTTTTAAAATTGCTATGCAGAAATTTATGACTTCTTTGTCAACATCCTTCTTCACTGTTTTGAAACTTTTTCTTCAATATAAACCTATTCCTTAGTCATGCCTAAGAAAATAAAATGTAGCACAGTCCATGCTGCTACCATTGTTGCTAGCTGCTTGAAACATTATTGCTCTGGACTGTAACTGTCAGCAGAGCCTATCAATAGACAAATGGCAAAACTTAAGACATCCTAATGACAGGGAAAATGCCTGGAGTCAGAAAAAGCTCACACAATAGCTTCCTACAGGGTGTCATTTTGTTAACAGTGTCAAAATATAGAATAATTTAAACTGAACACTGTAGTTAATTCAGCTTTGTTTGAGGACTGATACTGTTATGTTATCCTGTTGCACTGTAAAAAAAAAGCTAATTACATTCTGTGTTTGTAGAGCAGATTACTGTGAGAGTACTATTTAAAAAGCTGGTTTGAAACATAGTGGAATGTAATACTTAATATACCAGCTCCTTTGAGAGGAGTAGGTGAGTGAGTGATTGATTGATTGTAAGTATTTTTCATGTTTCTATTACTGAGCAAGACTTTTGACCTTGCAATTCATGTTCATGTTTTATACCTCCTGGATGTGGTGTTTTTTGGTTTTGGTGTTGTTTTGTTTTGTTTTGTTTTTTTTCTTTCTTTTTAGCTATAATCTTATAATCTTGTAAGGTGTATATATTACAGGCACACAGCAAATTAGCAAAATTTTGCCTGGCACTTTAGATATGTGCTGTAATATTTGGGATCATAGCAAATTTTATGTTCCAGGAAGACCCAAAGAGTTAAAGTCATGTTGTACACACTCATTATATTAAAAAAAAAAAAAAAAAAAAAAAAAAAAAAAGAGTCCTGAAGTCTAACATTTCTCCTTGTGTCGCACGTCACCATTCCAGTATCTTTCATAATCTTGTTAAAGTCCTCTCACCAGTGGTGAGGATGGCTGTGAGTCTTATGGTGTGGGGGGTGGGGATGGAAACAGGATAAATTGAGATCATCAGTTTGGCGCAGTAGATTTTTCTCCAGAAAATAGTGAAAAGTGGAGAGAATGTGTTACTAGTGTTCAGTCTTTTAGCACTATCCTGGTGTTTTAGAAGGACAGTAAAAAATTACAAATGAAACCTTCTCTGATCTGAAGCAGACAGTGATATAAGCTCTGACTGACCACTGAGTCCTACAATTAAAAAACTAGTATGTTCACCAGAAAGGAAGATGTCTGACATAGAATATTCAAACAGTATGTCTACATGAGGCACATTTCTGGTCACTATGTAAAGTGAAACTAAGTATCATTTCTTGGTTTGTGTTAGAGAAAGAATATCTGCAGAATGATATAGTTTGACTTCACCTTTAGAATAAGGAAGATGATGTAATTCTTAAGCAATTCTATTGGGACTAGCTGCCTTTAGCCTGTGCATCATTCTATACACCTTGGCCTAATTCATGCCTGCCTGTGCACTAGAAAAAGTTGCCTATGCCCAATGTGGCATGCAGGATGATTTCTTGTATTTCATTTTTTGCCTATTGCCTCTTTTCCTGTCACTGGGTACCACTGAGAAGAGTTTGGCTCCATCTTTTCTACTCACTCCTGTCCCCAATCAGGTGTTTATAGATGTGAATAAGGTCCTCCTGAGCCTTCTCTTCTCCAGGCTATACACTCCCAGATCTCTCAGCCTCTCCTGATATTACAGATACTCCAATCCCTTAATCATCTTTGTGTCCCTTTGCTGGACTCACATTATGTCCATGTCTCTCTTGCACTGGGAAGCCCAGCCCCACAGGAGCACATAGCTGGCTCATGGTCAGCTTGGCATCTACCAGCACCCACAGGTCCTTTTCAGATGGCTTCTCTCCAGCCAGGCAGCTTCCAGCATGTGCTAGTGCATTGGGTTATCCCCCTCCAGGGGGAGAACTTTGCATTTCTTTTTACTGAACTTCATGAGGTTTTTCCCAACCCATTTCACCAGTCTATCCAGAACGCTCTGAATGGCAGCACAGCCATGGAGTATCAGTCACCCCTCCCAGCTTTGTATTATACAAAAACTTGCTAAGGGTGCACTCTCTCCGTAGCCCACGTCATTTTGCAATATCAGCCTCTGGGGTACACCACTAGTGACTGGCCTGCAGCTGGACTTTGTGCCTCTGATCACAAGTCTTTTTACCTGGCAGTTCAGTTTTCAATCCACCTCACTGTCCATTTATCTAGCACATAATTCATCAGCTTGTCTATGACGATGTTATGGAAGACAGTGTTGAAAACCTTGCTAAAGTCAAGATAAACAACATCCACTGCTCTCCACCTAGCCAGTCATTACCTTAGCAGATGTTCATCACTTTTTTGCTTATCAAGTGCTAATATAAAACTCAGGCATAGAATGAGATTTTGTGTGAAGGCCAGTATGTTACCCCTAAAATGCTTTGGGTTTGACAGCAAATACTGGTGCAAAGCAGATTTCTTTAATCTGGTCTTAATTTAACAAATATTTCACTGATTTCACTTGGTGATGAATATGCTGAAAATCATATGATACTTAGGACTATGCAGGACCAGGCCATGTGTGTTAGGCGCTGCCACAGAAAGAATTCTTATTCTCAAATGGTAAAACAATTCCTGGTACCATGTTTTTCATCTGCATAACACTGCTAGAGTTTCAAAGAAGTGAAATATTAATCTTCAGTAAGTTAATTTCAGAACTCTGGAATACCTAATGTGTGGCAAAAGCAAAAGAAAGAAGAACAGAAATTTTCAGCCAGTTACAGAGCAAAGTGATGTAGTGGTGACATCAACTTAAATTGCCATTAGCTTTTACTTTGACATTATTCACCTGCTTATATTGTCAAGGTTAAAGAATAAAGAGTAGGTGTTTATCACTATAGGTACTAGCTATTACTTGACAGCTGAGACATAAGAGTTGAAACCTATTCCCACTGAAGTCAGCAGGAATTTTGCCAATGGTTTTAATGGAATAAGGAGTTGGCCTTTATTTATAAAGAAAACCACAGAACCAGCAGTGCTAGCAGTGATGTAAGAACTGCAAGGAGGGATAATTTATAAGGAAGATTTTTTAAAAAAGAGAACCTAATCCTGCAGTCCTAGCACTAGAAAAATTCTTTCAATGGTTAATAAATTAGAATAAGGAAGCCTATGGATCATAAGTAAATAACATATAAACTAACAAAGAAATGATGAAAGGGATACAAAAGTTTACACAGAAGATATGCGCACTGTCATTTTAGAATATGGGCTGAATACATATGCATTAATGCCGGAGTTTTAGTCACAATGAAAAAGGTTATAGAGTAAATAGCCAAATTTGCAGGTGACTCCAGTAACTGAAAACAAGAACGCTGATTTGTGTTTAGAATGGTCATTTTTGGAGACACAGCTGAAAATCAGAGGATGAGAAATCGATAAATCAAATCAGTTCATTTCTTCATTGCCTCTAGTGGGTAATGGCTTTTTAAAAATCATTGTATGCATACAATCATTACCTGATATCTGTTAATTTACAAGTCTTAGATGTCTGCTTTCTATGACCTACTACTGACATGTTGTTTTCCAAATTAGCACAGGTATTATGCTGTAAACTACAGATTTTCTTATATACTCATTGTGTAACTTTTAAGAGCTCTTCATGTTACCAAGCATCTCAGAGTTTGAGAAGTGTTTAGAGAACCAGTGCCCAAGGAATAAATTCATTCACTCTTTGCTGTCTTGAAGAAAATAGTGATGCTTGAGATGAAATGAAAACACCCACAAACCTGAACGTGTAGGTCATTTGCGACAGCACAGGTGTAATTTGGAATAATAACACAAAGAAATAATGCTGTGAAAAGCATGCAGCCCACTAGTTTCTCACTGCTAATATTACTCTTCTTTCACAGTGGCAGTGGGGTTGGAGTCCATCACTTTTACACTAACATAGTAAATTTACCTGTTTTAGTTAAGGGGAAAAAAATACCTGTACGCAACTAAGATCTGGTTTATACAGCTGAGCAGTTTTTTATAGTCTAGCCATTACAGGGCAACAGTACAATATATACTAGCCAAGTGTCATGGTTTCAGCTGGGATAGAGTTAATTTTCTTCTTAGTAGCTGGTATAGTGCTGTGTTCTGGATTTAGGATGAGAATAATGTTGATAACACATTGATGTTTTGGTTCTTGCTGAGCAGAGTTTACACTGGTCAAGGAACTTTCCAGCTTCTCGTGCTCTGCCAGGTGCACAAGAAGCTGGGAGGGAGCACAGCCAGGACAGCTGACCCAGACTGGCCAAAGGGCTATTGCATACTGTATGACATCATGTTCAGTATATAAGCTGGGGGAAGAAGAAGGAAGGGGGGGACATTGGACGTGATGGCGTTTGTCTTCCCAAGTAACCATTACGAGTGATGGAGCAGGGGCTTTCCTGAGGATGGCTGAACACCTGCCTGCCCATGGGAAGCAGGGAATGAATTCCTTGCTTTGCTTTGCTTGTGTGTGCAGCTTTTGCTTTACCTATTAAACTGTCTTTATCTCAACCCATGAGTTTCTCACTTTTCTGATTCTCTCCCCCATCCCACTGGAGGGGAGTGAGCGAGCGGCCGTGTGGTGCTTAGTTGCTGGCTGGGGTTAAACCACAACACCAAGTCATTGTGAAAATTTATTAAATAAAAGTTTTATAGAGAACATGATAATACTGATCACTAAAAAATATTATGAGAGTTGATTACTCACTGTAAGGAGGTGTAAAGAAATCAAGTGCCTTTAGTGTGGTTCAGAGAAGTATGGACCAACAAGAACTGGTAATAGTAAGGTTGCTTTTTGTTGCTTTTATCACCATCATTACATAAATGTCTGTAATTCAAGTGGTAAAAATAGGTATATTTGTATGTTTTAAGATCTGGCTGTAAGGCTTCAAATGGATACAAGATTTCATGATTTGGGCTTTTTTGACTAAGAAAGATTAAGAAAAATCTTACTAAATCTTTTTCTTTTTTCTTTTTTTTTTTTTTTCTTTTTCCCTTTCCTTCAGAAATAGTTAATGCTAAACTCTAGGATGCTGGTATAACTCAACCTAGAAATTTGTGATTGAACAGTTCACAATTTGCTTTCCGGTTGCAACAGTTTTTGTACGCAATTTTTATTTTCTTGTCAATGGAAAATAAATTATCTTCTACTTTATTACATAATATATCCATCTAAATAAAATCTAATGAGAAATTTTAACATATCACAAGTAATACATATTATGTTAAATCTATTACAAAGAAGAATTTCTGATTATTTTTAGTTTATGCAATTAGATACATGATCACAGTTACTGTATTGTGTATAACTATGTATAGAATCATAAACACAAATTTATATACATTAGGTATCCTAATATTTTGCTTGCCTTACTGACAACAATACTGGGCAGGTGACATAAGGTGTATGAATTTTTCGTTCTTCCCGCTTCCTATGGCTTTACTTCTGGCTTTGTTTACCAGGGATTATTCTGCCCAAAGATAATGGTTTGAGGCCCAGTATTACACTTGTTACACTTGTCACACTTGTCTGTGTCTAGAAATACCTGTAATTTATAAAATTTGTAAGAGAACAAGACAGAGCAAGAGCTATATTTGCATTACCAGATTATAAACTAAAAAAAAAATAAAACAAAATGATAACCAAGTATTTCAATATACAGATGCAAGAGATATCTGAAACTTCAGTTTGCATTCAAACGATTCAAATGACTGAATTAGAATTTAAAATTTGGTGTGTGCAAGCATACAGTTGTGAATGATGATAAGTGTATTTATCACGTTGCCGTAGTTTAACCCCAGCCGACAACCAAGCACCACACAGCTGCTCGCTCACTTCCCTGCAGTGGGATGTGGAGGGAACCAGAAAAGTAAAGTGAGAAAACTCATGAGTTGAGATAAGGGCAGTTTATAAGTAAAGCAAAAGCCATACGTGCAAGCAAAGCAAAACAAGGAATTCATTCAATATTTCCCATGGACAGGCAGGTGTTCAGCCATCTCCAGGAAAGCAGGGTTCAATCACGCATAACGGTTACTTGGGAAGACAAAATGCCATCACTCCAAATGTACCCCTCCTTCCTTCTTCCTCTAGTTTTATACGCTGAGCATGACATCACATGGTATCGAATATCTGTTTCGTCTGTTGGGGTCAGCTGTCCTGGCTGTGTGCCCTCCCAACTTTTTGTGCATCCCCAGCCTCCTTGTTGGCAGGGTGGTGTGAGAAGCAGAAAAAGCCTTGACTCTGTGTAGGCACTGCTGAGCAGTAACGGAAACATCTCAGTATTATCAGCACTGTTTTCAGCACAAAGCCAAAACATAGCCTCATACTAGCTACTATAAAGAAAATTAACTTTATCCCAGCCAAAACAAGCACACATTTAAGGAAATTGGTTGTTCAATAATATAATGGACATTGTAAAATAGCATTTAAGAATACGTTGCTCATTTATTGCCCGAACGACATGTCAAGATTTGATTGTCAACAAGTTCAGATGTAAAGAAATTTGGAAAGCAAATCTTCCTTCATTGTGAGGCATGGCTCACCACATAAAAATGACATTTTTCAGCAAATACAGTACAATGGAATTAAAACAATTACATTTTTCAGTAAGCATCAATATATTTATGTAGTATTTGAATGACTGCAGTGTGGCATGAGTTATAGGATTTATTTATAAGTGAAGTCTAAGTATGAAAATCAAGCTTTTATTTTTAAGTGAGGGAAAGATGGACACCAGGTCTATGCCTGCATGAACAATCAGTGCTCTTAAGTCATTCATTTGTTCAGTGGTCAAGGAACTCCACAGCCAGTCATCTGTATAGATGAGCAATAATAGCAAGAAGCTGTTACTAATTAGTAACAAAAAGTTGAACAAAGAAAAGATAAACCTGGTGCTGACTGGAGCAAGTGGTTTAATGACAGTGGATACAAATAGGACAGAGGTATTCAATGCCTTCATAGCCTCAGTCTTATCAACAAAGGCTAGTGAAGGGATTCAAGGAGAAGAAAGTGGATGCAGATCAAGTCAGGTATTACTTGGGACACCTTGATCCATAGTAGATCCATGGTACAAGACAGGCTGCATTCAAGGATGCTGAAAGAGCTGGCCAATATCCTCACAGACCTGCTCTTTAACATGTTTCAAAAGCTGTGAAAATTGGAGGAGATTTGTGAGGACTGGAGGAAAATAAATATTACACTCTTTATCAAAAACCTCCAACATAACAATCTGGGGAAGTACAGACTTGTCAACCAACTTCAATCATAGAGTGTATCTTACTGAAACACATTTCCATGCCTGTGAAGGAGAAGGTGATGGGGAACAGTCAGCATAGTTTTATAAAGGGTGAAACATGCTTGACCCAGTGGATTGCCTTCTGTGATAAAATAACTAGGTTTTTGATCAGCAGGAGAGAAATGAATGTCATTTACTTCAGCTTTAGCAAGGCTTTTGACACTGCTTTCCACAGCATTCTTGTATTCAAGTTAGGATAATACAGTCTGGATGGGAGAACAACCAGATGGGTACACAACTCGTTGGATGGTTAGCCTCAGCAGGTAGTGGTTAATAAGTTGTACTCTACCTGGATGCTGGTAATGAGTGGGATAACATAGGGACTGGTACTGCTTACCATCTTGATCCATTACAAAAGGTAAAAGTAAATATGTAGTCCTGGTCTATTTCAACTATATGTAACTCATTTGCCTGAAATGTAATCTGTGAAGTGATTTCTTAGCTTGAAAAGCAGGCTGAACTGTGTCTGAAATCTGGCACTTTCATGACACTCCAGGCCCCTTAAGAGTTGTGGGTTTCCATCCAGGGGAAGTAACAAGTACCCAGAGATGAAAACTGTCAAGTAAATACTTTCCTAACCTGTTCGCTTTCAATATCTCCAGGAATGCAGTGGAAGAAGCTGCTGACAAGGTGAGTGGGAACAAAGGAATATGTATAAAGGGGTTTATCATCATAACAGGTGGATGAAATACAGTGGAAGTATCCCTCTGTTTCATACACAATTTCTATTGGCCATTTGCCTTAGCACAAATACGCATGCTGGACTGCCCTAACAGAGAAATGATTTCAGCTGTGTCATTGCACAATAAATTAATGAGTGTCTTGGACATCTGTGTCTGAGCTGACTTTTCTTTTGTTTGCCTCAGAGGTTTTTGAAGACCTCTCCAGTGATGGTGGATAATAATTGAGTTCCTGCAGCTTCTTCCATTCTGTGCGTCTGAGATCCTTCCTCTAGTGACTGTGACCTCTCCTATCCTTCTCTTATTGTTCTAAGGTGTAACCATCTCTATATTTCTACAGAGGATTCACCTTCCAGACTTCAGCTATTGAGGAATAAATAACAATGTGCTGTGACCTTTTATACTAGCACTTCACCATCTCATATGAATTGCAATTACATTTTCTCTTTTTGGCATGTGTGGCCCCCCAAGATTTTATACAGTTGAAGATCTGTGGCAGCTCTCTCCTGAGCATCAGGAACAGGATAGCCCAGATGAACAGCAGCTGCACATTCAAGTACAGGATTATTTCTCATGCAAAAATGTATAAGAATCCTTCCTGTAAAAATCAAAAGAACTATTCAGAGATGAGTGAGACATTTAGTTAGTAACACAAATGTCAGTTTGTCCATTGAAAACCCATTATGTTCCTGCTTTCACAGTATAGATTCATAACCCATACTTATTAAAGATATTTGGGAATTGGTAATTTGTCATTCAATGATCTAAGAAAAAAACATGGGTAACAACCTATATAATGAAGTTGTTGGGATTTATGTGTCCCTCATGCTAAGAAAAGAATTGAAATTAATGGACTTCTAGAATTAAAATCAGTATATCTGAGAGAAGATACTCAAATCCAGAGGCGGAGGATATGTTGAGCCACCTTGAGAATATCTAGAAGCTCTGTTCATATTTGTACTCACTTATGAACATGTTTGTTAATAACCTTTCCAGTCAGTTTTGTAACAAAACTTGAATGAGCATCTTGGTCTTGCAGATTTTCTTTTGATTCCTGTTTGGTGGACATGATTCTGCAATATTGGGGGAAAAAATGTGTTTGTGCAGACAAGCAAAGAGTTTGTTCTAAATTCTTTAGAAGGTCAAGGAGATGCAAAAATTGCACACATCAGAAGAGGAGCCCAAAGAAACACTACCATTAACACTGTAAGAAATTAAAACACTGCTTCTCTTAGAACTTTTACATTAAGACAAAAGATATCCCCTCCCCCTCCCCCCCAGTTATACAGATATTCTGTGGATAAAAAGTTTTGGCTTGCTATTATTCACCTGACAATTGCATTGTTTTCTGAGGCCTGTGATCTTTTGTTATCAGACCAAACAAATTCTCAGAACATTTTGTAAAGCATGTTCTTTAAAAATGTTCAGAAAGTTTGTAACTGAATTTTTGCTGAAGGAAAGTAAGAAAATGCCTAAAAATCAGAGTAATATCTTTATAAAGAATAATTAATTTTTGATTTGCCATATGTCTTTGCATTTGGTGTAAGTGGTTAAAAAAAAGCCTCCTGATATACCAAGACTAGAGGACACCACAACATTTTAAACAGGATTAAATCCATGTATACATTATAAAGCTTTTTTGAAACTTGTATTACATGGCAGACCTGTAACTGTGGGAAAACAGTAGTCCAGAATCAGTGCAAAAGTTTGGTAAAAAATATTTGCTGAAAAAGCAGTTTTGCTTTTAGAAATATCATTTGACATTAATTTTTGGCCATCACTTTTCTAAACATGGCTCCATTTGACCATTTTCAACATTTACCTAGTCTGGAATGTTATCCTTGTGCAGACAAAAATATGTATGCAAGGAGTGCTTATTTGTTTCTAAGATGTAGGAAGAAATAAAGCCTTTGAAGAAGCCCTTGATAAAACATTCTTACAAACTAAAACAACAGAAAATAGATAAGAAATCTGTATCCCAAAAATCTCCAGATAGTACACACCTGATTTGCTTTCCTCACCAGACTCCATACTATCCATAAATTGACAATTTCTTTAACTTTTTAGTATTTTTATTTAATTTTACTTGATTTACTTGATTATTAAAAAACAGTGTTCAGAATCTATAATTTGGATGGTGACAGAATCTTCATTTTCATGCAAATTTTTTAGGCTGCACAGCATTCAAATACTGGGGTTTGGAAATAGAAACTTAGAGCATGCATGCTAGATAACGCTTAAAATATTGTTAGAGGGCACAAGAATATAGAATATTTTTGGTGAAAGCTATCAGAACACTCTGATCAGGCAAAAACCTGTAATATGATGGCTAACATGATGGATCCACCTTCAACATGGTAGATTTAAGATTACCTAGAACATTGATGCTCTTGGACTTACTAGCTTAAGAAATTTCTGGGGAAAAAAAAGCCTACAAAGCACGCACAGAGATAAAGCAGTGCAGTGAAAAGTCATGTGAAAGTAGAATAGAAATCGTTCTTTAATAAGTACAGCCTTTGCATTTAATACAAACTTCCAGCTGACTAGGGAAACCTGTTTATGAAAAAATGAGCAATCCCAGAAGAAAACCAAATTAAATTACAGGAAGCCACTTCTTACTGGTTTGAACTAGTTCTGTATTTTCTGCTGAAGTGATCAATTTTCTTTTATTCAAGTTATCAAATTATCTCCTCAGAGATTTTCCATTTCTTTGCAGCTGGTGGGTGTTTGGATAAAACTGAGGACAGAATTCAGCTCACAGTTTTTTTTCAGCTTTGGTATCTTTCAGGATAAAGAATTCAATGCAAGTGTAAGATTATTATGTAGAAGAACCGTGAACTTGGAAAGCAATTAAAAAAGACAATATAGAAATTATCATCAGGTTCATGAACAGAATAATGAAGGCTAATGCATCTTTTACTGGAGCTGCAAAATGCAAATGAATAGCAATGTTTATTTATAAACTATTATCAGTGTAGGCTGTGATATGTTCAGAGATACAGCATATTTTAAAATAAAAGAGAATTGCTGGAGGAGCTAAATAAATTATCTCCTAAATCCTGAATTCCAATTATCAATAGCGATCTGTAGGGTTAAGGATACTCAAGGAAATAAATAATATTTGTTTATGCAAAAGCTTTGGGTTGGTTTAAATATTAACATGATATATTTCTTCCATGAGATTGTATTCATTTTTAGGAGAATGAAATGGAATCTGTGTCCTAGGCAGGAAATAAAATCACCAGTATTATGTTCTCAGTGCTAATGTTAATTGTCCTGAATGAGCTGCCAGTAGAGGTTTATCTGAGGATAGAAATGTGGTTGTACCTGATTTAAAAGAATATTGTTAGATAAGAATATTAAATGAAAACTGCATCTGTACTTTTGCAAATTTGTGCATAGAAACCAATTTCTCTTTGAACTTTGTGAAACCTGATTTTACTGAATTATATTAAAAAGCAGAACATTTCTGCACAGAATCTTTCTCCTCTACACCTCCAACAACATGGGGGGGAGAAGTAAAACAGTAACTCATTAGGTGTTTTTGGTTTTTAATTTTTTTTCCTAGATTTTATTTCTCTTTTAAGGCAACAGTTTACATTAATTATGTACTTAGCCCTACAGCCCTATGCTAGCATATCCTGTTGGTATGTGAGGCCAAACTAATCTCAAAATTATCTCACTCTAAAGGAACAATTCTATACAGAAAACTGTGGTGGTTTTCACTGAGATAGAGTTAATTATCTTCATAGCAGCTAGTATAGGGCTCAAATTTGGATTTGAGCTGAAAACAGTGTTGATAATACAGGGATGTTTTCATTACTGTTGAGCAGTGCTTACACAGAGTCAAGGCCTTTTCTGCTTCTCATACCACCCCACCAACAAGGAGACTGGGCGTGCATAAGAAGCTGGGAGGGGACACAGCTGGGACAGCTGACCCCAACTGACAAAAAGGATATTCCATACCTTATGATGTCATGCTCAGCATATAAAACTGGAGGAAGAAGAAGGAAGGGGAGGGCGACGTTCTGAGTGATGGCAGGGAGGGGTTCGGAGGGATGTCCTCCCAAGTAACCATTACACGTGATGGAACCCTGCTTTCCTGGAGATGGCTGAACACCTGCCTGTCGATGGGAAGTATTGAATTAACTACTTGTTTTGCTTTGCTTGCGTGCACGGCTTTTGCTTTACATATTAAACTGTCTTTATCTCAACTCATTATTTTTCTCACTTTTACTCTTTGATTCTCTCCCTCATCCCACTATGGGGGAGTGAGTGACCAGCTGTGTGGTGCTTGGTTGTTGGCTGGGTTAAACCATGACAAAACCAAAACTTCATCTTCTTGCTGGGAAAGCTGTATGAGATCACTGTTAGGATGCTTTTGGTCATTTTTGAAAAGTTGTGGAGATGAGTGGGGAAAGGCAAATGAAGCACCCATCTTCAGAAATGTAAAAAGCATGGTTCACTAAACTATAGCCTCACTTTGATCCTTGCGGAAACTATGAAGTGGATTTTCTTATAAGACATTTCTGAGCACAAGCAGGAGAAAAAAATGGTATTTGGGAATAGCCAGAATGGATTTCTAAGGGATAAATCATGTCTGACTGGCAGGGTTGCCTTCTGTGGTAAAATGACTAGATCTGTGGATAAGGTGAGATTAGTGAAGGTTGTCAACATTGCTTATAGCAAAGTGTTTTACAAGATCTGTCACAGCACCCTTATATTCAGTCTGGAACACTATGGTTTGGATAGCTGGACTACTAGATGGGTGAAAAGACAGGTTTTTTTGAGCACTGAGGACAGTGGTTGCTGAGTCATACTCTACCTGCAGGCCAGTTACAGGGAATTTCTCAGGCATCTGTCTTGAACCCATCCCATTCAATGTGTTCAGCAACGGTTGTGGCCTCACAAAGTTTGTGGATGACACCAAACTAGGGTGTGGTTGATACACATGAAAACAAACCTGCCTTTCAGAGGGCCATGGACAACATGGAGGAATGGACCAAAAGGAATCTTATTAAACTGAACAAGGATAAATGTAAAGGGCTGCGTCAGGTGTGGACTAATGCCCCGCAATGGTACAAGGACTAGCCCTTTGCATTGCCTGAGCACTGACTGACTGACAAAAAGCTCTGCTGAAAAGGTCCTGGAGATACTGATGGACAGCAAACTGATCAGAAACATAGCCAGCAAGTAGATCGAGGGACTTGCTTATTTCCTTGGCACTCATTTGATCATACCTAGAATACCTTATCCAATTTTGGACCCTCCATTCAGATTATTAGTATCTTGGAAGAAGTTTCATTTACTTGAATTGCTAAATAGGCAACTACAAAATCCTCAAAGAAACAAATCTCTTTTGTTTTAATTAAGTAGTTAGCAGGTTTTGTATGTAATCTACCTATCTATCTCCTGCTCCCTAACTCCAAGGTACCTGCAGTTTGTCCATGCCTTTTTGATTTATAACTACAACTGCTAATGGGAAATAATGGTCACAAGGAAGAGAAGAATGAAATCTCAAACTGAATA
This sequence comes from Nipponia nippon, assembly GCF_047370975.1. NCBI lineage: Eukaryota > Metazoa > Chordata > Aves > Pelecaniformes > Threskiornithidae > Nipponia > Nipponia nippon. Next base: position 42,895,531 of record NW_028262402.1, read on the forward strand.
CTAACAGAGAAAAGCAGAAAAAAAGAAACAGGAAACTATGCATAAACAAATATCTTAATATAAGTTTTAGTTCATTTCAGTGAGATATTTGCATCACATTTTTCATTACCTTATTTTCTAGTCATTTTGTGGTGCAGAGTAAGGAATAAAACAGAAGTCAATAGGAACTTGGGTTCAGATTTGTGCCATCAGCCTATTCCAATAGGGAACAGTTACTGAAGTCTAGACAGTTCAACTGAAATCAAAGGTTGGTTAAAACTGATCAGAGAAAACTATGGGAACTATTGTAGAACTGACAGAATATATCAGGAAGTTCTGAAGTACATATAGCAGTTGCTGATAACAAATTTCAATCACACCGACATTCATTGCAATAAAAATTGATAAATTACTAAAAAGGGTGCATATCTGCAAAAGCTGCTAGGAATGTTTTTTTGGCTGTTTTAATATGAAACCAAGACCAAACGAAGCATTCAAACTCAAACTTTAGATAATATAAGCATGGTAAACTAAAATGAGAAAATGAGGGAATATAAGCATAATACATTATGTATAAAGAAGCATATTCAAAAAGCAGCAGAACAGTGCATGAACTTAGTGAAAAACTATTTGAAGACGAATATTTGTGAGAAAAATATTGGAAAAAATAATTACATAGGCAATATAAAACAGAAAGTCTGGAAATATCAGTGCATTTCAATTAAAGATAAACCAATTTGGTATCATTCTTATATGATCCAGATGTTGGAAAATGGTGACAAGTCTTTTGTGTGGTGGCTGACTGGCTTGAAAGAAGCTTTGCAGAGAAGGCCCTGGGGGTCCTTGTGGACACCATGTTGAATATGAGCCAGCAATGTGCCCTTGTGGCAAAGAGGGCTAATAGTATCCTGGGCTGCATTAGGAGAAGTGTGCCCAGTGGCCAAGGGAGGGTATCCTTCCCCTCTACTCACCACTAAGATGATGAAGGGACTGGAGCACCTCTCACATAAACAAAGGCTGAGAGAGCTGGGCTGTTTAGTCTGGAGAAGTGAAGGCTCAGGGTGGGATATCATCAATGTGTACAAGTACCTGAAAGAAGGGTGCAAAGAAGGTGGCTCCAGGCTCTTTTCAGTGGTGCCCAGTGACAGGGCCAGAGGCAGTCAGAACAAACTGAAACACAGGAAGTTCTGTCTGAATGTCAGGAAACACTTTTTCACTGTGAGTGTGACCAAGCTCTGGAACAGGTTGCCCAAAGAGGTTGTGGACGCTCCCAGCTCGGAGACATTCAAAAGCCATCTGCACATTGTCCTGGGCAAACTTCTTTAGGTGACCTTGCTTGACTGGGGGAGTTGGACAAGATGACCTCCAGAGGTCCCTTCCAATCTCAGACGTCCTGCGATTCGGTGATAAAAGCAGCAATTTAGTAACAAGAAACAGCAGGAAGCAAAACTATTCATATCCTGTAATATTGCTTGAGAATTTTTTCTAATTAAATAGAAAATTTTATAATTTTAGCACAATTATATCCAATTTTACTTGCAATTTTGGCTGCAAATATTTAATATTTTTTGTTGTTGTTTACTGATTTAGTGATTTATTTATTTGTTCCTTTTACAAGGCTACCCACTTACCAAAAGAACCTACCTCAAGACAATATTAGGTCATTTTTCAGAATTCATACACTTTCACTTCAGAGAGGACTATATCTCTCTGTAGAGACTCATTACAAGGACCCCCTAAACATCTCAGCAGGAATGTAAGTGGCAGCATTCATCTTAAGAATGAACTATGATAAAGGAGGCATATACAAATAGCCTGAAAGCTCTAGGCAAGTTTGGAGAAGAATAGGGTTATCCCTTACCTGAGACCCCCAATTCAAAAGCATTGTGGAAACTACAGTGTTGTATTAACTAAAAAGGTTATTGTGATCCTTTGTTAGAATGGGCAGATTTTCTTCTCACAGGCTTATCTATCATATTTGAATTACTTTGGTTTTATGCAAATAAAATGAGTTCAGTCTTGGGAAAGACTTTGAGTGAACAGTTAATATTTATAAAGAGCAGTAAACTGCATTTTCTATATTTGTACAGAAAATAGCAGAAGTAGTCACTATGCTGGTACAAATGCCAAATATTGTACAGTACTTTTGACTACTTATCCCTACCAAAATTTGGTCTAAAAGTCTAGATTCCATCCTTAAAATTGCCTATCATTTCTTAAGACTGAGGGCCCAACAGTTGTGTGGTTTTCATAGATGAAATACTTAATAATGAATTCCCTTCTGCAATTCTAATTTGAACAGCCTAGTTCCTTATATTTGCAACATAACACAGTGATTTAGTGCTGCTATACAAGCAGCAGTTCACAGGGAGTGATTCCTGCATATAAAGATTATAGGTATTCAAATGTGCCTATGTGTTGTATGTGAGTTCAGCATAACGCTACACAATTCAATTAAAAATCACAATGCCTTTGTCACTGTGCTTAGATCAAAGAACAAATAGCTGTAGAGAATTCAATTAAAACTTATTGATGTAACATACTAGTAGTATCTGTTGTTTAGAGTGTTTTATCTTAATTTATATTTTGGTCTAAATTCCTCTGTTTGTTTTCACTGTAGTGTTTCTGAGTGATTAATAACTACCGATAGTACTCAGGCTTGCCTAACCTCAGTGTGAGTAATTCAACTGCAGAAGCAGGTGTGTCTATATTATTGCTTCTCCCTTGGTCATGCAAACACCACATCTGAAAGTGTTATCACACAGTTTCTAGTGCTGTAGAACTGTTCTATGATTCATTTCGATTCCCCCATGAAGTGACAGAGAGTGTGTTTGCCTCAGGCTAGCCAGTGCAAGACTGCCAATCTTAGAACCATAGAATCATAGAATGGTTTGGGTTGGAAGAGACCTTTAAAGATCATCTAGTCCAACCCCCCTGCCATGGGCAGGGACATCTTTCACTAGACCAGGTTGCTCAAAACCCCATGCAACCTGACCTTGAACACTTCCAATGATGGGGCATCCACAACTTCTTTGGGCAACCTATTTTAGTGTTTTGCCACCCTCATAGTAAAAAATATCATCCTTATATCCAATCTAAATCTAGCCTCTTTCAGTTTAAAACCATTGCCCCTTGTCCTGTCACTACAGGCCTTTGTAAAAAGTCTCCATCTTTCTTATAAGCCCTCTTTAAGTACTGAAAGACTGCAATAAGGTCTCCCCACAACCTTCTCTTCCCCAGGCTGAACAACCCCAGCTCTCTCAGCCTTTCTTCACAGCAGAAGTGTTCCATCCCTCTGATCATTTTCATGGCCCTCCTCTGAACCAGCTCTAACAGGTTCTTGTGGTTTAACCCCGGCCAACAACCAAGCACCACACAGCTGCTCGCTCACTCCCCTCTGGCAGGATGGGAGAGAATTGGAAGGGTAACGGTGAGAAAACTTGTGGGTTGAGATAAAGACAGTTTAATAAGTAAAGCGAAAGCCGCACATGCAAGCAAGGCAAAATAAGGAGTTAATTCACTGCTTCCCATTGACAGGCATCTGTTCAGCCATCTCCAGGAAAGCAGGGTTCCATCACGTGTAATGGTTACTTGGGAAGACAAAATGCCATCACTCCGAACGTTCCCCCTTCCTGCTTCTTCCCCCAGACTTATATACTGAGCATGATGTCATATGATATGGACCCCTTTGGTCAGTTGGGGTCAGCTGTCCCAGCTGTGTCCCCTCCCAGCTTCTTGTGTACCTCCAGCTTCCTTGCTGGCGAGGTGGTTTGAGAAGCAGAAAAGGCCTTGACTCTGTGTAAGCACTGCTCAACAATAACGAAAACATCCCTGTATTATCAACACTGTTTTCAGCACAGATCCAAAACGTAGTCATGTCCTAGCTACTATGAAGAAAAATAACTATCCCAGCCAAAAACAGCACACAGGTCCATGTCTTTCTTGTACTGGGAACCCCAGAGCTGGATGTAATACTCCAGGTGGCATCTTACAAAAGTGGAGTAGAGGGGGAGAATTAACTCCCTCAACCTGCTGGCCATGCTTCTTTTCATGCCGTCCAGGGTATGACTGGCTTTCTGGGCTGCTATTGCACATTGCTGCCTCATGTCCAGCAATGCACAACCCTCTCAATCCATTCATCCCCCATCTGTACTTATATTGCTTTTAATTCATTCATAGAATCATAGAATCATAGAATCGTCAAGGTTGGAAAAGACCCTTAAGATCATCGAGTCCAACTGTTAATCTAACACTGCCAAGTCCATCTATACCATGTCCTCGAGCACCACATCTATCCATTCTTTAAATACCTCCAGGGATGGAGACTCAACCACTTTCCTGGGCAGCCTGTTCCAATGCTTGACCACCCTTTTGGTGAAGAAGTTTTTCCTAATGTCTAACCTAAACCTCCCCTGGCACAGCTTGAGGCCGTTTCCTCTCGTCCTATTACTCGTTACTAGGGAGAAGAGACCAACCCCCACCTCCCTACAACCTCCTTTCAGGTAGTTGTAGAGAGCAATGAGGTCTCCCCTCAGCCTCCTCTTCTCCAGACTAAACAACATCAGCTCCCTCACCCACTCCTCATAAGACTTGTGCTCCAGACCCTTCACCAGCTTCGTTGCCCTCCTCCTCTGGACACGCTCCAGCAGCTTGATGTCCTTCTGTAGTGAGGGGCCCAAAACTGAACACAGTACTCGAGGTGCAGCCTCACCAATGCCGAATACAGGGGCACTATCACCTCCCTGGTCCTGCTGGCCACACTATTCTTGATACAAGCCAGGATGCCATTGGCCCTCTTGGCCACCTGAGCACACTCCTGGCTCATGTTCAGGCGGCTGTCAACCAACCCCCCCCCAAAGTCCTTTTCAGCCAGGCAGCTCTCCAGCCACTCCTCCCCCAGCCTGTAGCATTGCATGGGGTTGTTGTGACTCAATTAGCCTTGTTGAACCTCATACAGTTGGCCCCGGCCCATCGATCCAGCCTGTCCAGGTCCCTCTGCAGGGCCTTCCTACCCTCCAGCAGATCGACACTTCCACCCAACTTGGTGTCATCTGCAAACTTACTGAGGGTGCACTCAATCCCCTCGTCCAGATCATCAATAAAGATGTTGAACAGGACCGGCCCCAGTACTGAGCCCTGGGGAACACCACTCGTGACCGGCCGCCAACTGGATTTGACTCCATTCACCACCACTCTCTGGGCTCAGCCGTCCAGCCAGTTTTTAACCCAGCGTAGGGTGCACCCATCCAAGCCGTGAGCAGCCAGCTTCTCCAGGAGAATGCTGTGGGAGACTGTGTCAAAGGCCTTACTAAAGTCCAAGTAGACAACATTCACAGCCTTCCCCTTATCCACTAAGCGGGTCACCGTGTCATAGAAGGAGGCCAGGTTAGTCAAGCAGGATCTCCCTTTCATAAACCCATGCTGGCTGGGCCTGATGCCTTGGTTGTCCCGCACTTGCTGCATAACGGCACTCAAGATGATCTGCTCCATGACCTTCCCCGGCACCCAGGTCAGGCTGACAGGCCTGTAGTTCCCCAGATCCTCCTTCCGACCCTTCTTGTAGAGGGGTGTCACGTTTGCTAGCTTCCAGTCATCCAGGACCTCCCTGGTTGACCAGGACTGCTGATAAATAATGGAGAGTGGCTTGGCCAGCTCCTCTGCCAGCTCCCTCAGTATCCTCAGGTGGATCCCATCTGGCCCCGAGGACTTGTGCGCATCCAGCTGGAGGTGCAGGTTGCTGACTGCCACCTCTTCGACAACTGGGACTTCACTCTGCATCCTATCTCCATCTCCCAGCTCAGGGGCCTGAAAACCCCGAGGATGACTAGCTTGACTATTAAAGACTGAGGCAAAGAAGGCATTAAGTACCTCTGCCTTCTCCTCATCCTTCATGGCAAGGTTACCTTCTGCATCCAACAAAGGAGGGAGATTCTCCCTGGCCCTCCTTTTGTCACTGACATATTTATAAAAACTTGTTTTGTTGTCTTTAACAGCAGTGGCCAGTTTAAGTTCCAGCTGCGCCTTCGCCTTTCTGATCATCCCCGAGTCTGTACTGATACTGAAGACTGACTCAACCAGCTGCAAGACCTTGTACTTGGCCTTGCTGAACTTTACATAGACCTACTTCTCAAGCCTGTCAAGGTCCTTCTGGATGGCATCCCTTCCCTCAAGCATATCAACTGCACCACTCATCTTGGTGTCATCTGCAAAGTTGTTGAGGGTACACTCAATCCCGCTATCTATGTCCTCAATGCAGATATTAAACAGTATTTGTCCCAGTACAGACCCTTGAGGGACACCGCTCATTTCTGGTTTCCACTTGGACATTGAGCCATTGACTATAACTCTTTGGATGTGGCCATCCAGCCAATTTCTCATCCGTCGAATAGTCCATCCATCAAATCCATATCTCTCCAATTTAGAGGTAAGAATGTAGTGGGGTACTGTATCAAAGATCTCAGAGAAGTCCAAGTTGGTGACATCAGTTGCTCTTGCCTTGTTGACTGATGCAGTCACTCCATTGTAGACGGCCAACTAGATTAGTCAGGCACTATTTCCTCTTGGTGAAGCCCTGTTGGCTGTCTCTGATCACCTCCTTGTCTTCCATATATTTTGATATGTCTTCCAGGAGGATCTGTTCCATGATCTTACTGGGCACAGAGGTGAGGCTGACTGGTCAGTAGTTTCTAGGGTCTTCCTTTTTACCCTTTTTAAAAATGGGTGTGATATTCCTGTTTCTTCAGTCACTGGGAACTTAGCCTGACTGCCATGACTTTTCAAATATGATCAATAATGGCTTAGCAACTACATCTGTCAGGTCCCTTATGACCCTGGGATGCATCTCGTCAGGTCCCATGGACTTTTGTATGTTCAGGTTTCTCAGGTGATCTTGAACCTGATCTTCTCTTACCTTACCTTGAAGTTCAGGGCCTTGGAGATGTAGGAAGAGCAATCGCTGGTGAAAACTGAGGCAAAGAAATTGTTGAGTACCTCAGGCTTCTCCACATCGGTTGTCTCCTGTCTTGTTTATTGGGGGGTACAGTTTCTTCAATCTTCCTTTTCTGACGGATGTACCTGTAGAAGCCATTCTTATCATTCTCCACAACCGTTGCCAAATTTAGCTCTGTCTGTGCCTTAACTTTCCTAATCCCACCCCTACACATCTGGGAAGTGTCCTTATATTCTTCTCAGGATACATGTCCCTGGTTCCACTGCCTGTGCATTTCCTTCTTATGCTTTAGTTTGACCAGGAAGTCCTTGCTCAGCCGTGCTGGTCTCCTGTCTTTCTTGCCTGATTTCTTAAATGTGGGAATCGAGAGCTCCTGTGCTCTAAGAAAAATGTCCTTGAAGAGCTGCCAGCTCTGTTCTGCTCCTTTAATCCCTGAGAGCAGTTTTTTTTCAGGGGGTCCCATCCACTAATGCCTTAAACAACTGAAAGTTCGTTCCCCTAAAATTCAGTGTCCTGGCTTTCCTCTTCACATGGCCCATATCTCTTAAGACTGAATTCCACTAGGGCATGATCACTTCAACACAGGCTGCCACCAGTCTTGACATCGTTAATCAGTTCTTCTGCGTTGGTAAGCAACAGGTCCAGTACTACTTCTCTTCTGGTTGGGCTGTCTATCACCTGGATTAAGAAATTATCCTCAATGCACTCCAAGAGTCTCCTGGACTGCTTACAGCTTGCTGTACTGCTTTTCCAGTGCATGTTAAGGTGACTGAAGTCCCTCAGGAGGATCAGAGCCTGTGAGCGTGATGCTTCCTGAAATAAGAACACTTCATCAACATCCTCTCCTTTATCAAGCAGCCTGTAGTAAACACCAACCACGAGATTTCCTGTGTTAGCGTGGTCTCTAACTTTTACTCATAAGCTCTCAACCTATTCATTGCTGTTTTTCAAAGACAGCTCTGTGCAGTCAATTTTTTTACATAGAGGGCAACCCCTCCACCCCTCCTTCCTTGCCTGTCCCTTCTGAACAGTTTATAGCCATCGATTGCAGCACACCAGTTCATGTGATTTGTCCTACCAAGTTTCAGCGATAGTGATTAGATTGTAACTATCTAGCTGCACAGTGGCTTCCAGCTCCTCCTGTTTGCTACCTATGCTACATGCATTAGTATCGAGACGCTTCAGCTGGGCTATCGACTGTGTCACTTTTTTTAGAGGAACACATCATAATTACTTTCAGGCTCTGGTGGGTCATCCTTTCAGTCCCCCTCCTCAGCAGGACAGGGGGAGAAAATAAGATGGAAAAGCTCATGGGTCAAGGTAAAGACAGGGAAATCACATACCAATTACTGTCACAGTCAAAACAGACTTGACTTGGGGAAAATTAATTTAATTTATTGCTAATTAATAGCAGAGTAGGATAGTAAGAAATAAACCCAAAGCTAAAGCCAGCTCCCCCTCAACTCTCCTTTCTTCCTAGACTCAACTTCACCCATGACTCTTCTACGTCCTCCTCTCCATAAGCAGCATAAGGGGATGGAGAATGGGGGTTGTGGTCCGTTCATAACACTTCCTCTCTGCTGCGCCTTCCTCCTCACACTTTTCCCCTGCTCCAGTGTTGGGTCCCTCCCACAGAATACAGTCCTTCACAAACTCCTCCAATGTGGGTCTATCCCATGCGCTGCAGTTCTTCAAGAGGAGGTTACAGACCCCCAGGAATAGACTGCTCCTGTGTGGGTCCCCCATGGACAACAGTTCCTGCCAGGACACGTGCTTGTGCGTGGGCTCCTCTCCATGGCCTGCAGCTTCTGCCAAGAGCCTGCTCCATCTTAGGCTCTCCACAGGCTGCAATTTTCTTCAGGGTACATTCACCTGCTCTGGTGTGGAGTCCTCCACAGGCTGCAGGGTTGATACCTGCTCTACCATGGTCCCCCATAGGCTGCAGGGGAATCTCTGCTTTGGTGCCTGGAACACCTACCCCTCCTTCTTCTCTGACCTTGGTGTCTGCAGAGTTTTTTCACTCACATATTCTCCCTCCTCTCTCACAGTTGATGTTGCACAGTGTTTCTTACCTTTTTTAAAATATGTTATCACAGAGGTGCTACCACCAGTGTTGCCAATTGGCTCAGCTTTGGCCAGCAGCGGGTCCATCTTGGACCCAGCTGGTACTGGCTCTCTCCAACATGGGGGCAGCTCCTGGTGTCTTGTAGAAGCCATCCCTGCAGCCCCTCTCCCACCCCGCTACCAAAACTATGTAAACCCAATACACAGGCATTTCACAGGTGTTCCCCTCTTGGCACCTAATGCATCAGCAGCCCCTGGCTCTTCTCTGTTACACAAAATTCCACCCCCTCCCCCTGCTAAGCTTAGTTTAAAGCTCTCCTTATAGGTACCTTTTGGTACTTTTGCCTCTGTATGCACTCATGGGCTATCTGCCTTCAAAACAGGACTCAGGCTGTAGACTGCATCCTCAGAACACCCCTCTGAACTCCTTGTGCAAAGGTTTTATCTGCATCAGAAAATGAGTTTAGGAACAGAACTTCAACAAGGAAAGTGTCTTCGCAAAGTCTACAGGGATTATACAGCTGGGTAAGAATTGGCTCTATCTTCCTGGCTTTTAAGCCATGACAGGATCTGTGCAAGTGCTGGTGCCTTGGGTGGTTCCCGATATATTATTGAGGGATGAATGCCAGGGTGGAGGCTTGTGACCTGGATTCCCCTTTCCTACTCTTTTCTAGCTCTTTTCAGACCACTTGTAGGCAATTACTTTTTTCAGTTGGTCTGTGTGTTTGCCAGAGGTCTGAGATCATCAACTTTTAGAAACTTTTCTGTGCTTTATATGGAGTTTTGTGATCAAAGCTTATATGGCAGACTTACCCCTGTGGTTCATCTGCTTTGTGTCAGCAGCCTTATGTTGGTTCCCCCCTATTTGTGGCTAAATTTTAAAAGGAATTTTCAGACCTTTGTGGAAGTGACTCAAAGTCATTCTTCAGTTGCCAATTTAGCTACATCTTCCCTGGCTTTTTGAACTGCTTTAGCAACTGACTGCTATTCTTTTTGAATGAACTAGAAAAGTATAAGCAGCAGGTAAAATATATAAAAAGCTGCATTCACATGGATCTTCTCACTGTTAAAATGATCATAATTTTCCAAACTCACTTGAGATGTACACAGTATGTATCCTTCCTACTATCTCTTTGATATTTTTTTATAAAGTGCTCTTACATTTTTCTTCAAAATAATAATTTTACTATTATGTAGGCAAAATACATGTTCAAAATGCAGTTTCCCTCACTGTGTGATATTCTCATTATCAGACTCCGTAGCAGTGGAATGGAATAATGTAAAACATACACTGAAAAGCAGTAATAACTTAAATTTTTAAGAGATGATAGCTACAGAAACTGTTGAAATCAGTGGATTCATATACTACATGCCCTTATATTTCATCTTTTCTCTATTACTAGTTCCAGTGGCAAGAAAGTGATTTGCTTTTTTTTTTACTACTTTCCAGAAAAATGACTGAACTTGAGTGAGCACATTAATACCTTCCCATATTTTTTTTATTCTTCTTTATATTACTATTCTTTTTGCCAATTCTGTGGAATTTTCAGACTCCCTGAGTTCATCTACCTCTTGTCGAAATCCTCACCTTAAAGTTTTTATCTTTTTCTCTTTTATAATAAATTTCAAAACTATTTTCCTAGAAAAATTACTTATGAAAGGCAGGCTATGTTTAAAACAACATGTCAGACTACCAAGAGTTTAAAAAAAGTTTTACTCAATTAGTTGCTCAAATAAGTGTTTCAAGACTGAAAGTCATGTAAGGTTTTTCATTTTTCACTTGAAATATCTGAGCCATGACATAAGAAAGAGGCAAAAAGATGAAAAAAAGCATGAGTAGTAACATGGGTATTTACGTAAGTTTGTTTCCCTACTCACACAAAATGTTATTGTAAATTATTCTGACCAGAAAACAGTATTGCTTGGGCCCTATTCACATACAGGGATAAAAAATGGATTTATTTTTTGTTTTTGTTTTTTTATTTTTTTCTGGTTTGTTTTTATGGGATTTTTTTTAAGAAATTATTATTTATTTCAGATTTATGGCTTAATTAAGCTATTTTTAAATGGAATGAAGGTAAATTCTAGCATCTGTGATTAAAAACCAGGAGTTCCAGTAACAAAATCAGTAAAGAGCCTCTGGAAAAAGAGTGTGTGAAATTTAAGAAATCAGGACAGCAAAGAGATGATCAGTACCATAAGCCAATTAAAGTGTGATTAGTAATTGGGGATCATAAAGATGCTGTACATTAAAATACAGATATTCTCACTTCTGTTGCACCTGTCTTCAGACTACATAGATTTAATACAATGTGCAAGAAGTACCGTACTGGATCTGACTGAAGATCTGTGCCCTAGAATTATGTCTATAACAAATGACTGAGGAAAAGGGTAAGAATAGTAAAGTATGATGTTGTTTTTACCCAGAACGCTTTCCCCCTTTCCAGTGACTTGTGGCTTTCAGAATCAGGACTGTTGTCATCTTATGTGATAACCCTCACTGTATTTTAACTCTATTACACCCACTTGCTTTTCTCTTAGTATCATTATAGCCTGTAGATCTATAGTTTAAATAAATCCATGATAAATAAAGATATTGTCTAGAACCAAATCTGCGTCAAATTTTTACAAAGTTCTTAAATGCTTACAGCATTTTCACTAGGGTGCTCTGCTTGGGACTTGGGAGATTTTTACCATCTTTGATTTGAAGTGACTGCCTCATTAATTTAGCCCCCTTGTGCACTTGGTGGGCATGGACTCCATGGCAGATGTTTTCATAACTGGGTGTTTAATGTAATTTAGGTCTACCAGCAGAGCTTTCCCCAGCCTGCTTCAAACTAGGCTAGGAAACAGCTCAGCTGGCAGATCTCTGAGGGGAGCAAGTAGCCTGCAGTGAAGGGAAGAGGAAATCAAGTGGGTACAACTTCAGTGCTTTGCAGATAATGTGGCAATGGGATTTGCCCACACTTCAAGACTAGCAGATCCCACCACCCTCTAGCTGACTCTCTTGGAGCTGATATTTAGGCATATGAATTACTCCCACTGCTAAGACTTTGAGGAAGTAGGACTCTTCATTAGCTCAGTGATCATAGAGCTGGTGCAAAAACTTAGGAAGAGGCATAGCAATTACATAATGAGTGTGTGCTTCCTAGTAAAAAAAACCCCAAACCCATTATACCCCCCAAAACCAAACCCAAAACAACAACAACAAAAAACCAACCAAAAAACCAACCATCCCCTCCACCCTCAAAAAAACCCCTCTTACATAAGACATACAGAACATTTCTTAACTGAAACTTGAGTTTATAAGATCTGGTTTGGCAATTTATGAGCTTGCATGCAGATTGATTCCTTGGGCAATCTCAGAGGACGTACCTTTCCATGACATCTTCCACTGGTTTTGTCTATTTTGGAGGAAAGGAGACTGAAGGGAAACTTCATAGCTCTCTACAGCTTCCTGAGGAGAGGATCCGGAGAGGGAGGTGCTGATCTCTTCTCCCTGGGATCCAGTGATAGGATGCATGGGAATGGTTCAAAGCTGCACCAGGGGAGGTTCAGACTTGACATTAGGAAACATTTCTTTACTGAGAGGGTGGTCAAAACCTGGAACAGGCTTCCTAGAGAGGCAATTGATGCCCCAAGCCTGTCAGTGTTTAAGAGGCATTTGGTCAATGCCTTTAATACTGCACTTTAACTTTTGGTCAGCCTGAAGCGGTCAGGCAGTTGGATTAGATGATCGTTTTAGGTCCCTTCCAGGTGAACTAAACTAAACTATTCTATTCTATTCTATTCTATGCTATGCTATGCTATGCTATGCTATGCTATGCTATGCTATGCTATTCTATTCTATTCTATTCTATTCTATTCTATTCTATTCTATTCTATTCTATTCTATTCTATTCTATTCTATTCTATCCTATCCTATCCTATCCTATCCTATTCTATTCTATTCTATTTCAGATCTTCCCTTCCAGTCTTCTAATTAGGAGTTCCAAAAGATCTTTTCTAGACAAATCTTATTCAGTGCACATCATAAGTTTTTCTCCTCTCTAAGCCAATACTTTAAAAATCATGTCTGATATGATAGCAAAAGGTTGCTGGTGAACTCTGTCAGAAACTAATTTCCCCTGGAAAATAAAAGATAGAGATCTTCATCCTCACTAAATAAAAGGATTTCAGGAGAGCAGAGTCAGCTTGATTTATATTAAGTACATCACATGAAAAGGACTAAAGACCCTTACCAAGTCTACATTTGAGTATAGAGGTAATATAGGTAAGCACAGCAAAGGAGAGGGAAGGCACCAACTGAGGCAGCAGATCCCAGAGCAGCCATACTCCATTCTCTGACTGTGCTTGGGTACTTAGCTGGTGAGATTTCAAACACCCCAAAGCCACTCTAACCTACAACAAACAACTGTGTGCTCCCAAAGAGTTTGGAGTACAGAGAAGCAAAGATGGCTTGGAGCTGCTTTCTGCACAATCCCCTTCAGTTGTACTAACATATACTTCATATCTCTTGTGATCCAGTATGTGACTTCTATGGTGGCAGCAAGAGCAACAATAGTAACAGTTTTTCCTCCTCATGTAGGACTGCAGCTGAAGAGGAATAAAATATGTCATATGCAGTCTTGGGCTTGAAACTGAGTAGCTGTTACTGGAGAATAAATAGTATTATAACATTTTATTATACAATATTTAAAATGTCATGGCTACTAAAATAGTGGTATAATAGTGTATGTAAATTTTGGATTGGAGAAGGGAGATTACACAACATTTTGGAGCATTAATCATGGAAACCTAATGATTTTGACATAGTCATGGACCTAGAGAGCTAAATAAAATTTGTCCCTTTTACCTTCCTTAGTTCAAGTTAATGGATTTAAAACACTTTTCCTGCAGACAAATCTTGCTTGAATCAGTTCATTAACTCAGTTGACAGACAAATGATGTTTGCTGTTTTTTTCCTGCAAAGCACATAATATCTTATCCAGGAATAGAAATTTATGCTATTTTAGTTCTAAGAACTTTTTTTTTTGGTGTGGAGCAGAAAAAAAAGCTATACATTTATCAGACATACAAAAATGTAATTTGCTCTTATTTCCATTTTTTTGTGAACTGCCTTGTGTACACAGAAACTCTGATTCAACTGTTGCCTATAAGGAACTACTGTTTTGTAAAATAATCACATAATTTCAGGTCTCAACATTTTCTCTTTAAATGTCTTTTTCTGAAAGGAAAAACAGAGTTAGACATAGAAAGAAAGCCATTATTAAACTTTGTCAGGTGCTTTCTATTTTATATGGCAAGATACTAAGCTGTTTCCAAAGAAATAAAGGGAAAAATTCAATGTTTTGACCATTATCCAGGATTTCATCTGTATTATAATTATACAAGATTGTAGGCTGTTTCATGGTACAGTTTCTCTGATGACCTGTAGATTGCATGCTTGCAAAATTGCTTGGAAGTTTCTGTCATAAATTTCTGTGGAATTACGAAGGTGCTCTATTTTATTTATTCTCAAATATGGGAGGGAATAATAAATTTTATTGTTTGTTCTAGTAATTATTTTGCTTCCTGTGTGTATGTGTTGGGGGCAATGCACACAAGAAAGATAGGATTTTTTATCTGACCCATGTCGTCTTGGTTGAAAGCTTTTTGTTTACAGAATTCCTGGAAACTACTTATCATATAGATCAAATTATTTGCTGTGAAAAGATGTACACTTTAAAATCTTTTAAACTTTTAATTTAGAGAAATAATAAACTGTGATTATATAATTTGATTATAATGTATGTTAGCTATTGCAGTCAGGTGATACTGAATTGATTTCAGTGGGAACATTGATTTATATCAGTGAGGATTAGGCTCACAATCTGCTCATTTTTTTTACTAGTCCTAGAAAATACACCTCTACAGGACAATTTGAAATCCTGAACACTTACTTTCCTTGGCAACATGTATTTTGATATTTCATCTGGTATGACTGTTAGCATGTGTATTTTTTAAATCACCTTTAACTAAAGCTTAGCATTCTCATTTGATTCAATAAAGTATCACTATTTGATACTAGTCAATTGTTCAATGGGAGATGTATATCATAACAAACATGTTTCCCCAGAAAAGTCATCTACACTTTCTTTCCAAATGATAGTGCAGTTACAAGACTGCTTCACTGAAATGCCTACAAGCAAATTTAATTAGTCAGTTAAATGAAACTGTCAGAAATTTAGGAAACATTTTTTAATAAATTATAGCCTTAGGAATTTCTTAATTTGCTTTGTGTAACTTCAACTGGAAAGCCTGTTCATAATATTCTATTTGTTCAGCATGCATGAAGGTCGCTTCACATTTTCTTTTATCTTCTTGCTGTCTGGCCATTTCAGAGCTGTTTGAATTTTAATAAGACAGAAAGTGTTTGCAGGGATTCAGTGAAAAAGGAAAAAAGTGACATTTAGGAGTTTTATAATAATTCTGTTCTTGCCAGCAACAGAATGAAGATGATGTTTTTGTTTCAAATTGTACAATATGGGAATGAATGCTACAGACAAAATTAATAGGTGTAAAATTATGGTAATTATAGCCATGGTAACCAAATTTCCTTGTGCATTAGAAAGTAAAGGCCTATGATACAGTACTATAGGTCAGGCATGGTATCATCAACTCACAGCATATCTGCTCACAATAACCCTTTTATGGAGAGTATTTAAGAGATCTAGTAAAACAGAAAAATGTTTCAGAATTAACAAATGACACCTGAAAAGAAAGAGAGAAAGAGGAAGTAAAAAAGTGTTAGGCAGGGCTGCTGAAGTGCTGTAAGCATTTATTAAAATGTATGTAGCCTTTCACCTACACTGCATAGTTACTGACTTGAAACCTGCAGCCCTTTTTTCACTTCTTTTGAAAGACAGAGTGGTGGAACCCATCCAAGCACTTTTAGGCCAATCATTTTGTGTTGTCAACGTATTTTTGTCTGTGGACTGCAGAACTCTACAGGAGAAAGTACTGAGTAATCACAGCACAGAAACCATGTTAACTTGATTAGCACGCTGAAACGTACAACTGATACAGAAATAGAATGATTCAACCATTACTTTCAGAAGTACTATAGTGTTTACCTAGCCTGCCTTAAGAGAAGTGATTGAAAATACACATGCACATGACACCTATGTGCTAAAAGAGATAAACGGAGAGAAAACACAAAGATTTAGTAATGGATTTGTTAAGAGAGTTTTAAAATATACCAAATTCTTAGTTCCTACTTACCATTTGCGGTGGAGCCAGAATAGTCCATGTTGCCTATTCTACAGAAAGAAACAAAGGAACTTCTTAACAAATTTGTTTGGTTCTTCCCCAGAGCCAGCAGGGCTAAAGCAATGTCAGGTTGTCACACAAACATGCAGCTCATGAAACCATCTGCATAAACACAGAATCACTAGTATCACTAGGAAGGCATGGTCTTTTCAATCACACTTTATGTCACACAGTCCAGCCAGCTACAGCATAGAATTTACTCCAGCCATGGGGCTGGAGTCTGAGTACAGAGACATGTAAAAGTGAAGGAATGGAAAATTGTTTTCACTGTATTTAGTCCTTGAAATTCTTCACATCAGAATTATTTGAGCAAACCATATGAGCCCAACCTCTCTCTGGCATGTAAAATTTTCCTAATAGTAAGCAGTTCACCAAATTCAGAAATACCAAGTCCTCATCTCATTTCCAGAACATTATGTCTGTTCATGAACTCAGACGCTCATGAAGATTAAGGCAAATACAGATCATTTTTTTTCCCATGCAATCACATTACCCTCAGAAGACTCCCACACAGCCCATACATCCAAATACGCTCCCAACCCAAAATCTGTAATTTGTCTATCTGGAGGGTAACACTGATCGGTTCCTTTAATTTGTTGTCTCTGGGTGCCAACAATTGTGCTTTACTGAGTTAAATCTTTGAATGCTGCCTCTATGCCTAATTAGATTATTTTCTGGAAATAAAGAAATAAGGCATCATTTCCAATTTGACACAAGGCAAAGTAGCTGTCATTTCTTAATCTAAATTACTTCTAGATTATGCCTCATCTAAAGCAGGCGATTTGTGCATATGTCTACATGAGCAAGTAACACGTTGCAAATAAGAGTAAATTTGTAGTGCAAATCAGGCTGACACTGAGGATCTGACATCTATAGTGTATATGTCCTGATGATTTTACTTCTGACTGGTTCTAGATTGATACCATATTCTGAACTTTCCTTAGTAGATGCAGTGTATCTTCTGATTTCCTTTAATACCAATGGAATCCAGTTTGCAAGCTATAATCTTACTGATGTATTCCAAAGACAGGTAATGGGGATGAGTCGCTTAAAAATCTGCTCATAAACAGAATACTAATGTAGATGCTCTGTTTACCCCCTAGATGATGTAATAAAATCAAATAAACTAATCAGGCAATTGCCTATTACAAGGTTCAGATCATACACAATAAATCACGTGTTGGACAAACAATATATGGCTTTATAACTATGCTAAGAAATGTTTATATAAACAGCATGATACACATTTTTTTTTCTATATTCTGGAAAGCAGAAGGAGAAAATGTGCTGCCTGTGAGTATTTGCATATCAGATGCTTTGTACTATCTACAGGTAGATTTAGGTAACATTCTTTAGTTCAGTGCAGAAAGTTTGTTAGCAACATATAGCTTTAAGGATTCTATATCTGCTAGTCATTTTACTGATTTTTCATTGTACTGTGTAATAACATTTTCCAGAAAATAACATAATTCTAAGCTGTCTCCTTCAAATGAAATAGCCTGTTATTTTCTTTTCCACTGGGAAGATTTCAAAACAATAGCCTCTTATTTATATCTGACTAATAGAATTACACTCATTACACAAACAACAATGGCCACCTGAGGAACTAGAGTTAAGTGAATAATTGACAAATTAAACTCTCTCTCTCAGTGAACAACAAGCCCATGAGCAAATTGTAAGTAAAAAATATCTATGTGAATAATTCTAGATTTGTAGGCTGTGAGCCATTTATTGGACAAGTATTTTTTTTGTGTATAACATTCAGTCTACTAGGTCCCTCTGGTATGCTACATGAATCACATGGTACTGTTTTGTTGCACAGATGTATGGGTGTAGTTCTAAGATTATGTTTTCTGGAGTAATACTTGCCTTTCTTAGATCAAAACCTGTTTGCTTTTCAGAATTTGTAGGATTCATTTAAAACGTTGCCCCCATGAACACTCTTTTCAGTGACTTTTCATTGTTACAATATGCAGGAAAAATAAATATGAAAGAACTTTTTCTGAATGGTAGGTGACAATGCTGTCCTCCCTAGTTATTCTCTGTGTGGTGCTGAGGTACTTTGCAATTGGTATTTAGTATCTCCTCAATTTTTATCTCAACTGTTCTTTCCAAAGGAAGATTGTTTACATTTTCCCTGCTTTTCAAATGGAAAATTTAATTACTTAAAGATTTGACAATAACCAGAATAACCTGTGTTTCATCCAAGCTCATATGGAACCATCTGGGAATATTAAGTTTGGATTTTATTTTTTAAGTTTAGGTTCAGTTATTCTCCTAGCTTTACAGAAAGACAGTCTAAATCGTGTTTTGTGCCAAAGATCCACGGAAGAGAAATCCATGAAGCAGATGATATCATGATCACAGTATGGAACTGTATCAAAATCTTCTAATGACTCTGTCATGAATTTATGCCAAGTAATAGATTTTTTTTTTTTGCTTTGTCGTAATTTTTTTGGTGGGAAAAGGGGGTGAGGGGTAGTACAGTGTACTTGAAAAACTGGTAGACAGTTTAAGAAAACAAAGTATGTGAGTTGCTTTAAAATAGTGGTGCTGAACAGTGATGAGAGCATTTGATACAGGTAATTAATACTTGGCTTACAGAAAGCAGAATTTAATAGTTCTGGCTTCCTAAGTGGGGTGCTGGTGATTACATGCTTTCTACTTTAAATGTCCTGTGATATCTTTTTTTGCTTCAGTAGGCAGATATTCTCTATGGTGTGAGTCCTGAACCTCAGACATCTGTTTCATCAGGGACTCTCTGTCAGTAAATGAAATTTTACTGCTAATACATCACAGCTTCCTGTAAGAATTGCTGTGCAGTCTCTCATCAGCATTTATTTGAAATACGTTTTACTAAACAGAGCCCAAGATATGTTGCTCCCTTAAAATCTTCTTCCAGTCATCCCATTTCCCTCAGTTCAAAGAGTGAAAGGTTGAATGATAAGCTGTGATCCCATTCAGAATCCAGGTGATTAATGTCATTATCTGGAGGGACCACCTACCTATATGATTTTCCTTTTGGAGATTATGTATAGTGATGAGATGCAGTGACACATATTTTCTTTTGCTGAAAAACAGATAGCATACAGAGAAATAAACACCTAAAGAAAAAGACCATGTGTATATTGCCTTCCTTATTCTTGGCATTTCACTCAGCCCCAGTACAGGTCTCTCAGAGAACCAGTTAGACCCAGCTGGCTGCAGACTCCATCAGTATCTCTGTTACACATCTCTCCGTGGGGCTGACCTCTTCATGGTTCAGTGTTTATGGAGTACAGCTTCTTTGTTCAATGTTGATGTGAATGAGTCTCTGTCTTTTTTAAACTAGTTTTCAATTTTGCTATACCTGACAGGTTTCTTTAATAACATCTTTAATAGCCATAGTAAAAGGTCCATTGTAAGCACACAAAAGATTTTCCAACACCTGCAATATTAACTTTCTATCCTAATTTTGCACATTTAAATTATGTTTATTAATGACTCCCGAAATGGCAGAGATGGAAGAATTTGAACAATTCCCAGAGGATACTAATGCTGTCTTCTTCCTCTTCCTTTTTTTCTACTGGCCACCACTTGCTTTCCTCTTGCCTGCAGCTTCTAAGTAGAATCCTCTCAGAGTGAGCTAAAATTGTCTGCAAACTGACTATTTAGGCAGATCCCTTGTTTCCAGTTTGATGTTTTACATTTAGAATGGAAATTCTTTGGGGAAGAGATAATCTTTTTGGTAATGCTTGTGTAATGCTTAGTTTTATGAGGTCCTTGTCTATGACTGGAAATTTTGGCTCTGCAATAATACAAGTAGTGAATAATAATGAGAGTTGACTGTACACGAAAGGCAATGAACACTGAGGGAAATATTGTCAGCTAAGTGCTTGCAACAAAGAAGTTCCCAAGGGCCAGACAGGGACTTAATTTCTTATAGAAAACTTCATGTGGACTTATTATTTTTCAGTCCATTAAAACACATCTTATTTTGGAAGAGTCTGTACTAATGAGTGAGATGTGATAGCACTCAGGAGAATAGTCATATTTGTGTTGTTCACACCATTTCTGGTTAAAATAGCTTCTCTCAGTGATTTGTAAAATCAACCTGTTTCCTATGAAAAGTTGCACTTTTATAAGTTTTGAACCTGAAGCTATTTGCCAATACTTAATCATCATTTGACAGACAAGACAACTTTCAAAAGTCTATGGCCTTTTAGTCAGTATACATTTTCCTGTTTGTTCTTCTAGGGCCCACCCATTTTCTTCAGCTTCAGCTGCATCTCTCTTCCTGTGCCTGTTTTATGGTATAAATGTGGTCACCACTGCTGCAATATCTACAAACTGTTACAAAGGCAAACTTCTGCAAGGGGGAAACTGCTACTTGTTCTTCTCTTAGAAAGCACAAGGAGCTTTGTGATTTGTCCTTAGATACAAAAGAAGTCTGCAGTGATGCAGAGATGTGAAGACATCTCTCCCATGCTTTGACCAATTGTTCAGTTGATGGATTTGTTTCTTTATAAAACCCTTGCTGATCTATACTGTGATGAGACTCTGTGATCCTCAAGGTGGAGCTGATCTTCCTTTTTTTTCCCTTTTGAGGTGAATACATCAGAGAAAAGGCTTATGTTTCTAAATCTCTGCTTTATTTGAATGATTTAATACTAAATCAAAATAGAATAATTTTGAAAGAGAGCAAATCCTTAAGTGCTGCCTTGAAACAATCTGAACAGGAGGCTTGAAAAGAAGTCTCATATTCCGTCTGCTCTGTCCTTGCAGGGCTTGTCCTTCCCTCTGGTTCTGGTATGCAGTTTGGCATCTTTTTGTGTTTTCCTGGTTGACACCTATCCAGTCCCCTCTGGGTCCCTAGGAAACTTTCTTTTTTTCTCTCATACCTTAGGCTTGACAAGTAGCTCAGATTCCTGCTGCAAGAATGCCATACACCTCTATGAGACATCCAAGTGCTGTCTTTCTTCAGAGCTGTTGTTTATGTTCAGTTGGTGAGAAGGAAGGGATTTCTCTCCATCCTTCAATATCAGATGTTTCTTTGCGTTCAGCCAGGGCAAGGCAAACAGATGTTTGTGCTTCCTGGCCGTCCCCTTTTTAATAGAATAAATGTGTCACAGTAACCACACAGTAAACCTTGAGCAAACAAATCAAGCATGTCCACAATTTGTCTTATATGCCAAGAGACATGTAGTCCTGAGTGTTAATGATTTGCCATCAAATCTAGATCAGGCATAAAAATTGAATTGAACCCTTTTTCCCTTGGCTTTAGGTCTGGCACGTGTCTATAGACTGACAAAATCCTTCATATACCACTTTTGTTTAGGTTACTGGGCTCCTAATGGGCATTTGTTTTCATCAGTAATGCTGAGACAATTAATCAAATCCAATTGCTTCAAGGCAAGGCAGTCTAATGCACTGCTTTCTAAACTCTTTTCTTCCCTGATCCAACCTGTAAAATAAAATTGGCATAAACAGTTTCTTAGTTAAAACATGGAAACATTCCAGTTGCTTAATATCCTCTAATGGAAGTGTGAAAACACATATAAAATTAGCTACAGTTAATTCTGTTCCCTGAAATTAGGTCCACAAAAATACCGGCGTGATTTTTTGCAAAGTTTTCAAAGCATTTCTGACTACTTGAAAACTTTTCCAGGTGCCTATTGACAGGTTGTTTTGAGACTTCTGTAATGGCAAAGCACTCCTGAGAGGTTGTAAAGTATTTTTTCTTCTATTCTTGATAGATTAAATTGAATGTACTGTTGACAAGCCTATTAATGTACCATTGGAGGTTCCAGGTGAGAACACAGTTCTGTCATACCATGCACTGTGCATACCTATAATGATTAAGGCATAGTTTTTGTTTTGAACAGATATATTTAATACATTCCTTTGAAAAGAAAAGTCATGCCATTGAAACCATGGAAGAGCTCTACTTCTAAAACATAATTAGTTCTGTGTGTAAAAATTACATTGATACTACTAGATAAATGTCAGACTAATTCTCCTCTTTTAGACTGTTTCTCTTTACAGAAATGCAATTTCACAGATTTCAACAAATATATTCCTGATTTGCATCATGGTAAGCAAGAAGGGAATCTGACTCATGGTTTATTTTACTTACTTGCTGCTTGGGAACAGAGTGTTCATATTGACAGGCACCTAAATAGTTACTAACAGAGCACAGGGTGAATTATATAATAACTTCTCTTAATGTAAGCCAAATATCTCTGTGGACAGAAGAAGCAAGTGTCATTAAACAACATAAAGACCGTTCTGGACTGAAGACGAATTTAATTTGATGTAGCAAATTAAAGTATAACAATGAATATTGTCTGTGCCAAGAGGCAAGGAAGAATCGCAATTAAGAATTCACCCTATTATTAACCCCTAGTTATTTTTGGCATAATTTAAACAAATGACTAGGATTCTTAATTGGGAAGTAGAAAGCTTGTGCCACTTTCATCATTTTCTTGTTACTCTGTGTGTCAGTAAAGAAATCTACTACTATATCAGCCAATAAAACACCATTGTTACTGACAGGATCTAAAAACTTAGGTCAACACATATCGATGAACTTATTAATTATTATTCCTTTTATTATAAACATTTTGCATATGAGGAACCAAGACAAGAGATGTGATAAAACTTTCTTTAAAGGAAAATAAGTGAACCAAATTGCGATTTAGCTGTGAGTTAGGATGGTAAAGAAAATTGAAAATCAGTTTTTAGGCTACTTTTCAGGCAAACATTGAGCAAATTTGCAAAAGATGACCATTTTTTTGAACGTGTTTATTCTTGGGGGAAAAAAAAATCCATAAAAAAAAGCATTTTAATTAAGACAAATTTCTAAAAATAAAGAAGAAATAATCAATTTCTGCAGTACATCAAGATGATATGTGAAGACACTGCTATCTCACTGCAGAGTCATATGTCATGGTACCACCTCTATGGCATGTCTTGCATTCTGATACCAACTCTGATGATGACTTGATATAATGTTAGGTATATTTTATGTGCTTACAATGTAAATTCCTTAGTTCATACAGTCCAGGTTTTGCCTTCTGTATGGGTTGTCTGTTAGTTCTCCATACAATTACTGAAACAATTTGTTTTCTAGATCTGAGTGAAAAAAAGCTGAGTAGGTGCCAAATCTGTGATATGCATGATGATAAAATCTTTAAATCGCCTGGATATTTATCCACAGAATTTGTCGATACTATAGCTCTGTACCTTGTCTGTGCAGCTAGTCAAGCAACTATCTTTTCTGGGGAAATGATCACAAGTTTAGTGCAGTAGAAGGCCCCCTCATCTCTTCCCTATTCCTCCCTTATGCTTGTAGAATAACAGAGCAACTTGCAAAGCAGAAATTTGACAGCTATGAAGCACTGACAGATTTTCTAGGAGTGTGTTTGGAATCACCTTTTTGATGCCTCATTTACTGTGGGGTTTTTTTATTATTATTTTTTATACTTGCTGTGCAGTTTCTATATTTTCTGCATTGTTATACTTTCTTTCCATCTCGTATTACCAGCTTTCTCTTTCTGACACTTTTCAGTAGAAAGGAAAGCATGAAAATCAGTATCTCCCTCAAGGTCATTAAAGCTAATCATTAGTAGAATAGCAGTAAGTTGCCATAGTATCTTCAAATTTGTATCATTGAAGTCCAGCATTTGCTGCTTCCTCTCTACTCTACCAGCCACTTTCTCTCCATGCCAAGCTTTATCTCTTGAGGGCACACTGCTTCTACTGTGGAACAATACCGAAACTCTGCCCCCCCCCCAAACCATTTTAAAGCTGAGGCAACAGAAGTTATTATCCCCAGTACGAACCAAACCAAAGCAAACTAAGCCACAAAACAAATTATTCTTCAAGAATCTGATTATTTTCATCAGGATATTATTGAACAATCTCAGAGAAAAACTAAATTATAATGTTTAGGTGATGAAATGCATTTCAGATAACAATATCTAAAATCTAAAAGATGTAAGGGACTTGGGGGGGGGGTTAAAAGCACTGTCTTAAAGGAAAAATCTTGGCAATAGCTTTTGTGGATGTCCCATCTCCTTGAGTTAGATGTGGCATTAAAAATGTAGTGAACATTGCCCTTTCATTCCTTTGTACAGTAGACATTGGAGGAAGGTGTGACACAGCTTAAAACTTTATTTTTTAAAGCCCCGTAAATACTTTGGTTATGTTTTCTGTACATAATTTAGGGTCCAGTAACAACTCCCAGTGTTTTAACTGAGATTTTTATATCTTGATACCCAATTCTTCTCTTAAGTATTCTTAGAAGAAAATTATTGAGAATTCTGAGTCAGGAACTTATAACTAAAATTAATTTATTCTATGGTAAATAAAACGAACAACACAGTAGGACTGTGTCAGGTCCAAATGTCAAAGGACCAAAGATCTGAGACATGGCAAAAAGGTGAACTCCTAGTATTGTCCTTCAATTTTCTCATCAGCATCCTGCAGTTTAATCTTCTGTTTAATGAGCAGTAGCTGTCTGAAGATGCTCAGATAGTGTGGTAGTAAAGGTGCTACAGCTTCGTAAGCAAAGTGGATCGTTTAGGTTGATTTTCTTTAGGCATTTAGTTAAAAGAGATAAAAGAAGAAGAATGGAAAAATGTTTATGGAGAATAATTAGAAGGAGCAGGTGAAGTGTCTTACAGCACTGAGGAAGGCCTTCCCACTCTGAGGAAATAATTTGAAGTGTTGAGATGTGAGTGGGAGAAAGATTTGAAGCCTCTTATAAAGTAAATTCAAGTCAGGTCAAATGAAAACGTAAAATGCAGTGTAAAAGATAGGCTTTTTGCCTCAAGATGAAAAGTTCATTTTCTTGTGCATAATAAGAAGAAATAGGAGGAATGAAGCAAGATAAGGTGCATGAAGGAATCATGAATACAGAGCACTTGGTAAAAGAATTTTAGGAGAAATTCAGGGCCAGAGGAGAAAACCTAAATATTCCAGTTTGAGTGATACAATTTGCATAAGATACCAAAAGTCCAAATATGCTTTAAAGTATGCAATGTAAAGAAAAAAGATTTATTAGGAGCCTTGACACAGTTTCAGAAAGAGAGATCAGAGAAAGATGTGCACAGGTCATCCACCATTAACTTGGCAGAATTTTCTGTTGTTAAGCAGAAGTGTATAGAAAGAAGATTTTGAGAAGACAAGAGCAGCCATGATGCTGCTGGACTCTCTGTCCAGTTAGAGCTGCATGTCAGAAAATCAAAAGAGAAGTTGAAGAACTGCAAGAGTTAGATCAGAAATGGAGTGAGAGATTTGAAGGCCGTCAGCGTAGTCATGGCACTTTCTTGTTTTCAAAAGCAGTCATCATCTAGAAAAATAAAATCAGCATCTATCACCTGTATTTTTCTTTTTTTTTTTTTCCTCTTTTTTTTCTCTAATTCAGTATTATTTTTCTCTTTCTGTATTGGCCTTCTTTCAGGCCATAGCCATTATGAAACAGGTAGTCATGAGGTTCAGCTTCAGCACCTTTATTATTCCTTTAACGTTTTCTCTCTCTGCCTGTGTTATTTGGTTGTGGATATAAATGGGACACTTTGCAGGCAGACTTTCAAAATCTTTCTCTAGCTTCCCTCTTCAGCTCATAGCATTAGATTTAAAGAGTTCATGGGCAATTTACAGCTTCTTGTCTGTAATTTAGTATATCTTGTTTTACATAATGCTTATCAATAAAATAAGGATTTTCAACAGTGTGTAATAAACAGAGATTTGTCATTCCATGTTACAATAAAAGCCAGAAGAACTGCTTCATTAAAATCTTTTTCATACTGCTGTGTCTCTTCTTGTCGTATTCATAACAACTGAAGAGAATATTAACCTTACACAGGGCACTGCTGCAACAGTAGCACCGAGAAGTGTCATGCTTATGCAACCATATACTCCTTTAGCAGGGCAGTATAAAATTTTTTATCTATTGGCATCAGTAAGTGTTGGTGTTGGAAGCTGAGGCTTTCACACCAGGTTGTTAAGCGATAACTGAAAACAGTGAGAAATCATTGCACAGCTGAAGTGCTGCAGATACTGTGCAGTCCAAGGTGTCTGCCGTTGACTACTGACAAACATCGAGGTTCAGAATTTGTTTGACTTCAGTTTGTGCATGGGTGAGGAAGCTTCATGTCTGCTGCTCTTTCCTCCTCACATTCTTCCCCTGCTCCAGTGTGGGGTTCCACCTATGGGATACAGTCGTTCACGAACTTCTCCAACATGGGTCCTTCTCATAGGCTCCAGTTCTTCAAGAACTGCTTCAGCATGAGTCATTCAGGAAGAGGCTCCAGCGTGGGTCCCTCGTGGGGCCACAGGTCCTGCCAGAAAACCTGTTCCTCATGGGCTCCTCTCCCCAGGCTGTGCTTCCTGTGAAGCTGGGGCTCTCCACGGGCTACAGCTTCCTTCAGAGGTCACGCCCACCTGCTGCAGGTGAGTATCTGCTCCGCCATAGGCCTCCATGAGCTGCAGGAGGACAACCAACCTCACCATGGTCTTCGCCATGGTCTTTGCCATGGTCTTCACCATGGTCTGCAGGGGAATCTCTGCTCCAGTGCCTGGAGCACCTCCTACCCCTCCTACTTCTCTGACCTTGGTGTCTGCAGAGTTGTTTCTCTCACTCCTTTCTCACAGCTGCTGTTGCACAGTGTTTTTTACCCTTTAAAAATATGTTATTACAAAGGCGCTACCAACATTGGTGACTGGTGGTGCAGCTTTGACCAATGGCGGGTCAGTCCTGGAGCCAGCTGCAACTGGCTGTCTGACATGGGGGCAGCTTCTGCTGTCATCTCACGAAGTCACCCTGCAGCCCCATCCCCACCCCCGCTACCAAAACCTTGCCACATAAACTGAATACAGTCTAATTCTAAGATTCTGTGAATATATGAAAAATGTCAAGGTTCAGCATATGTGCATGTCCTCATCTATTTCAAAAAATAAAACCAAAACCACCATATATTTTGCATTTCTGAAAGGTAAAACAATTACTTGTGAAGTTCTTTAAATTAAAAACTATTATTATATGTTTTAAAAGTATTTAATAAATACTCCTAGCAGTAGGCAACAGGATGCTGAATATCTTAAGCGTTTAACAGTAAACTTACTTCAAAAGCGAGTTTCAGATACCTAAGCTACATGTACGTTTGCACCAACCCCTGTAATAACCTTTTTCTGAAAGGAGTAATTTTGAGTGCTGGCCCTAAGGTCTGGCTTTTAGAGCTCAGTGGCAAGACTCCCTTTGATTTGTATTCTGCAAGATGGAGCTCTGACTCTTTAAACAAAATCTTTAAGCATATTTTTCAGAAAAATAATGCAGGACAGTGTCCTAGTGTAGAAGTTTTCATCAACATACCATACACTGGGTAGGACAAAGAAATGCAGTACATATTAGCAAGTAAAGATGAAATGAGAAGATGGTTGAAGACATTGGATCTTGATCAATGGATTGAAATAGCTATCCAAGAGGTACAAGCTCAAGGGAACAAGCATTAGCAGCAAGAATTTGGGGGGGAGGAGCTGCTGGCCATTGATGCTGTTACTCACTAGTACCCATTTACTTCAACAATACTTTAACATTTTCCCCTCTGCTATTGTTTTCTGCTCTGGCTAATGCTGACTGTTTTGAGACAGTTCCTACTAGAAGTTTTATGTCTTCTTTTCGTCCATGAATAGCAGGGGCATTTTCCACCCAGAAGCAGCAAAGGAAAGTGAATTTGCAGCTCAGAACCAGTTATTTTAACTAGTTCTGATTTAGTATTTGCAAAGGTTTATGGAGCTCTCTGGCTGCTGTTTCTGCTGCAAAGAGAAAAGCTAAGAGAATGGGCCCTGATGAAAGCAGAGTGATTTTAGTCTCAGCAAAGGTGTTTCCCTTGACACAAAGGGATTTTTAGGAATTGAACACCCTGTGCATAAGAGTGTTGGTCAAGACTTCACTTATGTTTGTGGTGTGTCAGACAATCCCTGAGGTATATTAAAAAAAAAAAAAAAAGGGATTAAGGAAGGATCTAGCTAGCTAATACTACTTTAGAAAGAGATCTTAGAATTAAACATTCTAAAAATGTCACTTGCTGTTTAGATATAGTCAGAAAGGCTAAAAGGATGTTGGAAGTCACTAGGATAAGATTAAAGAACAAAACTCTACCGTTGTATAAAGACATTGTATGCCTGAATCTTCAGAAGTACATTCATTTCTGGTCAGCCCCTTCTCACAGACAATGCAGTAAAAAGAGAACAAGAGCAGAAAAGGGTGACAAGAATGGCTGAAGGAATCCAATGCTGGATAAAATTTTAAAGTGTGGATGAAAAATATTGTGAAATGCATGAAGTCATGAATAACATGGAGAAGACATAAAAAGAATAATAATTAGGTTGTAGCAACTAAAAGGATTAGACAGCATGATTAACAAGCAAAAGGAAGTATTTTTCCATAAAAATGCTGCAAGATCTTGTATTGACAAAAGAAGCAGTATGTTCAAAAGATGATTTATAGAAAAATATCCATTAAGTAGTATTAAATGCAAACATATGGAAACAATCTTTGGCTTGGGAAATTTTGAAACAGGCAGTGTACCAGAGGAAATACTCTTTTGTACTTAGCTTTTTTTATGCTCTTCCTGTTACTAATTATTCAAGGATGAGTAAAGAAGATGAAGTTTGGTGTGTTTTTTTTTTTTCCCAGTATAATCATTCTTTTATTTTTATTATGCAGAAATACCAAAACTGAGAAAATATTATGTGCATTTTATTATAGTTGTTTTGGTAAGTTTTCTGTGCTCTTCTGATCTCTGCAAGGTATATTATTAAGCCCTTAGGAAGCTAGCAGGTGGACTTTCACACTTTCTGTGGACGTCCAGGGTGAAACGTTTAGACTTCTCTTTCCTTTATCCTGTATTTACCCTTGCACATGGAGAGGCTTGCACTTTAACTGGGCTGGAAAACAGCACTATTATGTGTTAAAGGATGTTAGGAGTGGCTGCTGCCTCCAGCAGCCCCAGCTCAGGACCTCTCCTGCTGGGCTGCTGGAGCCCAGCCGGGTGTGCCTGGGGACCCGGGGTCTCTGCCCAGGCTGAGGGACGCAGCTGCCACTGTCCCATTTGCTGGTTCAACCAGTGATGAAGCTGAGCACATATCCCATGGACACACACATAGACACGGACACGGACACACACATAGACACGGACACAAACACACACAGGACACTGACATGGCTCGTTACACAGACTGCCACAGACAAGGCACTGCTTTCAACAGCACCCACAGACAGGACTCGCATAAAACACTAGTACAGACAGGCAAGTCCCCTCCTCCACTTGGTCTGGCAGAGGCAGAAGTTCACTAGTGCAGCACACACATGACACTCTCTCAGTTCACAAGCACAAGCACATCTGCAGATCCCTCAAAGTACTGGTATGGTGCCTTTCCCTCTTACTCACCCCACGGGTACCCTACTCACCGGCTGGTCCAGCTCACTGCTCACTGGCAAACACATGACACTCATCCCACAGGCATCCCATACTTGAAAGTGTGCTTGGGCTTACCAGCACTGACCATCCACCTGCCTGATACCCTGGTCTGAACCCAGGGCTGCCCAGCTCATCAGCTAGTCCAGCTTGAAGTTTGTCAGTGAATACACGCACACCCTCCATGCATACCAGGTTTGGGGAAGATACCAACAGTGGGACCCTTCCCAGCAGCAAGAACCAGGCACACGGGCTGTGACCCATGGTACCACTCCAGCTGCCAGTTCTGAGGCCCTCACTCACCTCACTCATGCTAGTCCCCCAATAGCTGGTTTTCAGGCGACACACACCATTCCCACGCCAGTGGCTGGACGTTAAAGGCCTCCACTTACTCCAGTAGCTGACACCAGGTCAGGGGCGCCTAGTCTGACTCCAGTAGTTGGCACCAAATTTCCTTCACACACAAAAGTCTCTTGGGCACTTAGTCCACACATTCCTACAGGATGGAGAGTGAGACTACACAGACAGAGAGATAGTTAAGAAAAGATTTAATGAGAAGATACAAGAAGATAGGACAGGCCTGTGGTGATCAGGCCCAGGGCTCAGCCAGACAAGAGTTATGGACCAGATCTGTTTTATACTCGACCCTCTTGGACCCCTTTCTGTCTATTCCCCCACTTTGTTCCTTCCTGTTCCACCTCCCACTCATCCATTTACTTAGCCCCACTGACCTCCCTCCAACATGCTGGATCCTAGGGATACATCTTTCTCAGTACCAAAGTCCCAGTTTGCCTGCAGTTCCTTGGTAGCCCATCAATTACTGTGACTGACCAGTTTTATTTCTGGTTATTGTCTTTGTCAATGCTAATTGGTCAGGTTTTATGTCTCTGCATGTTTTCTCCCTCTCTTTTCTTATGATCCCAATTTGACAAGGTGCTTAGTCAGATAATCATATTGAAAAATGAAAATTCTCACACTTCACATATCCTTACCAATTAGCGTGGCAAATACAAGTGTCGTGTGTATTGATATGGTGATACCTGTACTACCGGCTTTAGAGAACTGCAGCCTGTATGATCATAAGGCTTACCAAGACACACCCCTTAATCAGCACTCTAGTGTCTTTTCCGTGTTCTTATTTACACCTGTGTCCTGATCCAATGTCGGGGGAGATGTTGATATGATCCCAAGGACGAGATTAAGACGCTGGAATCGGTCAGATGTCATACAACCTTTTACTTAATTATTTGAGGGGAGAACAGAACGGAGGGAGGAGGGAGGGCAAGGGAGGAGGGGAAAAGAATAGGGGAGAGAGAAAGAAAGAGGAGTTTATCGCCACCACCTCGAGTCCTGATGATCTTCTGCTGGGTCTCCGGTGGCCTCAGGCTTCGTCGGGGACCGGAAGGGGGGCGGGGGGGAGGCTTGAGGGTACAGGAAATGAATGGGCGGTCTCTCACGCGCCGCAGCCACCCCGCGAAGGCGCACGTGTGCTCCTTATATAGGGGCTCACGCATGCGCGGATCACAAATGCGTACGTGCGGTTCGCCACGGATGTGCTGTCCCCGCCTCTGCTCTTTTCGCGCCTTTTTGTCCCCTTGTCGGCTCTTTTCGCGCCTTTAGTCTGGGCGCAGGCGCACGAGGTTGTTTTTCTCAAAGCTGTGCAGAAGGTGGTCTTTTCGAAGCGCGACGCTGGATGGCGCTACAGCGGCAATGTTGAGACAAAAACCACGTTTTTCTATCGGTCCGTTACAACCTGTAATTAGGTACTCCTGAAAGGCTGTCTCTTCTCAAAGAACCTGGCAAGGTGTGTTTAGAAAGTTTGCTGAGCTGAAGAAATTTTAATTGAATTCTTACCCATTGCAGTTAGTGAAATCATCACCAGTTCTGCACACAGCACCATTTCCTTAGCTACTGGTCACCTCTACAGAGCAGTAGGTATCTTAACAGGTCATCTAGGTATGTGGAAAATTTTAGGAGTATCCCGTCATACAAATATTTTGATTTGATACTAGTACAATGAGGGAGGAGGGATTCTTTGACAAGAAAATCTGTCAACCAGACTCTGGCTGTTAATGGAATCTTGAAAACGTTGACATAGATAAGTGATCTCTTCTATCCTTTTTTTACATGCCTATACCTTTTCCCTTTCTTGTACTTATGCAGTGGACTTCACCTTGTTATTCTCCTATTTGATCAGGACAGTTCCCAGACTATATAATGATGTATTGCCCAAGACAATTGTTGGTTTCACTAAAATGAAAACGACTGAACTGGAAGTGAAGGAGAGAATATCCTTAAGTCTTTAAATGCTTTCTTTTGCACTAGTTCCCACTGTATACTGTGCTTTTACGTAAACACATATGCAAAAGTACTGAGTTGTCAGCCATACAGGGTACAAACAGGCCTAAAACAGTTATCACACCTAGATGACCATTCAGCACTAGAAGCTGGTAGGTCTGGCCATTCTCCAGATGGCCCCACCTGTAAATTTGCCAGGATGAATACCACCATTGGTGATATAGCACTGGAGTCAATAGCTGTCTTCAGAAATTCACATTTTCCCATGTTCTAGGGAAACTGGTCTTCTTAAGTACTCACTCTGCTCTGTGCAAACAATCATAGTGGAATTCATTGACAGGGAAACGGACAAAGGAAAATCTCGGGGATTTCCTGAATTAGGTTTATCTTTAGGCTTAGCTTAGACTACTTGAGATTTGACCATACTGAATTTCCGGTTCTTTTATTTGTTTTTGTCTCAGCACAGACTGCTGGAGACTATTGATTTTGTAAGAATATTCCTACACTGCAGCTGCTCATGCATCATTCCAATAGCGTGCATGGAACTCTACTCTGGTGTGAGTGGTGACTCATCAGTTGTTGGCATTCAAGACAAACCTGTTATGCCTGGAAACTGCTTTGGGCTGTCTGTGACATCTGTTTCAATGTCAGCCTTGAAATGGATTGAGTATAATGACTGGAGTGTTGCAATGGAGGGATAGAGGCTCTTTAGGAAGGACAGGATGGGAAGAGAGGGAAGGGGAGTTGCCCTTTATGAGAAAGAGCAGCTGGAGTGCATGGAGCTCTACCTGGGATGGATGAGGAGCCAACTGAGAGCTTATGGGTTAGGATTAAAGAGAGGACAGGTAAAGGTGGCATGTGCCTGCTATAGACCACCTGACCAGGAAGACCAAGTGGATAAGGCCTTCTATAGACACATAGGAACAGCCTCCTGTTTGCAGACCTTGGTCCTCATGGGGGACTTGAACCACCCCAATATCTGCTGGAGGGACAACACAGCAGGACACAAGCAATCCAGAAGGTTCCTGGAGTACATTGAGGATAACCTCCTCCAAGTGACAGAGGAGCTCACGAGGAGAAGTGGTCTGTTGAACCCCATAATGACCAACAAGGATGGACTCATTCAGGTTGTGAAGATCAAAGGCAACCTTTGCTGCAGTGACCATGAGATGGTGGAGTTCAGGATCCTTAGGGCAGGGAAGAGAGTGAAAAGCAAGCTAACATTCCTGAACTTCAGGAAAGCAGACTTTGGCCTTGTCAAACTCTGCTCAGAAGAGTCACATAGGATAAGGCCCTGGAGGGAAGGGAGGCCCAGGAAAGCTGGTTAATATTAAGGATCATATCCTCCAAGCTCAAGATAGTTCCATTCCAATACACAAGAAGTCAGGCAAAAATACCAAGAGGATAGGATGGATGAACAAAGAGCTCCTCGACAAACTCAGACACAAAAAGGAAGCACACAGGAAGTGGTAACCTGGGAGGAATGCAGAAACATTGTCCAAGCAACCAGGGATGAAGTTAGCAAACCTAAAGCCCAAATGGAATTGAATCTGGCCAGAGATGTCAAAGACAACAAGAAGGGCTTTTACAAGTACACAGGCAATAAAAGAAAGACTGGGGAAAATGTGGGCCCATTGCTCAGTGATATAGGGGACCTCGTTACACAGGACATGGAAAAGGCTGAGGTACTGAATGATTTCTTTGTGTTAATCTTTACTAGCAAGACTGTTCCAGAGACCAGGGGGAAGGCCTGGAGCAAGGAAGATGTGCCTTTGGTGGATAAGGATCAGGTCAGGGAATACTTAAGCAGACTGGACATACCTAAGTCCATGGGCCATAATGGGATGCACCGATGAGTACTGAGGGAGATGCCTGATGGAACTGAGAGGCCACTCTCAATCTTTGATCAATCATGACAATCATGTCACTGTGAGAAGTGCCTGAAGACTGGAGGAAAGCAAATGTAATTCCTATTTTCAAGAAGTGCAAGAAGGACTCAGGGAATAACAGTCCAGTCAGCTTCACCTTGATCACTGGGAAGATGATGGAGCAACTAAACCTGTGTCACAGGTGGAGTGAGAGAGAAGCAAAAATAAACTTTATTGATATAAAACAGGAGTTAACAAGGTTCAATGCTAAATGCAATAGTGGTTTAACAAGATTCAATGGCAAGGTACACTTGATTATTTACTGCCTAGAGGATAGGGTCAGACAAAAACTGTCAGGGAGACCCTCCCGTTGAGTCATAAGGTTCAGAAAGGACCCCCTTGCTTTCTAAATTCCTTCCTTAGAGAGGAGTCTAGGTGCGGCTGGATCCAATCCTAGTCCCAGACTTGGTCAACGGTTTATATCTAAAGGATTATATATGTGAAATCAATCCTTTATATCACTTAGCTAAGATTTCAAAGTTCAGCATGCTATTAGTCCCTTACCGAGAATCTGTTATGGCAAGGAATCTCTCAACCTCGAGGAGTAATCTTGAGAGGCATCCCAACTCAAGGGGAGATCCTGGCATGCAGCCTGCTGCTGGGCAGGAGAGCTCAAGATGCCCTGGGCTGTTCACTAGTTATAGAGTAAGATCATTGACTTACAGTCATATTTGCATACGTCTGGGTCCCTGCTCCAGACAGCCCTTGGCTACTATGTTGCCATCTGTCCCCAAAGTCCAGCATAAGCTGGATGCAGTCATCACTACGCCCACTGGTGTCTACCGCTTATGCAGGGCCATGGGTGGGGGTAGGGGGCTAGCACACCTCCACAACATGGGAACGATTTCCAGGCATGTGAGTGAAAGGTGACCAAGACTAGTCAGCATGGATTCAAGGGGAACTCATGCTTGACAAACCTGATAAAAATCTATGATGAAATGACTGGTCTGGTAGAAAAAGGGAGACCAGTGGATATTGTCTGTCTGGACTTCAGTAAGGCCTTTGACACTGTCTCCCTGTCTTGGTTTTGGCTGGGATAGAGTTAGTTTTCTTCCTAGTAGCAGGTATAGTGCTGTGTTTTGGATTTAGTATGAGAATAATGTTCATAACACACTGATGTTTTAGCTGTTGCTAAGTAGTGTTTGCACTAGTCAAGGACTTTTCAGCTTCCCATGCTCTGCCAGGTGCACAAGAAGCTGGGAGGGGGCACAGCCACGACAGCTGACCTAGACTGGCCAAAGGGCTGTTCCATACCACATGAAATCATGCTTAGTATATAGACTGGGGGGAGTCGGCTGGGGGGCAGCAATCACTGCTCGGGGACACACTAGGCATCAATCAGCAGGTAGCAAGCAATTGCATTGTGCATCACTTGCTTTGTATATTATTACTACTGCTGCTGCTACTACTACTACTACTACTACTACTACTATTTTACTTTATTTTATTTCAATTATTAAACTGTTCTTATCTCAACCCACGAGTTTTCTCACTTTTACTCTTCCGATTCTCTCCCCCATCCCACCAGGGGAGGGGAGTGAGTGAGCAGATGTGTGGTGCTTAGTTTCTCGCTGGGGTTAAACCACAACACTCCCATAAGATCCTCATAGAGTAGCTGTTGATTTATGGGCTGGATAAGCAGACAGTGAGGTGGGTTGAAAACTGGCTGAACGACCAGGCCCAGAGTGTTCTGCTCAGTGGAACAAAGTCTAGTTGGAGGCCAGTAGTTAGTGGTATATCTCAGAGGTCAATACTAGGTCTAATATTATTTAACATTTTCATTAATGATCTGCCTGATGGGGTAGAGTGTACCCTCAGCAAGCTTGCTGATGGTACAAAACTGGGAGGAGTGGCTGATAGGGTCATGCTGCTGTCCAGAGGGACTTTGACAGGCTGGAGCAATGGTCTGTCAGGAACCTTGTGATGCTCAACAGGGAGAAGTGCAAAGGCCTGCACCTCAGGAGGAACAACCCTCGGGGGGGGGGGGGGGGGGCACACTGCTGGAAAGCAGCATGGCAGAAAAGGCCCTCAGGGTACTAGTGTACAACATGTTGAATATGTCAGCAATGCCACTTTGCCACAAAGGCTAACGGTATCTGGGGATCACAGAATCATAGAATCATTTAGGTTGGAAAAGACCTTCAAGATCATCAAGTCCAACCATTAACCTAGCACTGCCAAGTCCACCACTAAACCATGTCCCTAAGCACCACATCTACACGTCTTTTAAAAACCTCCAGGGGTGGGGACTCAACCACTTCCCTGGGAAGCCTCTTCCAGGGCCTGACCACCCTTTCAGTGAAGGAATTTTTCCTCATATCCAACTTAAACCTGCCCTGGCACAACTTGAGGCCATTTCCTCTAGTCCTATCACTTGTTACCTGGGAGAAGAGACCAACCCCCACCTCGCTACAACCTCCTTTCAGGTAGTTGCAGAGAGCAATGAGGTCTCCTCTCAGCCTCCTCTTCTCCAGACTAAACAACCCCAGCTCTCTCAGTCGCTCCTCATAAGACTTGTGCTCTAGACCCTTCACCAACTTCGTTGCCCTTCTCTGGACACACTCAAGCACCTCAATGTCCTTCTTGTAGTGAGGGGCCCAAAACTGAACACAGTATTCGAGGTACGGCCTCATTAGTGACCCATACAGGTGGACAATCACTTCCCTAGTCCTGCTGGCCATATTATTCCTGATGCAAGCCAGGATTCTATCAGCCTTGTTGGCCACTTGGGCACACTGCCAGCTCAAATTCAGCCAACTGTCAACCAACAGCCCCAGGTCCTTTTCTGCCAAACAGCTTTTCAGCCACTCTTCCCCAAGCCTGTAGTGTTGCATGGGGTTGTTGTGACCCAGGTGCAGGACCCAGCACTTAGCCTTGTTGAATCGCATACAGTTTGCCTCAGCCCATTGATCCAGCCTGTCCAGGTCCCTCAGTAGGGCCTTCCTAGCCTCCAGCAGATCAACACTCCCAGCCAACTTGTTATCGTCTACAAACTTACTGAGGGTGCACTCGATCCCCTTGTCAGATCATTGATAAAGATATTAAAGAGGACTGGCCCCAACACTGAGCCTTGGGGAACACTGCTTGTGACTGGCCACCAACTGGATTTAACTCCATTCACCACAACTCTTTGGGCCCGGCCATCCAGCCAGTTTTTTACCCAGAGAAGAGTATACTCATCCACGCCATGAGCAGCCAGTTTCTCCAGGAGAATGCTGTGAGAAACCGTGCCAAAGACTTTACTAAAGGCCAGGTAGACAACATCCACAGCCTTTCCCTCATCCACTAAGCAAGTCACCTTATCATGGAAGAAGACTAAGTTAATCAAGCAGGACCTGCCTTTCATAAACCCATGCTGGCTGGGCCTGATTGCCTGGTTGTCCTGTATGTGCCCATGATGGCACTCAGGATGATCTGCTCCATAGCCTTCCCTGGCAACAAGTCCAGGCTGACAGGTCTGTAGGTTTCTGGATCCTCCTTCCGGCCCTTCCTGTAGATGGGCATCACATTTGCTAACCTCCAGTCAACTGGCACCTCCCCCGTTAGCCAGGACTGCTGATAAATGATGGAAAGTGGCTTGGTCAGCACTTCCGCCAGCTCCTTCAGTACCCTTGGGTGGATCCCATCCAGCCCCATAGACTTGTATGTGTGAACCTGGTGTAGCAGGTCACTTACCACTTCCCCTTGGATTATGGGCATTTCATTCTGCTTCCTGTCCCTGTCTTCCAGCTCAGGGGGCTGTGTACCCTGAGAACAACTGGCCTGACTATTAAAGACTGAGGCAAAGAAGGCATTAAGTACCTCAGCCTTTTCCTCGTCCTTTGTCACTATGTTTCCCCCTGCATCCAATCAAGGCAGGAGATTATTCTTAGCTCTCCTTTTGTTGCTGATGTATTTGTAGAAACATTTTTTTATTGCTTTTTATGGCAGTAGGCAGATTAAGTTCTAGTTGGGCTTTGGCCCTTCTAATTTTCTCCCTGCATAACCTCATGACATCTTTGTAGTCCTCCTGAGTTGCCCGCCCCTTCTTCCAAAGGTCGTAAACTCTCCTTTCTTTCCTGAGTTCCAGTCAAAGCTCTCTGTTCAGCCAGGCCGGTCTTCTTCCCTGACAGCTCATCTTTCAGCACATGGGGATGGCCTGCTCCTGCACCTTTAAGATTTCCTTCTTGAAGAATGTGCAGCCTTCCTGCACTCCTTTGCCTTTCAGGACTATCTCCCAAGGGACTCTGTCAACCAGTCTCTTAAACAGGCCAATGACTGCTCTCCGAAAGTCCAAGGTAGCAGTTCTTCTGAGCCTCTTTCTTACTTCTCCAAGATGCATTATTGGCAGCAGGTCAAGGGAGGTGATCCTCTTTATTCAGCACTGGTGAGGCCATACCTGGACTACTATGTCCAGTTCTGCACTCCCCAGCACAAAAGAGATATTGAGCTACTGGAGACTGGCAAGCGAAGGGCCACAAAGATGATGGGCTGGAGCATCTCTCCTATGAAGAAAGGCTGAGAGAACTGAGGCTATTTAGCCTGAAGAAGAGAAGGTTCAGGGAGGATATTATTAATGTATATAAATACCTGCAGGGCGGGTGTAAAGCCAAGCTCTTTTCAGTGGTGCCCATTGACAGGACCAGAGGCAGCAAGCGCAAACTGAAACACAGGAGGTTCCCTCTGAACCTTAGGAAACACTTTTTCACCGTGAGGGTGGCTGAGCACTGGTGCACACTGCCCAGAGAGGTTGTGGAGTCTCCCACCTTGGAGAGATTCAAAAGCTGTCTGGACACAGTCCTGGGAAACTGGCTTTAGGTGACCGTGCTTGAGCAGGGAGATTGGACCAGATGACCTATAGAGGTTCCTTCCAATCTCAGCCATTCTGTGATTCTGTGATAATGCCAGTATTTTCACGCAGTGGCTCACTGTGATTACTAAGTGATATAGGAATGCATTGTGGTCGTCAGCATTCAGCTCATGCATGTGCGACTTGTCTCGTAAAGCACGTTTATTAATATATAGTGGCATCATTTTTGTTATCTCTTCCATACAGCTAGCTACTCTGCATGTGTCTGCCTGTTTTCAGCTTATCATGAATACTGTGCCTGCATGTAGGCAGCCAGTGAGGCCCATGAGCTTGGCACAAGAACTGCTGTTTCTTCACTGGGATGTCTGATGAAGAAATCTTTTTTTGAAGAGTATAAAGGACTCCTGTCTAACACGTCTTGTTGCTTTTTGTCTCCCTCAGTTTGCCTAGTCCTTGTAATTATTTCTCAGCCCTGAAATCTGTTGGCTGGCATGCTCTGTGACATGCAGTAGTTTCTCTTGCCATAAACAGTACACTCCTGGGTTGTTTCATGATAAAGCTTGCTTGCAAAGTCATTGTATTTTGCTCTTGTTTAAAAGGACTGTAATGAAATTTTCCAGATTCACCCTTCTCTAGGAACTATGAGGAAAGATGTTCATTCAAATGACAGGTGGCAGCATTATGTAACATTGCTTCTTAATTCATAAGGTTAAAGGGTAGCATGTTATCCTCAGCCTATAGCCCTATCAAATACAGCAGGAAGCTGAATTGCTACTCAACTAATTTGGTTTTCATAACCTGTTGCTTATCTAGAGTGCTGGAATCTGGTTTTCTACTTGTTCCAGTCCTCAGTAATTTTAAAAATAAGTTGTCTTGGAGCTGTAACTGGTAATCGGTAACGATAGGGCTTTGTATCATACTTGCATTCTCTCGCAAACTGTCTCTGATTCTATTTCAGGGCTCCTACTAAATTTCCACAGTGAAATCATGACATTTTTTTATTGTTTAAATAGAACATTAATTCATAAGCCTATTCTCAACAGTGTGACTTACTTGGCTCTCAGAAGATCAGCCACCTGAAGTAAAACATTCTCTGGAGAAGCTTAAGAGGAAAAAAGAAAAAAAAAAAGAGGGAAAAAGAAAGCCTAAGTATTCCTCAGCCCCCAGTCTCTGATGAGCCAGAAGTACACTTCCATTGGAAGTGTCCATGGATGCACATGGTGGAACATCATTCACAGAAAAATTATTTATATTTGTAATAGGCAGTTGTAGTCTGGAAATGTGAGGATGGTGGTAGTTGAAGAGATATTAAAGCTAATCATATCCTATTCCTCAATAGATCAATAGAACAGATGGTAACTTTGTACATTTTGCATGGTGTAAGTGCCTGAAGCCATAGCAACATCCACCTCATGCTGGAAATCTATTTCTATCTCCCCCTGCTATTTTATCTTCTCTGAAAACTGGCATCTCAGTGTCCAGAATCCACACCTTAGAAAACCTGGAGACTTACTCATTGCAGTGTATTAAACTCTTTTATACCTCTGTCACAGTCACATATAACGTCACCAAAATCATCAGATATAAAGTAAACTGCATTGACTCAGGTGCAAAAACACTCCTGGCATATTTGGACAGTGTAAAGAATTCTTACAAAATATTTTCAGAACACAACCGATCTATGATCAAGGATCACAATTCACTAACAGTGAACTCAGAAATTAGTGAATTGTCATCGCTAGTAATTACAATTACTACTGATGTAGTCATCAGCAATCAACTGACAAATGGTTTTGGTGCCTTAACTTGTGGGTGATGAAATTAAGAGTGTTGAAAGAGGCTGACTTTCCACATGGAAGAAATGAGCACTCTCTAAAAATCAGAAAGGTATTCTTAAAGATAAGATCTCTCATCCTTTTCATTCCATCTGTATCCTTTAAATCAAGGATAGATCAGTTATCTTTGAAAATCATCAAGTATTTTCTATATTGAAATGTTCATGAAGATGATTCATAGTGCTCTTCTGAGGGTCTACAGTGCTCGTGAGTGTATTTCCATTTATTTGTCTGAGTTCTAGAACATTTCTGCATGCTGGGAGTTTTGCAAAGGGTATAGTGGGGCTATTCTTTGCTGAGATTGGTCTGAAGATCAAATAGAAGATTTTAAGAGTTGTGAATTTCAATGCTGTTTTCTGCAATTCATGTTTAGAACAAATAGCAACTTATCAGTGTAATTGAAACGTACATATTTTTTAGAAAGCTGATTGTCGTCACTAGACACGGATAAATATATTTTTGGCATTGAAGCAAGTACTAACATCCTACATCCATTTAACATTAATTTCTGAACATTTCAAAGGCAGAGCTGAATAAATTTTCTTTGATATTTGTTTTTTGTGTCCAGGTGGTAAACTTCAAATCAATTGGCAAAATCCCAATCTTACCCTTCTCAACTCTTTCTAAGGTGAAACTTAATGCAAAACCAAAAGTGGATGAATGACAATATTTTAAACACATGCTCATCTTAAATTGCATTTTATCAAGAGTTCGCTTTCTTTTTTGAACTGAAATTATTTGAACTACATTGTGTTGACAGTCTGCATTAATCATTGTTTGCTCAAATGCACTCTTGGAATCTTTTTTCCTAATACATACAAATAGTAATTTTCACACAGAAACTAGAAATAGTTTGAAGTCTATTTCCTTTAAAATTTGTTAATTTATCACAATTGAAGCTAACTGTTAGACAATGAGAGAAAAAGAGGAAAACAATTCCAGATTTATTTTTGCCTTTTTTTTTCTTCAAATGGGTTAGCCAAGTGTGGTGGATAAAAAAATAACCATCTTGATTATAATTGCAGTTGATGTCTATTAAGTTTTCTTTAAACGACTCTGAAGTAACAAGTACACAGGCTTCAGGATATTTAAAGCTTTATTTGTATTAACTGTCTTAGTTCTGGTAGAATCATAGAATCATAGAATGGTTTGGGTTGGAAGGGACCTTAAAGATCACCTAGTTCCAAGCCCCGTGCCATGGGCAGGGATACCTTCCACTAGATCAGGTTGCTCAAAGCCTCATCCAACCTGGTATTGAACACTTTCAGGGAGGGAGTATCCACAGGTTCTCTGGGCAATATAGCTCTGAGAAGTTTCAATCAGATACTGCTATTCTCCATTGCACTGTGGTAAAATTGTCAAAAAGTGCAAAATTGCTCTTTAAAATGTTGGAAAAAAAGGAAATTGGAAAATTCCTTATTTTTGGTTCTTCTTTGTAGTAATTTCTTGCTTTTAAAAGGTAATTTAGATAACTGATCTTTATTTTTTATTTATATATTTACGTAATATTATTTATATACTTTAATAAATAAAAAAAGGAGTTCTTCTCATGAGAAAATTACAATTACTGTCTTTCCTGATAGGTCTTTTATTTTTGTTTGGTTTTTTCCCTTTCTTTTTCTCTTTTATATACTGGAATGATAATTTTCAATAACCTTACACCTTTCCAAAAGATTATTTTTCTCAGCATGGTAGAAACATGGATTTTCTTTGCCCTTTATTGGGACACCTTCTCATTTGTGAATTATCTTGTCTAAAGTCTCTAGCAAAAATTAATCTGCATTGAAAAACCCCTTTTCAGAACCAACATCCATTGCAATATTTATTTGATGTTTCTATGTCATACTTGCCATGCTGTTGTTATAGCATTTTTTATTCCCAACACATTTTATTGAAGTATTTTTTGAATCAGTGCTCTTTTTACACACCCAATACCGTTACCAGAATTATGCAAGAAATTAAGATAAATGGATGTGAGGGCTGAAAGTAAAAGATGTAAAAGTCAAGAATTTTGTCTACAGTATTAATAGGACCTTATTCTTGTCTAGAAATGAGATAACAGTAGTAGAATATTATTCAATATCATATGACTACTACAAGCAGCCAGATTTTCACTGCACCCTTAGTAAGTTTGAAGACAACACCAAGTTGGATGGGAGTGTTGATCTGCTGGAGGGTAGGAAGGGTCTACAGAGAGATCTGGACAGGCTGGATCGATGGGCTGAGGCCAACTGTATGAGGTTCAACAAGGCTAAGTGCTGGGTCCTGCACCTGGGTCACAACAACCCCATGCAACACTACAGGCTTGGGGAAGAGTGGCTGAAAAGCTGTTTGGCAAAAAAGGACCTGAGGGTGTTGATTGACAGCCAGCAGTGTGCCCAAGTGGCCAAGAAGGCCGGTAGCATCCTGGCTTGCATCAGAAATAATGTGGCCAGCAGGACTAGGGAAGTGATTGTTCCCTTGTATGTGGCATTGGTGAGGCCGTACCTCGAATACTGTGTTCAGTTTTGGGCCCCTCACTACAAGAAGGACATTGAGGTGCTTTGAGTGTGTCCAGAGAAGGGCAACGAAGTTGGTGAAGGGTCTAGAGCACAAGTCTTATGAGGAGCGACTGAGGGAGCTGGGGTTGTTTAGTCTGGAGAAGAGGAGGCTGAGGGGAAACCTTATCACTCTCTGCAACTACCTGAAAGGAGGTTGTAGCGAGGTGGGGGTTGGTCTCTTCTCCCAGGTAACAAGTGATAGGACTAGAGGAAATGGCCTCAAGTTGTGCCAGGGCAGGTTTAAGTTGGATATGAGGAAAAATTCCTTCACTGAAAGGGTGGTCAGGCCCTGGAAGAGGCTTCCCAGGGAAGTGGTTGAGTCCCCACCCCTGGAGGTTTTTAAAAGACGTGTAGATGTGGTGCTTAGGGACATGGTTTAGTGGTGGACTTGGCAGTGCTAGGTTAATGGTTGGACTTGATGATCTTGAAGGTCTTTTCCAACCTAAACAATTCTGTGATTCTATGATTCTATCTAGTTCTAAGGAATCTAATCACTTCAATCTACTGAAGCATGCAACAGTCCATACCAATTCTGAAAATTCTTAATACGTGTTTGTTTTTAAAAGATGTAAGCTTACTCGGTGGCTTTATCCTTTGCAGCTGCTCTTACCTAGAAAATCTATTAGGGGCAGAAATATGCAAGTCTACTTAACAAGAAAAAAAAAAAGACAA
The DNA here is from genome assembly GCF_047370975.1 of Nipponia nippon. NCBI lineage: Eukaryota > Metazoa > Chordata > Aves > Pelecaniformes > Threskiornithidae > Nipponia > Nipponia nippon. Next base: position 42,939,359 of record NW_028262402.1, read on the forward strand.
AAAGAAAAATAAATAATTTTCAAGGAATTGAACCCATTATCTGGGCCCAAATCTCTGAAAAGTTTAATCTACTTAGCTTCACAGGCTTCAAGGGATTTAAGTAATTTCTCAAGAGAAGTGATTATCCTTTTTGTTGCTTGTAACTTAAAATTCCTATATCTTATGCTAAAGCTCTCACCTTAGTGATGAGAAGTCAGTTTGTCATTGCTTAGCTAAAGAACTAATAATCCAGGAATCTATAAGAATCTTGAATTTTTGAGTCTTCCAAAGGGATTTCTAGTGAGATTTAAGATTTTTTGACTAAAATTAGATTAATGTCAGGTAAACTGCAATACTTACATTGTCTACACCTCTGTCCAAAAACTTTTGATAGGAGATAGTATAGATCACATTCTGCAGTGAGTTTCTTGGAACAGGGATCAAATAAGGATATGTTTCAGTGTTTTAGATCTGAAGATTGTGTTTTCTCTATATGAAATGATTGTTCTTCACCATTGATTTGAATACTAACTCTTATACCTCCACATCTCTGCAATTCCAATATCACACCTGATATTGAGTACCGTGCTGGTTGCGTATGAATACTTAACATGTATTGAATGTGGCCTTTTTGTTCATCCCTGGCAACTTAAATTTACATGTTGATATCATTTTCTATAAACAGGAAACATAATATTTTCTCAGGTAAAATGTCTGTATTTTTATTTAGGAAAGCCCCAGATCTTTACTGTGAGTTGTAAAAGATGCATAAGCAGGTTCTAAGTTATGATTTTATTTGAAAAAGCATCCCAGAATGAAAAATGTGCAAGATATTAAATTAGGCATAATGCTGAAATTACACTTAAGAACTGGGTGATAAAGAAAAATTACGAGCTAGCAGTATCATCAGCAGGAAGCATTAGCCAATTAAACTGAATTATAGGTACAGGTTTTCTAATGAGGGCTGCTGTCCAATAGGAGCTGAACTGTGACCTTTTTTAAACATGAACAGCAACAGTTACACTTTATGGAAGTACAATAAGTACACTTATTAACATCTTTAACCATAAGCAAGTAGATTATGATCAGTGCCCACACTAACAGAAGCAGGAGCTTGTCACAGGGCAGATAAGCTGTAATTTCATCCCTGAAGTGATTCATAAAAATATGCTTGGGGTCAGAGATTGTTTAAAACATATAAAAGTCTGCAGTTTTCTGGAAGACAGAGTTTTTTTATTTAATGGTGGATACCTTATCAAGTAGCAAATATGAAGTTTATACTATCTCTACCACATGAAACTCTTGGCTGTATATTCTCCATTACTATGTAGAAGAATAAGTGAATCCTAACATACACTAACAAAAGGAGGATGAGAGTAAGATTCGAATATGTGGTTCTGAAAAACGAGGTTGGAATCTGGTTTGTTTCACGGGAAATATTTAATAGCAGTTCATGGAGCTTCCCAGTGTGTTTCAGCATTTTGGAGTCCCCTTAGAGATTACAATGAATCTACATCCAGTATTTAAACTTATCATAAACATGTAATTAGGAATATAACAACAAACTATTTCCCCTTAAATTTCTGAGTACTGTCATGACCAAATTGGATTTATTTCTTTTATTTCCTTGTTGAAACCGCAGAATATAAGGTTAGGCCCTGATTCTGTGTTGAAATACTGCTGTTACTACAGGGTGCTGCAGAAAGAAGTGGAGCAAGTGTAAGCAGGTTCTGCAAGGATATCAAGTCTATTTCCTTGCATGGAAAAAGCAGAAAATAATTACTAATTATTTAAACAAATTATATAATTAATTAAAATAATAGTCCTTCCTATATTCTTATAAGATTGGCATGCAACCAGACTAGGGGAGGCCATTTACAAATGCACCTGATACAGCCGACCACCTTTTCCTGGTGAGTGTGGAGAAGAGGGGAGAATATGATGCTCCAGTATCATATATGATACATCAGAATATGATGCATCCTTCCCATGCAGGTCTCAGGCACTGCAAAATCTTTTGCCCCCAGAAGAGGGATTGTGGCAAAATGATGCTGAACCCTCAGTAATGCTTAAACCATAGCCTAATGCTAAGCAAATATTGAAAAACTACTTAATATGAACATAGATTTTTAAAAGGAAGTATATGTTAAAGTGATTTTGAGATTTATTCAGGTGTTTATTAGCAGTTTATTGTTGAGTACCTTTTTTTAGTTAATCAAAAACTTCTAAAGATGGTTTTATAAACCAAATTTTAAACCTCCATATTTAAAATTCTGTACGCTTATTTATGATACTTAAATAAATCTATCATGGATCATAAACAAGCTTTTTTATGTATTGCTATCTCATACATAGCAAAAGATGTCCCTTGGCTAAAAAAAATAGCTCTATCATTCTCTATTTTTTAAAATCAAATTACCCTTGGAAAATTGATTTAGCCAACAAGAATAAAATATTTTCAAATTCTGACCAGTTAGGTTTTCTTAAACTGAAAAGAAACAGTTGCAGAAATGCTCAGGTATTACCCATCCTTGCAACACTTATTTATACAAGTATAAATGTATTTATACTTATTTCTTACAAGTATAAAATTAGTAACACATGCCTGATGTAAGTGAACTAAATTTTTATAAAATTATTCTAGTAAAAATTTAAAGGAACTAAACCCAGCAATTCACAAAAATAAATTTTAAACTTAATTTCATTTTTTAAAATCAAGATACTTGAAAAATCAAGTTAAATGAAACCTGCAGGTGATGCAGACAGGATATGTCAATACTTTAAACAGCAACCTTTTGGATGTTTGTTTTTCAAAGAAAGAAGGATTCTTCTTGGACTGGATTTTCCAGTGGGTTCAGCATCCGGCAGCCTCAGTAAATGTTCAGATTCACAGGTGCAAATTGTTCTCAGTGGGAACTCCTAGATGTTTATCTTTCCTGAGAATTTTAGCTTTTGTAGAAGAGCTGAACACATGGAGACCTTGCTGTCTCAGTTATTCCTCCATCTATTTCCTTTACAAGATTTTTCCTCCAGCAAGACAAGTGTGTGCATAAACAAGATCAGCAAGCACCAGTGCAGTATTATTTGAAGAAACTATTTTTGGTCTTCAGGGGGTTTTAACCTAGGTTCATACCTCCACTCCATTTACTGATTTGGATGTGGCCTTAGAGCATTGTTTCTTTACCCACGCTTCATTTTGATTCAATAGTTCTCACCTGCTGACACATTTGAGTCCTTCCCAGCCAGAAAGACATACACTAACTGTAGTGTTTTACTCATTCAAATTATCCAGAGGGCTCAGTAACAGACTATCCTGTGGCCTCTTCAAGCAGCAAGGTAGCAGAGAACCAGGTGTCCAATCGAAATGCTTTTGGGAATGAAAGCTGTCAGATAGTATACTATATAAATCAAATATCCAGTTCAAGATGTGTTACTTCCATTGTTAATGATAAACGTCCTGTCTGACATTGTGGAACTTGCACAGGGGAAGATACTTACTCCTGTTGTAATCCTACAGAGTCACAAGAATATAAGAACATAAGAAAGACCTAAGCCTCTCTGTGACAATTTTGATGAATTTATTCATACCACTGCTCAGTTCAGTGTGTCCTGAAAATAATTTTCTTAGGCACTTAACTGTCTCTCTGTGGTCTGCAATGAGCCTGGACAACAGAGAGATGTGTCCTATGGGACCGAATATGCAGCAGAGAAATGTCCATTGGCATCTGCTCTTTAGAACACCTGTGTATACATTAATGGCCAGCAGAAAAAGTTTATCCGATTTTCTTGTGCCTGGTAAGTTATGAGTGCGGTGATTCTTATAAAATTCTGTTCAGGCATATTTGACAGGATTTCCATTTCCACATTTTACCAAAAATCTTATCTTCTGACCTTCTCTTGCATGGATTCTAAACACAGATTTTTTTCTGAGAGTTTATGCTGTACATCCCTCTAGGCACAGTTAGAACAGAGAACAAGCTTTAAAAAAAGGCAACTAAAAAGGAGCTTACAACAGAAGATCTTTCTGTCAAATCTAATTTAGATTCCTCTCCTTGCATTAACCAAGTTGTACCTGATAAACTTATAACCCTTGTTCCTGCTGCAACAACTTAACAAAATGACGGCTGTGAATTGAGCTGTTTTTTCACATTTGCAAGTATAATTTTGAGTAAACTTCCCCCAAACCAGTAGCATTGCATTGGTGGAAATAAGGAGACTGTTATCATGCAGTGGTATGGGGGCCCTATATTGCAGCACTGTGGAATGAACTTTGATTTAATTAGCTTATTGTAGGGCATTCATAATTTAAAGATTCTATATTCTATAACCTTTCTTGTCACCTCCTATTGCCTGAGCCATTCCAGTCCAGCAGCATCTTGTTTTGGGCTCTGTGAAACCGGAAGGACATTGACAAACATGACTGAGTTTCAGGGGAGACCTCAGAGATGATGGCACTGGAGCCCTTGTCCTGCGATGAGAGACTGAGGGACCAGGGCGGGTGCAGCCGGGAGAAGGGATGGCTTCAGAGGCAGCCAACAGCATCCCCCTAACCGACAGGAGGGAACAGGAGGGGATGGAGAAGATGAAGCCAGGCTCTTCACAGTGGTGCCTGGTGGGAAGGCGAGAAGCAGCAGCCCAAGCTGCTTCCACATGGGAAGCTCAGGCTGGAGATAAGGAGAGGCCTTTCCCTGATGACGACAGCCCAGCAGTGGGGCTGGGGCCCAGGGAGGTTGGACTGTCTCCATCCGTGGGTGTTTCACATCCCACCTGGGTGAAGCCCTGAGCAGTCTGGTCTGAGCCCATGTCTGAGCCCACTCAGGGCAGGGGCTGGGACCATAGTGTCCTGGTTTCAGCTGAGACAGAGTTAATTTTCTTCTTAGTAGCTGATATAGTGCTGTGTTTTGGGTTTAGGATGAGAATAATGTTGATACACTGATGTTTTGGTTCTTGCTAAGTAGTGCTAAGCTGTTGCTAAATAGTCACTAAGTAGTGCTTACACTGGTCAAGGACTTGGGGGGGGGGGGGGGCTGGGAGGGAGCACAGCCAGGGGGGCTGACCCAGACTGCCCAAAGGGCTATTCCATACCATATGACGTCATGCTCGGTATATAAGCTGGGGGAAGAAAAAGGAAGGGGGGAACATCGGGCATGATGGCGTTTGTCTTCCCAAGTAACCGTTAGGTGTGATGGAGCCCTGCTTTCCTGGGAATGGCTGAACACCTGCCTGCCGATGGGAAGTAGGGAATGAATTCCTTGTTGTGCTTTCTTTGCATGCGCACCTTTTGCTTTACCTATTTAACTGTTGTATTTTATTTTACTTCAATTATTAAACTGTTCTTACCTCAACCCACGAGTTGTCTTCCTCTCACCTTTCTGATTCTCTCCCCCATCCCACCGAGGGTGGAGTGAGCGAGCGGCTAGGTGGTGCTTAGTTGCTAGCTGGGGTAAAACCACGACACATGGCCTCCCCAAGTCCCTGCCAGCCTGAATTGTCCTGTGATTTCTATGATATCCCCAAACTGAACTAAACAGTCCTTGGGGAAAACAAACAAACAAAACCCAGAAGGACCTTGCATAGCATTAGCTTCATTTCTATCAATTTAAATTCTGATTATTTCATCTGGTGCTTGCCTATGTTTTAGAAGAATACACAGTGTACTGGTTTGTGTAGGACAGGCTGGTAGTGAGAATGAAGTATCTCTGATTACTTTTTTACAAATGAAATATGTTATAGATACTGAACCATGCAAACTGGAGGTATGGTACAAGGAAGACCATTTCTGTTTGCATACTGTGTTGGAAATAGATTATTCAGAATATGCAATTTTATTTACACTGAACATATTTGATTAACTTGAAAAATGCTGCATATTCTCACAACAATTTAGGTATCTAATCAGAAGTGAGCTAGAATCCTTTCCATTTGTAAATATCTATTTCTTAAAATTACTGGATTTCATCGTAGCTCAGAGCAATAGCTTACTGCTTTGTGAATCTATGTGCTAGTAACTATTATTAACCTTTCAACTTCAGCCACAGATGTAAGGTATGTCCAAGCAAAAAACACCTGCTGCTGATGGTGCTGTACATGGCAGATGTGTCCATATCCTAGTAATTTAATTGATAGAGTAAAAATGCAGCAGGTGTGTTGAAGGTGCTATATCAAAAGGATTTAATGAGGTATATGAAAGTGTCCTGCAGTCTCCTTTCTGTCATCTGTGACAAACTAACCAACATTTTGTTGCCAGTATTTTATCTGGTCAGGACAACTATTGGGATCTTGCTCAATTAGTCCTGTGGTTTTGCTATTTGATTCAGGGTAGGCAATGGAAACATTTGGTCTTGAATATTTTATTTTCCTGGGATGGCCAGCTTCCAAATGCCTAGGATAAAGCTGACAAAACATTTGTGTTGAACGTTTAGCTTTGTTTTAAAACTCAGCTTGCCTACTCAATAGGTATTGGAAAATACCAGGAGTGCATTTTTACTTATTACCATCATAATTCCTCATCTTCTTTATTGTTGTCTGGTTTTGTAGACCTGATACTTTCTGCCGGTAATATGTCTTTTTTTCTTCACTCTAACTTTTGCTGTTTGCTTATTTACTTATGTTTGGTGTCAAAATTATTTATTTTCTTCCTGCTGATTTTGATCAGGTCTTTACTTGGTTCTTCTGAAAGCTTCACTTTCACCACTTTCTCTCCTGGGGAAAATTGGTAGCTTATTTCACTCCTAGCTGGTGTTTAGGATGTGAACTGTTTAGTTTACAGATTCCTGCTAAGTAACAGGAATCTCTTTAGACATGTTTCTGTTTTGAGTTAAAATAAGCCTTCCTTGCACAATAGAGCTAAAATGGTAACACTTGCAAAAAGATGAGTTTTGGCTCAATCCCATCACTTCAATGAATCTTCCTATTAAACATCTTACTAACTTTCATGGGAGCACTGGTAGGGAGATATTAAATACATTTGAAAGCCCATCCACAATGCCTACAATTCACTTCACTGGTGAATAGACCCAGTATCTGGCCATTTTGACCAGTAGTTATTAATTTATTTTTTCTATATAATAGCCAATTCTTCCCTTACAATTATTTATATTAGAAATTTCTCTCATAGCTCCTTATTGCATTCCTGGGTTTATTATGGTGATGAACATACACATTCTTCTATTCCAGTTCCTTAATCACCTGCTCATGTTAATCTTCAAGCTGAAGGAGTTCACACTGAAGTGGTTTAATATATTCTTTTTTTTTTTTTAAATGAACATTGGTTAATAGCTGTTCATACTATTTTTCAACACTACTTCAGTGCAAATAGGTTTTTAATCTACACAGAAATGATCTGAATTCAACTGTGTTACTAATCTGGCTTTCTTGGTTCATAAGAACAAAGAAATAAATGTGGCTGTAACTAAATTTGGATGCAGTCTGAACAGCTTACAAAAATGAAGTAATACAAAGAAGGATTTTTTTAAATTTTTTGTTTGCTTGTTTTGTTTGTTTCTTTTAAATGTAAAATTTTCCCAATAGACATGAAGATTTGTAATCTGTTCTGTGGGACATGACTCTGTCTCCATATAGGAGTAGGTCCACAAGAGTACGTTAAGGCCAGTCATGGAAGTGAAGAGAACAACAATTAATGAACACAAATTGTGACCTGATTATTAGCTGTGCAATTCACAAACACAAAACTCATACTCTTTCTTGCTTTGTATTCAGCTTTTCAAGTATTAGTTTCCATAGAGAAATGTGAGAAATATTCATGTTCTTTCAGAGAGGCTCCAACAATTGATTTACTTGCAACCTTTTTCATGTTCTACTTAGTTAAGAGAATCTTGTGTTTGTGATCTAGTGATACTGTAGCCACAAACCCCTGTGTTTGGAAAGAAATTGTATCTCACTATTTCTGTCATAATAATTGCCACAATTAAGGAAACTACAGGTCTGATCTTTGCAGGAATGATACAGGGGATACATGCCAGGTGAAAAGTATAGTCAAAACCCTAAACCATAGGCAAGCAAGCTGTCAGTTGTTTAAGGAGCTGGTGGATGGGATCCCCTGGAAAACTGCCTTCAGTCCTGAGGGACCTGGCAGATGTAGTTGGTAAGCTGCTCTTCATCATATTTGAAAAGTCATGGCAGTCAGGCAAAGTCCCCAGTTACTGGAAGGTCCCTTTAAAGGTCCTTTCCAACCCAAACCATTCTATTATAGAATCAAAGTCATTCAAATTTCTTTAAGATGTTGATCCCATATATATGTGGACAGAAACTTAAGTACATGCCAGTGAAAAGCATTTTATTCTTTTCTTCTGCTGAAGATTTTTTCGTCCTTTTCTGTGCTCTCAGTATAATTAACAAGTGAGAATCTGCCCACGCTACACCAGCAGAGAACAGAAAAAGCTTTAAAAGAATTTCAACACCTGACTTTTCCACTAATAAAGGAGTCCAAATGACAGAATTTTGCAATCTATTCTCAAACCTCAGCCAATTGATTTACATAATTTAAATTAACAAGTCTTAAAAAAGCATACTCTTCCACAGCTCTTGGTAGGTGTCAGTCTCGTAACATAATATAAAAACAGTCTTGGGTCATTAATTTCAAGAAGTGATAAATTATACTCAGGAACTATGTCACTAACAACCAGCACTTACTAAACTTGAAAAAAATAGAACTTTTTTTTTTTTTTTCCCCACACACAAGGGGTGACTTTCTGGACATAAATTCCTACAAATAACTATTAAATGCTCTGGGTAATGATGAGTTGCCTGAGTTCCAGAGGGAATGTGTGGCACTACAATATCTACATTTTCTTTGGTGAGAAAAAAAAAGCCCTAAAAAACATGGTTTAAAGAAAAAAAAAAGTGTTTGTTCTCACACACAACCTTCAGTATTCTTAACAAATGAGAGAAGCTGAGCATACATTTGGGGAACAGAAAGGAAAAAATAGAGGTTTATAACAGTGAGATACATATAGAGAAGCAAATTGATAGAGACCACATTTATACATCCTGCCAGCTATTCTCTTTTTCCTGTATAACAAGTTTTACTGTATTCTGTGAAGGACAAAGAATACGTTAAGACAAGTGGAAGGATGGATGGGATGAATGTGTTCCTGTCTGTGTCCCACCAAGTGTTTCAGGTCTGATATACCTACTTCAAATTGTTTTCCATCTCCAGGTTAGTTCAGCCAGATTAGACATCAAAATGTATGTTTCAGCTCTGAACATATTGTACTAGTTTCTAGTCTTGCCTTTTTTCTTGTGGTTAGTAGGAGTGGCATGACCCAAACCCTTTATATACCTTTGGAGACTGTTACAGTACACTCAAACTAAACATCTTACGGTGACTTAATGACACAGTGCTTGATTTTCATTTAAAGTTTTGCACTGCCAGAGGTGTGTAAGTTATCTTCAGTGTGAGATACAGCTTCATAGGTCTTTCTTCATTGATTAACATGAATTGTAGATAAAACTGTATTTTCTGCTTTGCAATTGACAAAGTCCAAAATAACTATGTTACAGAGAAATTTAGCTTTGCATTGGTTACAATTCAGAAAGAATGTTGTGTTTTGGCTTCCCTAAAGATTGTGAGTTAGATTTGAAAGCTCTTCATTTTAGTCTTGGAAAACTTTATTTACATAAAGCTAACATTACAAAGATCTGCAGCATAGTTTCTATCCTAAATTTGCTCATGTATGGGCAGTGACAGCAGTCAGTATGCAGCTGCTGTCTGTAAGCAAATTTGAGAAGCTCCTAGAAAATTTCTGTATGAGTTTGAGAAGTCCATTCCTGAGTTATTTCGTTTAAAAAGTAAAGCTTCTTGTATAGAAGAAAAAAAAAGTTCCTGCAGTCTATAGGATAACAACAGTGATAAATAAGATATTGAGACACCTTTCCATTATAAATATGATATTGCAGTGCTAGTAGAATCCATGGGACTATCATGTGTCTGTGGTCTTCACATGTCTATGTGTTATAACAAATGAGGCCTTCCAAAGCAAAGTGGGAAAGTAGAAAATGCCAAATAAATAAATAAATGCAAAATAGATTATTTTTCATGAGTAAATGGATTTTTCAATGCTATTTGACATTATACAAATTCTAAACCTCTTACAATTGTATGTGTAATTATTAGAAACATGGTACTTGCCCTTCATGGAGAGATAAAAAGATAGATCTCATCGGCATTTACTGTATAGGTAGTGACCTGCTTTGCTTTCCTTTATGCACAAACCCAGAAAACCGAGTTTGTTTTTTCCCACAAAAAGCTGTAGAGAACATTACACAGACAATTGCTAGTAAGGGAGAAATTGGACCCTAAGCTGCTGCAGCACGTCTCTTAGAAGGAAAAGTAGTGGCTGCAGCCTGGCACATGGGAAGCACACATTAAACATATGGACTCTAATCTGCCAAAGAAGAGGCAGGTTGCAGAGAAGTCAGTAAACCTTGCCAAGAGCTGTCTTCTGTTGCCTGCCCTTGTCACAGTTTGGCTCTGCCCAGGTCTCCTCTGATCATCAGAATGAGGATGGCATTGAGCTTCCCACCACGACATGGCATTCTCCAGGGCTTTGAGTGCTTCTTGCTATTGAATTTTCTGGCAGGAGATGAAGGCTGTAAGAGAGTGGAAGGGAAATCTGCATGCTATGGCAGCAGATAGGAGAAAAACTAATCCTGAGCTTGGTATGAAAATTTAAGGGTAAAAAGGACAGTATAATCTAACAAATTTGATCCTACTGAATGGGGCAGAAAGTACACACTCCCTACCCCTGTCCCATAGCTTCATATTTTCATTACTAAAATGTGATATTTACAGTGCCAGATGCCAAAAATTCTGACTAACCTAATCTGGCAGGCAGAGTTTACCTACAATCTTTTGATATTCCCGCCTTTGTCATAAAAATGTACTACCACCACTCTGTTGAGCAGCAGTATAGTGGTGTTTTTTATGATGATTCCTGATTTTTGTGCCATTCTCAACTATGTTACTTTATTTGTAACTTCATGTTTTACAGAATGGTTCCATCTTCAAGTGCTTTAGTATATACTCAGTGTTAACTACAGTATAGCTTTTCAGCAGAATCTACAGACACTTTTTCTGGCCTGCTACATACATTTTGTATTTTTTCCTTCCCCCAACTTTGTGGTGAATCTGATGGCAGCTGTTATGATCACTTTTCTGTTTATCACTTACCTGAAAAAAAAAGTTCCATTAGGAAATGGTGCCTAGATTTTGCATTCCCCTACTACGGAGTACAATGAGCTAGCTAGCTATATAATTAATATCATTACATACAGTGCTTGGTGAAAAATTTAAAATATTTTTACTTGCTATTTACCTGACACCATATTGCAAAACCACAAACATTCTCTATTATATATATATATATGTATTTTTCTTCCTCATTTGGAAAACATGCATTGAAATTGACAACAGTTTTTCTCTATTATTTCGTTTCCCATGAATATTTTGTGACATGGTGGTAGTTTGATTTAGATTTTTTATGTCCAGCTTACATTAGTGGAAGATACATAGTAATCCTTTCAGTTACACCTATTAAAACTATTCCATGTGCTTGAGAGGGTTTTCCCTGCAAATAAAAATTATTTTCATTTGAGTGGATGAGGAAAAGACGGAAACATTTAGAAAGGGAAAAGAAAATGCATGTAGGAATGATAAAGTTTATTACCCAAAAGGACCGATTGAAGCTCCTGTACAGGGAAGTAAAAGAGAGTGTATTTAACGAAAAATGATCCATCAGAACTTTTAATGCAAAACTGTTTTCAGGAGACAGATATTTTGTATACTGTGTCTGAATTTCCCAAATAGAACTTTTTTGGAAGTTATAATAGTGCATCTCTGATAAGATCCAAGTTCCATGTTATTTACTTTAGTCATCTCTTGCAACAAAGTTCATGAGTTACTCAGCAAACAGACCTAGGTGATACTGAATGTGATCTCCTGCTTTCTTCTGGCCATTTCTGCTTTCTAATGTAGCCATTCAAAATATAGGGAGCAGGCATGCTCCTATGTAAGCTAGAAGAGAAAACCTGTCAGGTAAAAGCCAAATGCATTTGAAGGTGTCCACACGTAGGATTATAGGTAAGACCTGCCCTATGTTGCTGAATGTCCAAGGTTTAGTAGCCTTTGGTGAAGCTATTTGAAAGTGCAACAAGGCAAAAGCAGTTGCTTGCTTTGCTTGTGCTGTGGTGCGTAGGCACATGGACTAGTTCTAACCCCCAGAGGGAACAGCAAGCAGTGAGCAGAAAAGGCTTCTTTGCAGACACCCATCATCAGGAGGATCTGCAATATGAGCTATTTGTTATCTGCCATGGGGGGAAAGGGCTGGTACTATGGTGCTACAAAAAGCAGTCTTTCTATTGAGACTTAAAGTAGTCCTTTTACTTTGTCCTGCTTCTGCAGCCTGATCATATAAACAACTGCTGAGAGTGCATTAGCTTAGTCACCTCTGCATTATGACAGATTCTTCAAGACAGAAAAGAGAGAAATCAATATTCCTGACCTGTCTTTTCAAAAGTGCTAGAGCGAATGGTCTTACTAATGCAGAGAAACAAGAAATGATGAAACAAGGATGGCTGTGAAATCAGAACCTGATCAGCCTGGAAAATGTAAGTACAAAATTAGATGGCCAAAATGAAATAATTCACTCAGTTGCCTCTTCCATATTGAAACTGAATGCACCATGGTCACAGTCATGGATATGTCTGTTATTGATTTCTCAGAGAGCCTAGAGGAATGGAGAAAATGGTAAGCAATCAGTGCATCTGCTCTTTTCAGAATGGATCCTCAGCTCTGCTAAGCCTCCTAATACAGGGTGGCCTTAAAAACAATTTCAATGGCAAGTGAAGATTCTCTCTGCCTAAGTGCGAGATTTCTGTATGGCTTGATTGTGTCTTCAGTACAGATCAGCGTCTCAGGCTTTGGTAAATGTCTGTCTCTGCACTGAAGAATCTTACCTGTCAAAACTGCACTAAGCACCCAATAGTAAGCAGAAGGATAAAAGTTAAAGTATTCTTGGCCTGGGCATTCAATGAAGCTATATTAATATGGTTAAAAAAAATCCTTGTATCTTCACGGTGTGAATGGATATGAAATTGATCCATCTCAAGATCTGGCCCAACACCTGAATATGACTATCTGAAATTATAAATTACTTTGCCACTAGCACTACAATGCAGAGCTTCCAAGATTTGGGTGGGTCAAAATGCCATTTCTGTCAGTGAAGCTTTCCTGAATATCTCTCTGTGTGTAAAGCATGTTGCTTCCATTTTCCCAATCTGTACCCATCCTTCTCCACTTACTTTTTAGTCACAACCAGTCACAATACTGAAGTGGAGCCTCATTTCAGGCACATTCAGCCTGTGTAAGAGTATAAGCATTACAATGAACCCTTTCCTTTCACATGACACAGGCATTAGCAGCCAAACATCTTTTTTCTTTTTTCTCTCTGTATGATTTTTTATAACAAAAAACCAAATAAGAGAGGGATTTTTTTCTGTGATGGAGAATGGGAGAAATCAGCTACAGCTTCGGCTGATAAAAATTGATTTTTACCTCCCTGAATTGCTCCCCAATGAGAATATCTTCGTAGCTTGTCCTCAGTATTACTGGTGGCCTCAATGCAGTGAATAATGTCCTGCTTAGTAGTAGCTCATGCTGAAACGACCACTTTGAAGGGAAAGAAATGAAGGGAAAATACTAGCTTATACATCTGCCCCTCTAATTAATAATCATAAAATGTTTGTAGGTGATCGCTCCTTTAGCTCTGTGTGTGTGTACGTGGAGTGATTATGTAATAAGTTGTCTACTCTTTTTTTCCATAAACTAATGATACAGTAATCCAGTTATACTTCCTTTTATCTCTGAATTTTTAATGGCTTAGCCCCCCATATTTAGGTTTTCATTTTACTGACTGTGAACCACTACCTTAGTTAACCTCTAAGCAGTCCAAACTGAGATGAAATATAGGGCAATGTTTTTCTGGTGCCTTTTCATCCCGCAGCTTGTATTTTGTAATGAGTAGAACACGGGAAAGAAGAGACCATGGAAAAGTGACAGCAGGAGATCAGAAGAAAAAATGGAGAGTAGACGAAAAAGTTTAAAAGGTAATAAAAAAGCCATTAGTATGAAAAGAACTGCATAGAACAGACAGAGGAAAATAAAAAGGACAGAAACTAAAGTTGGGACAAAAACCACACATAAATTGTTGTGCTGTTTACACATACCTTCTTATAAATCTTTTGCTGCAATTGTTTCCACCTATGGAAGACTTTCTTAGAATCACTGTAAATATAATATTTACTGGCATGCTTTGAATATATATTTTATTGCTATATTATTGCTGTTTGGGGTTTCAGGTGGGATAGAGTTAATTTTCTTCCTAGTAGCTGGTATAGTGCTGTGTTTTGGATTTAGTATGAGAATAATGTTGATAACACACTGATGTTTTAGTTGCTAAGTGCTCCTTACACTAAATCAAGAACTCTACCGACTGAGAAGGCTGGAGATGCACAAGAAGCTGGGAAAGGACACAGCCAGGACAGCTGACCCAAACCGGCCAAAGGGATATTCCATACCATATGATGTCATGCCTAGTATGTAAACTAGGGGAAAGCTGGCCAGGAGGCCGCTGCTCAGCGACAGGCTGGACATTAGTCAGTGGATGGTGAGCAATTGTATCATACATCACTTGCTTTGTATATTCTTTGTATTTTTATTATTATTATTATTATTATTATTACTACTACTACTACTACTGCTACTACTACTACTACTACTACTACTACTACTACTATTTTATTTTATTTCAGTTATTAAACTCTTCTTATCTCAATCCACGAGTTTTCTTACTTTTGCCCTTCCAATTCTCTCCCTCATCCCACTGGGGCAGGGGAGTGAGGGAGCAGCTGTTTGGTGCTCAGTTGCCAGCTGGGGTTAAACCATGACAGGGGTGTAAATTAAATTTCATCCTCTGAAGTTCATTAGAAACAGGACAGATCAGATCTTCTGTTCATGCAGATTATCATGACTCCATTGACTATGCTGATACCTACATTTGAAAATGTGATATGCTATTTTTATGATGGCAAGTTTGGAAACTTAATGAGAAATTATTTCTATTTCTCTTTTTCTGTGGGTCATGTTGTGTCTCGTGTCTCAGATGAGACTATATGTAGTTATCTCCTAGATAACTATCTTTAAATTTAAACTTCAGACATCTTCAGATATACCAAGGAAATAACTGCACTAATTTGTCTCAAGACTGATTATTTGTACAAGCAAAAATACTATGTTTGATGACGTAGGGGATATCTCCTAAACATTCTCCAAAAACTCTTTTCTTGCATATGTAAGATAAGCAAGGAAATCTTTTGTATATGCAACTGCCTAATTAGTCAGTCTTTACAGTAAGCAACCCACAATAATTCATACTTTTTACCCAAATCAAAATACTCCATTTTCCATTTATTTTGACCATGATTTTTCATAGCTAATTTATCACTCTAATTAAATCACAGGAATCTGGTATAATTTTCCTTGAACACTTTAGGCTTTTGGTAGCTCTTGAGAACTAGTCACATCATTGCACTTCTGGCACAAAAACCTTGAAGCATCTGAAGGACAGGTAAGGGCAAGTTTACCAAATGTTTCAGATCTTTTGGAAGCTTGGACTTGGATTTAATTTTCAGAAATATGCAACGGCTTAGAGGAAAGCCTATTGCTTTTTCTAAACTTCTGACTTTCTGTAGAAAGAATGATCAAATTGTATGAGTGTAACCTCAAAATACTCCATGTCTTTTTGGTAGTTCTAAAGACAAGCACTGATTTATGGTAAAGTGTCTTGCCAGAAATAGATAACAAACAAACAAACAAATTCACCCCATAGCTCCTCATCTAGAGAGTTCTTCACTGTTCCATGCAGAATAGAAATGGATGTTGTCTTGGTAATAGGTCTCTTTCTTTTCAAGGAGCAAGAATGACATTGCCAACCTCTATTTTTTACTGTTTGTTCAGAAAATATAAACAATTAATTTCTGTCTTTTCCTTAATTGGACAGATAGTCCAGTATTATTATATTGCTGCTACATCTGAAAAATATAAAGAAAGAGTTTTGTAAGTATGTGGTGTGAATACAAGAATCAAATTTTAATACTGTGGAACCCACAAAGCCACCATGGTTAACATTCAAGGCTTGATTAAATTCTCTCCTATGGAGTTAAGATTTTGTATTTTTAGGTATTCTTGGTTTTGGGAAGCTGCAATGTAAGGAAAGTAATAGTCACAAAACCAGCTTTTAATTAATCCTTTTGGGAATAATCCAGATGACTATGTAAACCCTTGACCATTCCATCTTTTATTTCATAGAAAGCCAGACACCAACAAGGGATTTATTTTTCCTTTAAATGCAATCTAGTGTAGGGCTAGCTTGTGCTTGCATTGTCTATGCTTCCATAAACCAATGTAAGACAGAGACTAGATTATGTCATGAGACTGCACTTCACTCTGCTTTGGGCCATTTAAGACTGTCTTATAAATATGAAAGAAAAGGTGTGATATACATCATATAAATTATATTAGTAAAAAAACCAGAGGTTAAACTGGAAGTATCAGGTGAGCAGGATTCTTCCTGAATCATCTTTGCCTCCTCATATTAGACAACTTTATTTACAATAATTTATTCCCTGTTAATTGTACTTGTATCATTGTTTTCTGGCCCAAAGAAATTTAAGAAACTGTGTTTTAAAACAACACATATTTTAAATTAAACCACATTTTTAAAATAGTATACTTAAAAGTAGCTTGTGTTGAATTCTGTCAAAGCATTGGATCACTCAGCATTCTTAACTTTGCCATTTTATGCATAGTATGTTGTCATTGCTGAAATTAGATGAGCTGAGAAACATGCTTCGGTTGAAAAAATATGATACTTATCATGTTATCCAAAATATTGCTGTTTATTACACTGCACTAATGTCTTCCTTTAAATACAAAGCATAAAATAAGGCAAAATTCCTTTCTACAGGAGCCTGGGAGTTAGCTGACATAGCTAGCTTCATACTTTTATGATGAATATCTAAAAAACATTTCAGGCAGAAAGAAAATAATTATGGTTCTACCTAAAACCATAATCAGAAGAAGAAGATATGATTTTAAATGCCTAAAAACACATTGGCTCAAACACATGTTTACCTGTGAGATCAGAGCAATTTAAAGTCTCCCATATAATAATGTCTCTTTTATTGTCTATGGAACATTTTAATAAAACATGAAATGAAATTAAATATAATCATCTCCCATAATAGCTTCCTATCATATGGTAACATACCTGCCTGTTTACTGCTGTCTAATCAGTAACCTTCTACCACACTTTTATGGTGCTTCCCTGCTGGGGCTATTGCCCACTTAGGAGTATAAAATCATGTTATGTTTTTTATTGCTCTCAGCCATCCTAGCTCCCTTTTCTCTGGTAGACTGTTTTGCACAGTATCACAGCAATAACAGATTAAACCTCCGTAGAACAAACTTATTCGCTCTTTTAGCATCTCTTCATTGTCTGATGTAAGCCACTTGGTACAAGTTCTTACTCTTCTTTATAGTGTTTTTCTATATACTGCACAAATCCTTTGGCTACCCAAACTGTGTGAAAGAAGGGATTAAACTTGCCATGGAGTGAGGTGAATTCTGTACTTCAGGGGTAGTACTCTGGTATCAGTCTTTCTGAGGCAAGTCCATGGCCTTGGGGCTGACTTTGCCTAAGACTTCTAGATTCCTGGCTGCATAGAAGCAAGAGAAAACAACTTCCAACTAAGTTATCAGTATACAAAACTGCTCCCTATGTTTCCACAACAGACTTGCTTTCGGTCACTGTACAGATGCTACCATATTTAACACAGGGAAGTATTAATGACAGTTAATTTTAAAACATTATCATTTTTCATTAAACTTTATCAGCTTGAAGGAATATGCTTGCACTTATTATGCTTGATTTAGTGAAATCTTATGATACTGTGATTAAAAGGTACATTTTTAAGTTTGTGAAAACAGTACAATAGCTTAATTTCTGTTCAGTGTTGTGTGTGTACCGTTTACATATTATTTCATGTTTCTGTGGCTCAGTTCCACAGCTGTAAAATATTCCTTTCTGTGATGATTATAAGTTCTTCAAGAACTAAATTGCCTTACTAGGTGCTTGTAACCAAAGGACAAGGGGGTTTAAAAAAGAGGATTTCAGCTAGGAAACTCATAATGTCTGAAGCTTCAGTAACACTTTGAATCACTATAGCTGCAGCCTCATATTTTCTTTTTCCATGCCTTTGGGGTTTTTCCTCCTAACTTGGATTTTTTCATAGTTGTATCCTTGCACAATTTTCTTCTATTTGTCAGAAGACAAATAACTGAATAAGAATAACACAAGCAAATACATTTCCTCCTTGTTTTCAGAGAAACTGTAGGAGATTGCACACATAGACTGTATTTCATTCCCCAAAAGCTGAGCAAAAACCATCCCTCTGACATTGTGTAATCTAACTTCTGTAAGAGTAGAATTTAAGGTATTCTAAAACTTGAGGTCTTAACTCATGTTTCAATCTATTACTATAAACCTAGAACAGGGAACAAGGTTTTGATCAGCCTGTTTTTCCATCAGAAATGTAATCCTGATCAATATCAGCAGAGACAATGTCATTGCAAAATTAAAAATAAAAAGTGAAAATGGGCTTTTTGAGGATTATTTCCATTCTTTGATAAATAATGCCTATTATTTTCAAAGTCTAACTGTTGCAAATATGAAATGAGTGTGTTTAGTATCATCAAAACTAGAAAAAAACTGTTAGTTGATGTTACAAGAAAGAATATTATGTCCTGCACAAATTTCAGCAAAGAGGTCAGGTAGAAATAATCTTTGTTAGCAAACTGATTCTGTAACTTTTTTCATCTATTGATAGCAGAATGTAAGAATGTAAAAAATCATTTACATATGAGAATATACCACCTACAGGCATAAATTTTAAATTAAGCAACAATAAATTTTCTCCACATAAACTTGGAATCTGTGCCTACGCCCAGTGCAGTGAATAGTAAAACTTCCATTTATTGCCATATTAACAGGGTTTGGCCCTTAAACCTCATGTCTTTGTTGTAGATGTAACAGTCAGCCACTTCCTAGGGCACTAGTAGAAATAGAAGGAAGAGTTCTGTTGACAGAAAGATGATATTTAACTGGTAACTCTCCTTGACACAGAACAGATTCTGCTAAGTAAAAAAGCAACTTCCCATTTTCAATGCTGTAAGCTGAAACTCAAACATCCACAACAAAGGTAGACGAGAAAGGAAAAGGAGAGTCTTCTGTCTGTTAAATATGAACTGTATGGGCCAGGTTAAAAAACTCAAAACAGTTTAGAAAGAACGGCAGATCACTGCCCTTGTTGAAGGTAAGAATGGTTTTGATGAAATCATCTGTAATTTGGACACAGATGATGGTTCTTCTGCAGGTTCTTGTCTCATCTTTCCAAGTATGGAATAGGAGAAAATGGTGTCAGAAACTTTATCCATTTTTCCTTTTTCCATTTAGATTCATATAAAAACATATCTATGCTTTAATTTGTGGCTTTTAGCAATATGAGCCAGTTGTCCAGGTGCTAGAACCAAATACCCAGAGGGAGCTCTGCCAACAAAAGTTGCTTTCACTCTAGAGAAAAGCAAGGTTGAAAAACAGCAAGAAGACTTGTTTAAAGACCTCCTTTTTAATCTGCCTTTCTGATCTGATCTGAGTTTTCTTTATTTAAGGAGTTATCCTGGATCAGGCCATACGTGTATGTTCATGTACATATGTACCCATACCCATGCATGTACCTGTACCCGTACATGTACGTGTATACGTATACGTACACTTACGTGTGTGTTCAGTTCAATTGTCATGATGTCTCTTGATTGTGCTGTCTCTGAAGAACAGATAGAATAAGCATTGGCCAATTGAAGTTCCTGTCATAACCAGCTTATATAAGAAATGATCAAATGTTCATAAAACCCCATGCAGCAGTTGTCAAAATTATGTGAAAGTGCTGAGTCTACTTAATTCTTGTAAATGAAGCGAAGACATTTGTTAGTGTTGTTTAGACTTTTTTTTTGTGAGATTTTACACATTTTGCATATTTTAGATTGAAGTCGAAGTCTCTAAGTTTATACTGCATTGTTCTTTAGTCAAATTTTCAATAATTTTAAATGGTCTGCTCAAGTCACAGCAATGACAGTATGTTGACCAGAAGTATCAGATGTTGATTTCTTAAATCAAAACCACAAACCACATATTGGCTTATGAATATTGAAACATTCAATGAAATCAATATAAATTCATATATTATTTGATAAAAAGGAAGCCAGATTCAAAACAAATAGAAGAGAGTTTAACAATCAAGTGTGTGTAACAGTTAGTATTAGCATAATCTATTAATTACTTCAGCCCTTCAAAATTCAGACCATCCTGGTATGCTGAGCTGGGTATATTTTTCCAATATAAAGCTGTGTTTAGTTCATTTATTTTGCGTATGTACCATGTTTGTTTTGTTTTATTTTTCTCTAATCCTGGAACATTTGTACGAAGTCTGTATTCAGCTGTATTCTAGCATTATTTCCTGTGATGTTCTTCAGCAAAATTAGCAGCACTATTATAGAATGCATTGATATTATTTTTTTAATTTTATTTTTTTAAAAATGTTTTGTTTTTGTAAACAAATTTTGTAATGTAAAAATTTTGTAATACTAACAACATACACTTCATGCTGCTTAGTGGCATAACCAGCTATTTAAAATGATGCATAGTGTAGGACAAGCTTTCCTTTAAACAAAGGATAACTGTGCACTGAAGCTGCTGGCCTTCTATTATGCAGCAAACCCACGCATGTCAGAATTTGTATTACCCAAGATAGTCAGACTGTTGTTCACAGGGTGGAAATTGCACTTTTTTTTTTTTTTTTGTATGATCTGTAAATACAAATTTCATGGGAACCAGGTGATAAACCTCCACTTTCTTTATCTTTTAAGATAAAAATGTACAATACATAATGGAAGTTTTCCTAGCTGCATCTGATGATTGCTTTAAAAATAAATGTAGAAGTGGGGAGGGAAAAAAGTTCCAATGTGTGAATCAGTCTTTTTACTTTCTAGTAATTATTTTTTCTGCTACCTGCAGTGAGTCTGAGGGTGATAATGGCACAGAATGGATAGTCTGCATTTTTGGATTTTTTGTTTTGTTTTGTTTTTTTTTTTTTTCCTAATAGATCTCATTTCAAGAAAAGCTTTCTTAGCAGATCATTTGATTGATAATTTCAGCTTTTTCTGCACTTTACATTGTCTGTAACACCTGTAAACACTCTGGACATAGCTGGCAGGGGTTAAATAACACCTGTTGTTAACTAGTTGTTTCAGGATGAAAAGCTTTGCTTTCTGTGTCCTGTAATAGTAACTGTAAAGTGTGGAAATTCTTTGGGACTTGCAACAGAAATTAGTTCAGTAATTTCCAAAACAGAAGGAGAGAGGAAAAATTCTGTTTCATTATGTTCAGAAGAGTTATGACTAATTCATTGTAAAGCTTTTGCAGCTCCTGGTTTCCAAAGTGCAATTTGAAAGTAGAAAGTTGAGTATCTGTCTGATGTGCACTGATATTTTGGGGAAACTGCTAACAACTGTATCATCACTGCCAAAAGACGGCAATCTGCTATTGTACTTTAGGCCTCCAAAAAATGTAATAAAAAAAAAGAAGAGAAAAACGGGGGATACTTTGTTCCTGAAAGTATTGAATCTTTTGCAACCACTTACAAAGGTGAATCCCATTTGAAAAAAACCCAACACTATCATGTCAAAAGAAAAATGCAGACTAGCACTTTACTTCATTGCTCTCTACAGCTTCCTGAGGAGGGGAAGTAGAGAGTGCTGTGTTGATCTCTTCTCCCTGGTGTCCAGTGACAGGACACATGGGAATGGTTCAAAGCTGTGCCAGGGGAGGTTTAGACTGGACATTAGGAAGCTTTTTTTTATCAAGATGGTGGTTAAACAGTGGAAAAGGCTTCCTAGAGAGGTAATCAATGCCCCAAGCCTGTCAATGTTTAAGAGGCATTTGGACAATGCCTTTAATAACAGGCTGAAGCTTTTGGTCAACCCTGAAGTGGTCAGGCAATTGGACTGGATGATCATTGTAGGTCCCTTCCACCTGAAATATTTTCTTCTATTCTGTGCTTTGGAGAAAAAATGCAAAGCTGTAGTGAATAAGAACTATAGATCTGAATAATGTGATTTTTAATCTTCTAAAGTTTAGGAACAAAAAGCAAATTAATAAGTAAAAGGGAAGGAAAAACAGGAAAAAATAATTAGAACTATGAAAATCATAATAATATTTTGTGAACAGGATAAGCCAGGTAACACTGACTGTAGGTTGGGCTGTTGCTTGAACATGGCAAGACTTCAGGAAGAAGTTTCAGCAAGAGCATGGAAATAAAAATCAATAAGCCAGACTAAAGCAAGCCCATGAATGATTTTAGAAGGAAGTAGGAGCTTTTAAAAATTAATCATGAGGTAAATAGAGAATGAGCAAAAGTTCTTGAATGCTAAAAACAATAACAAAAATCTCTTTCTACTGCGGTTAAACACAAGAATTTTGGTGTAGGATTAATTCTGAAATCTGTCACAGTGGGACGGAACAAAATTTTTAAATGTAACATATTGCTTGAGTCTGTTGCAACTATTCAAAGTGTAAAACCCATGAGGAAAAATCCTTTTCTAGAGCATGTCCCCGAGTCACCTTAGAAACTGAACTGGTTACTGCCTAGAGGTGCATGAGACACATTATGGGATGAAGTGAAAAACCCTTTGGGATTGCACAAGGTTTATTATGGCATGTGTAGGGGAAGGACCAGAGGTGGAGAAAGAGAGGGATGAGGGTGGTTTTTGTGATGAAAAAGCATGGCAAAGTAGAGAGGAAAGGGGATAAAAGGGTTTGGAGGTGTGTGAACAGGGGCTGGTCAGTGTGCTTGTGGGGCCATGCCCTGCACCTCATCAGCATGGTCTGTCCTGTCTTCTCACTGATCTCCTTTTCTAACTATTTCCTGAGTGAGGAGCTCTGTCCTATGTGTGTGTATGTGGAGGCTCAGTGCCAGACATGGGTGTGGAACCATAGGTCACAGGAGTGTGCACCAGGGTGTCAGCAACTATAGAGAGTGGAGTGTCTGCATGTTGTCTGGGTGCATATGTCACTGTATGCATATGTCACTGTGTGCAATCACTAGCAAACATCAAGCCAGACTAGAGGCAAGCAGGAAAAGGGTTTTGGGAGCCACGTGTTGGAGACACCCTCACTCTCAGCTGGATGCTATCAAGATCAGTCTGTCTGAGAGTCAGCTGCTGGAGAGGCTGTAGATCAAAGCCAGCCACTGCAGAGACAAATGTGCATGTATTTGTGTGTGTATGTTGTGTGTGTGTATGAATGTGTGTGGGTGCAAGGCAAGAAGGACAGCAGAAGATCCAGGGGCAAGCTACTATACAGACTTATGCTTAAAGCCATATACTGGATGGATCCATATTTTGTACATGTATACATATATATATGTATATACAAATACAAATGTACATGTATATATACTTAGATATATATATGTATATTTATGTGCACGTGTATAAATATACACACTCAGAATCAGAATTACAGAATAGTTTATGCTGGAAAGGACCTCTGTAGACCATCTCATCCAACCCCCCTGCTCAAACAGGGTAACCTAGAACAGGTTGCCCATGACCATGTTCAGATGGCTTTTGAAGATCTCCAAGGATGGAGACTCGACAACCTCTCTGGGCAACCTATGCCAATGCTTGGTCACCCTCACAGCGAAAAGTGTTTCCTGATGTTCAGAGAGAACCTCACGTGTTTCAGTCTGTGCTCATTGCCTCTGGTCCTGTCACTGGGAACCACTGAAAACAGCGTGAATTTGCTTTCCTTACACTTTCGCTTGAGATATTTGTACACATTGATGAAATCTCTCCTGAGACTTCTCTTCTCTGGGCTGAACATCCTAGCTCTCTCAGCCTTTCCTCATACATGAGATACTCAAATCCCTTAATTGTTTTATTGGCCCCTTGCTGGTCTTTTTCCAGTAACTCCATATCTCTTTTGTGCTGGGAACTGGATGCAGTACCTCACCAGTGCTGAATGAAAAGGAAGGAAAGACTTCCCTCTGCCTTCTGGCAATACTTTGTCGAATGCAGTCCAGGATACCATTAGCCTTCTTCAGGGTAAGGGCACGTTGCTGCCTCATGTTTCCTTCAGCAGCAGGCCCACATTTCCCATAGTCTTCCTTTTTCTGCTTATGTACTTATAGAAGCCCTTCTTGTTGCCTTTGACATTCCTCACCAAGTTCAGCTCCAGGTGGGCTTTGGATTTCTAAACTGTGTCTCTGCATGCTCAGACAGTGTCATTATACTCCTCCCAGTTTACCAGTCCCTCCTTCTACCTTCCGTATACTTCCTTTTTTGTGTTTGAGTTTTGCCAGGAGTGCCTTATTCATCCATGCATTTTTGCCTGACTTCTTGGTCATTGGGATGGATCACTCTTGAGCTTGCAGCAGCTTTCTTGGACCCCTATTGCCTCCAGGTCTTATCCCATGGGACTCTTTCAGGCAGACTCCTAAAGAGGCCAAAGCCTACACTCCTGAAGTTCAGGGTTGTGGGCTTGCATTTTGCTTGCTCCTGCCTTTCAGGATCCTTAATTCCGCCACCTCATGGTTACTGCAAACAAGGCTGCCTTTGACCTTCAGAATCTTTACAAGTCCTTCTTTGTGCATATGATGTCCAGCAGAGCACCGTTCCTTGTGCATTCCTCTGTCACTTGTGTCAGGAAGATGTCATTGATGCTCTCTGGGAACGCCATGGGCTGCTTATGTCCTTCTGTGCTCTCCCTCTAGCACATATTGGGGTGGTTCAAGTCCCCCATGAGGACCAGCGCTTGTGAATGTGAGGCTGCTTCCAGCTGTCTGAAGAAGGTGTCATCTAGTTTTCTTCCTGATCAGGCAGCCTGTAGCAGACACCCACTATAATGTCACCTGTACGGGTCTGCTCTTTAATCCTTACCCATAAGCTCTCATTGGCTCATCACCCATCCCCAGGCAGAGCTCCATGCACTCCAGCTGCTCTCTCATAAAGGGCAACTCCCCCTCCTTGTCTTCCTGTCTGGTCCTTCCTAAAGAACCTATATCTCTCCATTGCAGCACTCCAGTCATGCGAGCCATCCCACGTCTCTGTGATCCCAGCAAGATCCCAGCAAGTTGCAGCAAGTAGCCCTGCAATTCCACACAGATCTCTAATTCCTTCTGTTTATTCCCCACACTGCACATATTGGTGTACGGGCACTTCAGAGAGCATGCTGATTTCCCAGAAAGGGTCTGGGTGTTTTTCCCATAAAGGTGCCTTGTCGGCTTGTCCTTGCTTACATGCAAATGCTTGGGGTAGCTCTGCTTAAGACCTGTTTTGTTACTTTTATGATACCTTTCTGTGATGTCAGTCCAGGCCCTTTGCTCATCAGCTCTGTCCATCATTGCCTCACAAGGCTGCTAGTAACTGTCTCCCTCCCCTGTCTCATATACACTCCATATCCATATATATACATATGTGTATATATGGATATGTATCTATACACATACACATAGACACTATAGATACTACATATGAGTATATGTATTTTCCATTAACGAGCTTTCATCCTGATCAGCCAAAGAGGGGATCAGGTTCTTAGTCCTGTTCATGTTTGAGTCTGTTTGTTTTCTTTCTGTGTTGATTACAGTGACTGGCCACATATATATATTATACACATATAGATCTATGTAGATATGTACATACACATTTAAAGTGTAACGTGTGACTGTGCCCCTTAGGGTTATGTGCTTAGATTTGCTACTGGCTGGACTTGCAAACATGAAGTTGCAAAAGACTTGCAGCTATCAGGCCACCAGATTTGGCAACACCTAGCAAACAAACAGGACTTAAGAAAAATTGAAGATTTTAGACTTTTGTTATCTGACAGTGAATGTCAGTGTGTTCCAGCACAATGGGACTTGTGTTCTTGAAAACCCACATTCCTCCTTTTTGCTTGTTCACAGATTAGGACAGTGCCTGGTCAGCAATATTCAGAACTGCCCAGCTCTGGCTCATGATTGTGCTTCCAAACTCACTCAAAATAACTAAATTAGTAGAGAATTTTTGCCTAGGCAAAAATAAGTGAGTGTTTTCTTTGCTTAAACCTGACTAACCAGGAATTTAGAAAAACAAGCCCTTCAAAATTTGACTCTGGTAGTATCAATATCTTCTTCATTCTAATGGTTGAGTCTGCTAAAAGGCAGTCTTCTCTCACTGAAGTGGGTAGTGGGATTGGGATTAGAATTTGGGAACAGAACTGTTGACAGCCACTAAAATAAAAAGCTACCAGGTTACATGAGATGCACCCAGATGTGGTCAGTATTAGTTTGGAATTCACTGAACTTTACTTTAAAGGATCTGAACTCTGAGTCATTCAGGTCTCAAGCATAGGATATTAACATTTTAGATTATTTTACTGCCATAATGGCTTGTGTACCTGAGACAAGGAACTGAAAGATGAGTTTTATTGAATTTCAATTCCAGAATGTAAGCTTTTCCCTCTTTGGTCTGTATAACTCTGTGTGAACTTAATACCGAAATCTCCTTCCTGACTATGACTTGGCTTCCTTGATTAGTTTTTCCCTAGTGTGTTACCACAAAGTCACTCAGGCTGTTGTCATTGACTTATTGGTATAACAGGGGTTTAAAGAATGGAAAACATCAAAACCTTTTCCTAAACAAGCAAGACCACACAAAAGTCCATGGTAAGGAGGAGAGAGAAGACAGCTCAGAAGTCATTGTATAAACTTCACCAACTGAGGTAGCAATAAGCTTATAGCCAGGATATTCTAACTTTTAATTTCAAATGTGAAATAATTATATCCTCCTAGGAGAGGGCTACCATAATTACATGCTGACTAGTAAACTCTGGAGTACATAGTTTCTCTGTAGGGAAACTTCATAGTTTCTTTATTTTATGGGATTATCAGTCTCATGTTGAGTTGTTGTTGTTATCCACTATTTACAAAGATCTGTCTTCACCAGAAAGTAAATAGTAACTTTGGAGAGAAGAAAGCTATAGAAAATAGTTTTTTCTAAATTGTTCTTAAAGATGTAAACCCACTAGTTTTCAAATCAGTGTAAAAATTATTTGCCTCCTTTTCCAGCATTTTGGGATTTCTACCCTGTTATTCATCTAGTATTAGGACATCCCGTTATGCTATTAGCAGAGAGCAGGGGGGATTTGTCATTTCTTCACCACATGACAAATGCAGGCGACTGACAGCAGATGGTAAACTCGGGATATTCTGATCAGATATGTGGGCCTTATGTGAAACTACTTCCATTTTATTTACTTGCAGTCTGCTCAAAGGTAAAATGTTAACAGCCTGGAGCTGGGGGGAAAAGAATTTTTTTCATCACTGGGACAGAGAGACCCATAGAGGTTTCTGCATTCATCAGAAGTGAAGAAAATGTCTTCGCTATAGTGTCATCATATCTATCTACTGCCCAAAGGAAGGATATGCTCAATGACGAAAACTTTGATTAGTAACATAATGTATATTTCTACAGTTCATTCTTTCATAAAGTCTTAAGGACTTAATATGTTTTCCAAATTAGACCACTTGCTCATTAAATAACTTTTTCCATTTTCACTGAAATCAAAGCTCTCTGAGACATGGACAACCATATCAAGACTATACAGCAATTTTAAGAAGGAAGTGGGGAATGCTCTACCTGTTTCTTTTGGTAAGTGAAAGTTCAATTGCTGTTCCCCCAAGCAGTTGAACAGGAAATGTCAGAGACAGTAGTGGTACCTCACTATGACCCTCAGAGTAGACTTCATACTTTATGGGTGCATTAAGCATTTAACTGATGCTCTTTTCTATATTAAAACCAGCTGCAGACAGAGAAGTAAGGCTCAAACCTCCCAGGACTATGTGGTCTGGAAGACAGCATGGAGCTAGCCAAGTTTTTATGTTTGAAATTCAGTGTACAGACTGGAATACAGTCATATAATATGTGAGGAAGTTTTAGGTATCCTGGGGAGAAGCAGAAGTAAAAGGGCTATTTTTTAGTCTAGAAGGCTTAGTATGAAGATTCTCTTTGGGAGGTTGCTTGTATATGTTATTATTCCTGCATGTATGATACCTTTTGTATAAACGAGGGAAAGATGGAACGAAGAAAGGAAGGAAAGGAGGGAGAGAGAGAGGGAGGGAGATAAGGAGAAGGAGGAAGGGAGCAGAAAGGACAAGAGAAAAGGAAATCCATTATTTAATTCTGTCACTAGTTTTCTGTCCCTCAGAGGTTTCAGACTGAAGCTATCAATCAGTTTTTCTGGTTAACAGGGGATTTAAACCAACCAAAAACCCCTCATTAGAATTTTGTATCTTCTTTTTTGAGAACAAGAGGTTTATACACATTGGAAGGGAAGTCTGGAACAAGAGGTGGCCAAGAATTTGCAGCTGTAGAGAAACCAAGTTCTTCTTCTTCTATTGTATTTCCCACCTTAACTATGTACACTAGTCCTACAGATTTCCCAGGGGCTATTTTGTTCCTGGGAATGCTGTAAACAGTAGTACAATATAGAAGTTAATGCTGTGAATGTGAACACCAGTTTGGCCTGGAAAGCCATCATTATCAGGAAGTTATGTAACATAAATGGCAATTGTATTCTACTTTTGGTCTCTATGAATGCACCAAGTCATAACAGGAGGTGATCCCTGTTCACTTTCCATGTTCTCACTCTGCAGAGAGAGGCTTCCAAGAAAGGAAAACTAGCGCTAGTGTGACCCAGATCTCAGCACACAGTGGAGCAGGAACGTGACTGTGGTGTACATCCATAGCTGGGAATGGGGGAGCACTTCCTGATGTACATCTAGCCTAGAGCCTTGCCTATATAGATAAACTCATGTGCAGAGAAGTAGATTTGGAAGATTAGACAAACTCACTGGTCTTTTCCATTTCCATCACATTACTGTTTTCTTTCTCTGTGCACCTCCTCACCTTGTCTGTTATGGGGGGAAAGATTTGATCCCATTGTAGTCATTCTCATGCAAACCTAACTCTACAAAAATGGATGTACATTTGCACTTACTGTTATTTCACTAATGATTTATGAGAAAAATAAAAGTTTTTATCATAATTGATAATATGAAAAGTGATTTAGCTATATTGCTCATAATTGCTCATAAATTTGCCATTTCATCTCTCATTATGGAGAAATAATATTGTCTGCACAAAATTCTGTGGGATATCACTTAGTCCAATAATAGTGAGCAGCTTATCTTTTTTTGTCAATTTGTTAATCTACATCAGCTTGTAAAATAACTAACATGGCTCTGATCTATAAATCTTCTAATTGCAACATCCAAAAACATTGAATCAAAAAATAAGCTTATATTCCTAAATTTAATTAAACCTTATAATTGATTTATGCAAAGCAATGACCAGACTGATGAATTCTGAATACCATTAATTGATATCTTATAAATTCTGAGAAGCGGCTTATATTGGGCGTAAGGATCAAGATTTTGGTAGCAGAGGAGGGGGTTTCAGGGGTGGCCTCTGTGAGGAGGGACAAGGGTTGCCCTGTGCCAGACACAGACGCTTTCAGCTGGCTCCAATGGACCCACTGCAGGGCACAGGTGAGCCCTTCAGCCAAGACAGCAGCACCTGTGTAAACATATATTGGAAATGGTAGAAATGCTGGACAGAGAGAGGAGGAGGGGAAAAAAAATGAGTGAGAAAGTGAGAAAGAGCAGAGGAAACACCAAAGACAGAGAAGAAGGAGGGGAAGGAGTTGCAGCTGCGTGGGCATCTGAATGCTGCTGTGTCTAGCCCACCACACAGTTACATGTTTCTTATTTTCCTTACAAATCTGCCACAAGATTGGTAGGATTTATGATACAGCAGAAAGTTTATGCTTGTAAATCTATTTGCTTGTTTACATTAAAATGGTAACGTGTCCACCAGAGAGCGGGGAATCCACCTAGTGTCTGTTGCTTGCCACTTTCTGTGGATTATATTGATACTCAGGGTGTAATGAGAATTTTAAGCATGAAGTCATGGAATCTGTTATGAAATATTCCAGTGACCTCAAAAAAAGTACTTCTCTGATGTCAGCTAGAATTAAAGAGAGAATGATGCTGGGTGATTTGTGAGCCTTCAGAGCTTCTTGATTTAGAATCAGAGCATCAAAAAGTCTTTGGAGAAGGACCTTTATAAAATACAGTTTCTTAAAAAGTGCCAAAATAGTGTCAGAAATCATATTATGGTAGATTAATTAATTAATTAAAACAAAATGTATAGGGGAAAACAAATACTGCTGTCACTCTACATCCTTCTCTGTGCCCCTAGTTTAAGAATATTCAAGTATAGAATTTTTAGCCTGAGCTCTGTTCTTCCTAGATCATCATAATTCAGGAAGCTCTGTACTCTGAGTCACCAGGCATCTTTATCCAATGACATATCTCCATCAGACCATGCTCACTGTCCACTTTTGTGAAATGTCTGTGTCTGCTTGTTGTGTCAGTCATTGTCTTTACTCTCCACATTCAGAATTCTATGAGGAATCTGCAGCAATAGTTTGTGTATCTTTAGTATAACCTACAATTTATCATGTAGCATACAGTAAAACATTAAGTAATATTTTTAGCTCAACACTTTCCTTTTCAGTCAGTCTTACCTTTTATAACTGGCCCCATCCAGTAGACTGGACAGAAAAAACATCATTTTTCCCAGAAAAGTGTCTAAAGTGGTGATGACTCTCTCACCTATAAGGATTCCACAAATGCTAATAGTAAAACAAATGTGTTTCTTTCTATTATTAGTTGTGCAAGATATTGATATACATGTGTAATAGACCACAGTCCAGAACCTTGAGGCCTTAGCAAGAAATTACTTGTTAAAATCAGATTAACAAAACTATTCAGAAGTTACATGTGTTGTAGGGATATAGAGTGTTACCTTGACCTTCATGGATTTACTGTTGCTCCTATCTGTTACTCTCTGGTGTTTGTTATTAATTTACAAGAATCAAAATAATATTTTTGTGATTACTATGGAGAAAGGAAAATAAAATTAACTTTAAGAAGAATGACATTTTCACTTGCCAGTCAAATGAAGCATCCCTCTATTTTTCTCTTGGTCTCTTTGTCCAGACGTTTATCAGTGGTGAGAGAGATGTTGATAGAGTTAATATTATGTGTGACCATGGAGATAGCATATATCCAGGTCCATGTATAAAGTCTTACAAACTGTTACATTCTACGGTAAAAATAAAAATAAATAATTATTATTAAATGTTTTTTAATTGGTTGGCTCATGAACTGAAATTCAAAATTACATGGCTTGCAACATCTCTATGCAATTTGGTTTTGTAAATCTTGTTGTTTGATGTTGTCATAACCAGCATTATAATACCAATTCTGTGGCAGATAGGCCCAACAGCAGTGCACAGTAAATTTGTATATGAGTAAGATGGGTGAAAAAAATAGACATGCATCTCTCATTCTTCTTATGGACAGAAAGTGAATATAAAATATATGTATGCATATGTATATGCTTATGAATGTCATTACTGAACTTGTAAACTGGTGAGCTTCTGAACTTCTGAATCACACTTCAGTCAATATAGAAGTTATAAAGAGAATTTTTTTAAAGAAAAAAGAAACAAAACAGACAAAACCAAAGCAAAACCTCTCAGAATCAAAAACTTTAGGAATGCTAGGCAAAAGGAAAGAGAAAATAGAACAAAATAAAAGGAAACTCTTAAGAGTATCAAATAAATAAAATTGACATCTCCAAACTATAAAACAGTAATGTTTTTATTTGATACAGCCTATTGTTGTATTAGTCAACACCCCACCTTTATATATGGTGGTTTTTTTTTTCTTTTGTTCTCAGTTCAGTGTATTCAGAGTATCAAAAAGAAAAAAGAAAGAAAAAAAGCATCAAACTATATATTATTTTATGTTTGGCTATAGGAAAACTAGTAATATATTAGATTCTTATTAATGAAAACATGCAGATATAAATGACATAGAAATACACACTAGAGGAAGAGTGCTGGTTGCTCTTGCAACCACTAAAATTCTTTCTTGAATTTACATGTGCAGCCTTAATCTTTATTCTTAGTAGACTGCTTTTCTTAAAGGTTGTTTATATTCTTTGTTACTATTAATATCCATAGACTCTAGCTATTTAAGTATATATTGAAGTCAAGGCAGCTGGAATGGTACTTATACATCTTCAAGGACACATGAGGTCTCAGGCAGAATAAAGAAAGTGGTGTTTTCCCTAATCTTCAGTCTGGTGCTTTTTACACAAAAAAGCCCCAACATTTTTCTTGCCATTGTAACTTCAGTGTGACTTATAAGGAGGAAGGAAGCCAGATCAGTTTGCTAAGTAGACACACAAAATAGTCATGGATGTAAAAGAAGAATGGAATTGCAGAGACTGAATTTTCTTTTTCATCTTGTGCCAAACAATTTGTTTGCTATGTGTGCACCACATGTGATGCTGCCCACTAAGTCAAGTGTATCTTGAGAGAGGTGTTTTCTTTAAAAATACCTCAGTAAATTCATGTGGAATAAGCCCCTGGGAAGAGGATAGAGGAATACAAGGGGCATAGATCAAGCAAATGTATAGAGCCTGTAGCATCAATAGATGTTGTGAGACTCCAGTAAACAGGGTAGAAAACAGATACAGTAAGGAAAGGCGAATGGGCATAATGTGTGAAGTTTTCTGCAAGCCAAGAAAAATACTATTATTGTTAGACTTGCTAGAAGCAAGATCAGAGGGAAAATCAACATTGCAAGCATTCAATTGGCAGAGGGAAGACTTGTTTTCAGATTTGTACTTTCAGTCTGTCTCATTCACCAGATCTGAATTTTCCCTGTTTGAAAGGTTACCTTCCTCTTATTTGCTTTCTGTGATGTGTGGCTTCAGAAATCTTCTGAATGTTTCAGCTGTGCTTGCTTGTAGGGAAAAAAAGAAAAAGAAAAAGAAAAAGAAAAAGA
This sequence comes from Nipponia nippon, assembly GCF_047370975.1. Classification (NCBI taxonomy): domain Eukaryota; kingdom Metazoa; phylum Chordata; class Aves; order Pelecaniformes; family Threskiornithidae; genus Nipponia; species Nipponia nippon. The sequence continues at coordinate 42,972,491 of NW_028262402.1, forward strand.
AAAAGAAAAAGAAAAAGAAAAAGAAAAAGAAAAAGAAAAAGAAAAAGAAAAAGAAAAAGAAAAAGAAAAAGAAAAAGAAAAAGAAAAAGAAAAAGAAAAAGAAAAAGAAAGAGAAAAAGAAAAAGAAAAAGAAAAAAAGAAAAAGAAAAAGAAAAAGAAAAAGAAAAAGAGAAAAAGAAAAAGAGAAAAAGAAAAAGGAAAAAGAAAAAGAAAAAGAAAAAAAGAAAAAGAAAAAGAAAAAGACAAAGAAAAAAGAGAAAAAGAAATAAAAAATAAAAAAGAAAGAAAAAGGAAAACAAAAAAATTAAAAAGAAAAAGAAAAGAGAGTGCTTTATCTGAAATTTCTGGAAAACTTGAGATCCCATTTAACATCAGAGTTGGAGAGTCAACAGCCGTGGTTCACCTGTGAGGTTGAGCACCAAGTCTCTTTTCCACTTTCAACACATATGCCCTAAAAAGAGACATGCTATTAGAAAATATGAATGAAACACTGTTTGACCCAGGTCTACAAAGGACAGTATATTTCCTTCACTGCAAATGTTCTTTGATGCTCAGTTAAGTTGACATTTTCCATTACAGAGTTTGTCTTAAGGTCACAGGAATGACCATATGAGGTCAGTTCAAAGGTCCATCTCTCCAGTGTTGTGCCTCCAGCAGTGTCCAATAGGAGAAGTGGAATCAAACCTGCCTGATTTTTGTTATTTAGTGGGCAGGTTCTGCTGTCCACAGAGGCAGGAACGTCAGGAGCTATTTCATGAGATACTGCTAATCTCTTCCTAATGAAATATTTAAAACAGTATCCTCAAGCACCCTTGCCTCTGAGCTGATGACCAGAAGACCCTGGCACACATGTACCTCACATGTACCAAGGAACAGTTCATTCCTGATCCACATCCTCTCATGTTATTATGTTATTGTCATCACCCACCTAATTGCTAGACACCCATCTTTGTCATCTCTGATCCATGACCAAGCACTAGAAGGAGGAGCCATGGCAATGGTAACTCTGGAGCCTATTTCTATTCCCATCTTGCTTCTGGGTAGAGATATTGCTGTGCAGCTTTAAACAGCTTCAAAAAGAAGTGGTCACTGACAAGAGTGCTTTGTTCAGTGTCTCTACCAGTGTCTTGCTTTTACACCCCTCACCATTTAGCTCTTCCTTCTTTCTTCTCATTTTTAATTTTTTTTTTTCCTTCTGTGATCATTTTGTCATTAGTCTTCCCAGAGGGCGAAACCGCATGAAGCGTTTTAATTCTCTTTCCCTAATTGGGAAGAACAATAGAACAGTGGCCAAAGGCAGATGCCTGCAATAGTACCTGTCCAGGGTAATCTCCCAGACTCCAACAGCCTGTCCAGGACTTTCTAAATGAGACATGTTACCTTTTAACTTAGAAGTCGAATAATAATATAACAATCAAACAAACAAAAACCCAAACATGGTGGATTCCTCACCCTTGAATTTGTTCATTAACTTCTGAAAACATTTAAACATTCATCATCTGTAAAATCTTGCAGTGGGAGTTTCACTATTTGAACAGGAAAGTTATCCAAATGGTACTCTCCCTTCGCCTTTTCCAGTTACCACTGGAGAACTGTGTGGTTTGGCACTTCATCCTGCACTCTATTTGATTTGAATCAATTGACAGGTACTGTTTGTGGGGAAAACCCTCTCCCTATCAATCAAAGAAATCAGAACTTCAGCAAACGCATATGGAGTTCCCAGGGCACTCCAGATGAGAATCAGAAACTTCTCTAAAAATATGCAAAGTACTTCTTTGATTTTATAAGATTTGTGGAAGCTCTATTAATTGAGGCATGTTTATAACTCTTACACACTTCTGTCTAGCAAAACTTATAGTGTTAAGAAATCAATTCAGTAGCTTATAAAAATACACTGTCTTTTATTAATAAAGGATGAAAATTTATAATTATTTTTTTTCTCCACAAATAGGAGATAATATAATAGCACAGCATTCCCCTACCAAAATACATGCCCTAAGGTACAATTTGCTTAAACCATATTCTTGGCCTCATAGCAGCATAATGATCAGTATTTTGTTTTTCTTGTTATGTCATGCATTATTCTTTTTGATTTCTTTTAATAGATGAAACAGTCTTGTATCCTGTGAAGACTGTGAAGTTTTACCTGAAGTTATTATCTGGGTGGGTTTTTTGTTCACAGTCATAAAATCCCCATGGAAACGAAGTTAGCTGATGATACAGTTCTTAAAAAAAAAAAAAAAAAGAGTGGGGAGAGTAATATCTAAACAACATATGATAGGGAGGGGAAAATATGAAAATGTGGAAAAAAAGATTAATCAGGACTATATCCACAATAATTTTTATTTAAAATATACCATTATCCTCCATCCATTTCAACCTTGTTCTTTCATTCATAGTTAGAACCTTAAATATGCAGAGAACAGAAAACTGTTAGGCAAGACATCAGCAAGAATGCCCATCAACTGTCAGATATGAAGTGCAAGGCAATCATTGTGTTTTGTGTTGGCTACAGAGAAGCTGATGAAATAAATAGAATATGTAACATGATGTCTCTTTCATCTATAAAAATATCAGCTCAGAGGTTATGCTTCATTAGCTTCAAATGTAGCATGCATAATAAAGGAAGAAGGCACAGCATTCCTTTGATTCATTGTGTGAAAGCTTATCATTCCCTCTTTCAAGTGACAGTTTATTAAATAAGGTGAATAATAGAAAATATTCAGACTTGATCCAAATCATAGTCTGACACTCGCTGCCTGATTACAAAGTAAGTATGACAGCTCTGCATCTCCATTTTGTGTGATGGGGAAGTAAATGGGATAAGATATATGGAGCTCCCTGCAGTGCGCTCACTCAAAATTTTTTCCCTTAAAAACATTAATTGAATCAGAAAAAAAAGTTTAAAAAATTACCCTGGTGCAAGACACAAGGAATCTTCACTTCCTTCTCATTAGACACAGGGAAACATATGGAGTGTAAAGAATAAATATCTACAGTAGCTCACCAGTTTTTACAAACCCTTTGCAATGTTGTAACACATATGCCACTCCACGGAGATGATAGTAAGCCATTTTCATAACCTCTATAAATTGCAATGCATTTACTTAAATTTCAGTTCATTAAATGTGCCAAATACTGGAAAAAAGAACTGCTAGTTCAGATAACTTTTGATCCACATCCATTCTTAGGCATAGCTGAAATTTCATTGGAGATTTCTGTAGAAATAATAGTGTTTCATCAGTTTTTCTTTAGAGTCTGTATCATGATTCTCTTCAGTAGAGCACAGTTGTGAACACGTCCAAATGACAATTGTGAATGATAGTAAAAATCTCTTTGGATCGCTGTTTAATCATCAGTATTCCTCCAAGGCAGGAGACTGGGAATTCCCAAATTATTATAATAATAAATGCTGCTGTGAGGAAAGATGGGGAAAAAAAAGAAAGAAAAAAACCCCTTCTGCAACCCTCCTCAAAAGGACAAGCAGTTCTCATCCTTCTTCTTTTATAAAACCATCCTTTCCCTTCACCCTGCAAATATGCAATATGAGTTTCAAATCTCAGGCAGATATGAAAGGAAGTTTTGAAAAAAGGAATTGGATAATACAATATTTTGAGTGTTTCTTGAATAAGAAACACTATACAGCAACCTCCATATCATTGCAAGTCAAGCTTTTTCAGGTAATAAAGAATTGATGTTTAGATCCATAGAAAGGAAGAAACAGTAAGCCATCTTAGACATTTTTTTGCTTGAAATATTGGAAAATGAAAGATCAGGAAAATGAAAAATTAAACTTTCCCTTTTTAGAAAATAGGATAGGAAAAAGAAAAGTTAAACTCTGTACCTTTAATTCTGATGAGTTTGAAATGTTTAAACATGATAGATGAGGTTTTACTGTTAATTTTCTTACTTGTTTCAAAATATTGCCATACATAAAACTTGAAATACAATAAAGGAGAAAAAAAAATAAACAAATAAACTGTGGACACTGATCATTTAATTGTATTTATTCACAAAACAGGGGAAACAAAAAGGAAATTTTCAAGTTTGAAGAAAATAACATTTTTTGGAAAAGATAAACCAGACACGTTCCCTCACATGAAAACACATTGCTTTTTCCAACCCTGTGAATTAGAAACAACTTCAACATATTTCATGTTGCAACCAGCTCTTCTCAGCAGGTATTTAAATAATTGCAAATAAAGAGAAATATGGTCCTTGAAAGTCAATATGAACAAAATTTGACAGCTCTATTCATGAAAACAGTTTGATTATCTGTTTATTTTGAGTATGCTTCATACAGAATACTAAGTCAGCCCATTTTGTTTCTGAAGATTATAACAGGCAAATAATCTTTTCAGTGAAATATTTAAGGAACTGTGAATTCATATGTGAGTTAAGCAGCCATCATGAAATTATGGATTATGATGACAATGCTGCTAGAAACACAACAGGAGCAGATGACCTTTGGAGACCTGTGTAGGTGCCAGGACCTGTCCATATGGGGCTTATTCCAGAATCACCACCGAGTTGTTTCTTTTTGTTCAGCTGCTAAAGGATACCAGCCAGTGCTCACTCCAGTTGCATGTCATTTGGATGACTTTTTTGTTTTCCCCAAAGGCTAATTCAAAAGTTTCATTTAAAAATCACATTTAAACTCAGGTTTATTGAAGTTTCTATTTAAGATTTGAAATGTGCTCCTAAAAATGTGAATATAGTCCAATAGGGAATAGGTAAACTGTAATATGACTGATCTAACAAGTCATTATCAATCTGCATAAATATCACTTGTTGAATAATAAATGCACATGAATAATTGTTACAGATAGTGGTACCTAATGCAAACATCATTAGTAGTAGAACATATAAACAAAAAAATTTATAAACAATTCACAGACAAAATGTAAAAAAAAGACTAAGCAACTAATACACTGAAAGGGAAAACTGTATCTCATGAGCAGAACAAGATGCTAAATGTGATAACATTCCTTTTAAAAAAATTAATTTAGTAAGACTAGTTTGTAGTGCTTAGTATTCAATGCTTTAGACATTTCTGCCTGGTCTTACATAAAAGGGGGATTACAGTTGTCTAAAGAGAGTAACATTGCTCAAAGACTGAAAATTACTTTCTATTGCAGATTTTGTTTAGTGTATCATTATCTGAGCACCATATCACTGTTCTGGTTATCAATAAGCATCAGTTAGGCCCAGATGTCCTAAAGCTTTAGTCTGTTAGGTAAGGTTTTGATACATGATCATCAGGTTCTGCCTCACAATATGACATTATGAAAAATCAGCTTTCTAGGCTTGAAACTACATTTTCTTTTTCTGTATAAAATATATAATTTCATAAACCCCAGAAAACTCTGCTACTATCATTCCATGCAACCTCAGGAAAAAGTATTTGATCCAGGTAGTCACTGAAGCATCTGAGCAACCTGAGAAAGGCATAATGAAATATTTGCAATGCTGTGTTACCAGTTTTTCTATCATGCTGAGATTGATTTAACAATAAATATCAAATGAGAGAATACCAACAAGTATTTCAATATCTCAGAACTTGAAGATATAATGAATGTGCCTTGGATTTTACTTTAGACAAATAATGGAACCTATTGAATATTTAGGCCTCCATTTTTATTTGTGTAAGGTTGAAGTAGGATGATAAGAAATTTCAGCAGGGCTTTCAGAAGGATGTAAATGGCCTACCACCTCAAGACCAATTGTGCTGCCTGAGTTATATTAGTGTAACAAGGAGGGATGCCTGAACTCCAGTTAGTCTCTGCATAGTGTTCCATGTAGTGATTTACATGCATGCTGAGGAAACACAAAAATGCCACCAGTTACCCCATTTATTTTACAACACAGGTAAAATTTTATTTCCTTCTTCTGTTCAGGTACAAACAGCTTCTATTTCTGATGTAAGTGTAGCAAGTAATATGATTTGATAGTGTCCTACATTGCCTTTGTGAAATACCTGCAAACAGGAGAAGGCAGTAGGAAATTTTTTTATTTCACTCAATGTTTTTATTTGTAACTGTTTTATGTTGCCACATATCCATTAATATTAATTCAAATTTACAAGAGGAGTTGTTTAATCACTGGTTAAAATGTATTTTAACAGCTCAGAAATACGAATTGATTTTGTGCCCAATGTGAATCCACACTATACTGACATGCAAGGCCCTTAACATGAAAAAATCCTTTCTTTTTGTTGAGCTATTCAGAATAAAGGCCAGTGGAAAGCAGAACACAAACTGCTATACTCCTTTTCCAAATAAGATCTTTTAAGATATGTTCTGGATTTTGGTCCTTAGAAATCTCTGGGTATTACTTAAAAAAAAAAATTACTTTTGTTTTAAGTTCTTATGCTAGAGGCTCTATTTTTGAAAGAATGTGCATCTTTTCTGGTGACCATGAACAGCAGCAAGGTATTTGAATTGTGGTGTTTTCACATTGTTTTTGACACATCCTATGGAAAACACACTAGTACTTTGAGACTATGAAATTTAGGTATACAAATAATACTTGTCATAGTATTATTTATAATCAGTCAAGACTGGGAAGATGAAAATTATTCTGAATTATATTATATGATTTACATTTGCTAAGGAGGATAAAGGTTTTGTTGGAGTGCAGTGAGGGCAGTATACTTTCTGGACTTCTCATCCCATCAAGCTTGAAATCTAATTGGAATTCAGAGCACAACATTCTCCTTGTTCTGGATCTTCTAGACTGATAAACACAGGATTTTTTTTGTTCTGTTCCTTCAGACTTGGAGGCTAACTCTGTTCCAGCTTCTATATGGCTGCCTTTTGTCGTGATACTCCAGGTCACTTGTGGTGGCCAAATAATTTTACAACAATAGCTAAATCATCATCCAGACTGGCTGATACCAACCAGAAGTGCTAAGTCAAGGCCTGGAGAGAAATGCAATGTGTTGCATGGCTAAGTTCACTGCCCGAAGGAGCTGTGTCCTGCAGGGATGAAGGAACTCTTTGTACAGACATATGTGTGAATACACGGTCAGCTGAAGACTCATTTTCCACAGTCTAGGTCTTCTTTCAAAAAGTGAGATTCAGTGATCACTGACCCTATGTTTATGACCTCATAAAGTTCATGGCCAGTAAATTTGGAACAGCTGATGCAAGCCACGTTTTAGTTCTGCCTTTTCATCTCTTCAGAAGCTTAGTCAGGGAAAGTACGCTTTAATGCTGAGAGGTCTCGAATACCTGTTCACTTTTGTAGTTCCTTTAAGTGATAAATTCAGTACATTTCTTTGATATGCTGAAGAACAGACACTTACATGAGCATAAATTTAGTATCATGGGTGAAACACCTTCCTTATTTTAGTCTATGGAAGCCTCCTATTAATTTCAAAGGTTCTAGAATGCCTTTTGATTAACTCATTTTTGTTCATTTGAGGACCATGGCTATTAACAAGCACACAGAATAGTTTCAATTATATATTTTCTCTAAAGAGTTCTGTTTCAAAATAGGTAACATGATAATTGGCTGCTGAAAAGTGTTCTTTTTATACTGTATGATAAGGACTCTATCTTTGGCTACACACTTAATTAATGTATGTGACTTGGACTTTAAACAAAAACTGCTCACAAATAACTTCTCATATTTAGCAGAGTAATTTTTAAATTTAAGCAAGTAAAGAATAAATCTGTTTAGCTGACAGCTTGGTGCAGACACAACTGGGATGTAATAGATTTAAGGTGATGGTAGTATCTAAATGAGGATATCATACAGGCTTGCAAAAAATAGATGCTAATTAAACAGTTGGGTTTTTTTTAAATGTTGCCTTCTGTCTGGCCTGTTTTGGTATCTTTTATCTTTGGTGTAGTCAACACATACTGCAAAGACCTGATTAACACAAGAAGAAATTATGAGTATGGAAACAGGGTTACCCAGTGGATTTTTCCCTCCCTCCCCCATTTCAGAAAATGCTTTTTAATCAAAGAGTAATGCCCAGTCTTCAGGACGGCTAATTAAAGCCAGGAAGATTGAACAGTGAATACATTAATGCTGCAAATGTTTCCGTTATATACTTAAGTAATAAATGAGTAGGCCATTGAAGAGGATGCTAGGCTTTTATTAAAAGCTTTTTTATCCAGGGAGTACGGTAGGCTGACAATGATATTTTCTCAGAAAAGCAGCAGATTTAATGCATCAGCTGATGGAACAGCTGAATTAGAAGACAGAGGGGTCTGGACTGAATCCTGATCAAGGTCATTTCTTTCATGTTTTTCCCTTTTCACAATGCACACACACACTCTCACACACACAAATGAGTTATCAATTGCTTTTGTGAATAGTAGAATGATTTTTCAGGATGCATTTAATCTTGTTTTTTCCCTTCTCTCTCCCTTTCAAAACACTTTTTTACTGTTCTGATTTTTTCACAAAAAGCGAAAGGAAAAAAAACCAACAAGAACTCCCAACCATTTGAACAGAAGGTATATATTTACTCCAAATGCTTCTCCCTTCTTTTTGTTCATCTGTAATTTTGTGCAGTATTAAATTGCCTTGTTCAAGGAGTTGTGCTGACTTTGAGTTTCCTTCAATAATAAGGTCTTTTTATAGTTTCTAAGTCTGCTGAAAAGAAAAAAAGGCGAAGTGCATGTTTTCATGATCTTTAGTCTGGGGCACTGAGTTTTCTTTGATCCACAAGCTTTTCACAATGAAAAAGAGTACCAGAGATTTTAAAACACTGTGACAATCTCAGGATATTTCAAATTGTCTACCACAGTCTATTAGGAAGATTATCAAAGTGAGTCGCTTTTATTTCTGTGTGATTGCTCACAAATACTTTTATATTTAAAGGAAATTACCCAGAACATGTAAGTACAAAAATGTTTTTATATGGAATGGTGAAGATTTTTGAGTGTAAGATTGCTATTAACCTGCTGTTCACCTTAAAAATGGTACTGAAATAGCTGATACTATTGCTGTAACTTTCCTCCTGATCATTTTCCATCTAAGCTTGTGCATGAAAACAGATAAACACTGTGCAAAAGAATGACGTGTTTGTGAACTTTTCTTTAATACTACTCAGGTGAAAGACGGTACACATGCAAATGAAATCATAACAGATGATCCTCAAACTAAAGCACAGATGCAAATGTTACCTCTGTCCTAATAGTGATTAGGGTTTTTTTCCCAATCAGGCAACAAATTTTTTGAAACACATTCACCTTTAATCAATATTGTCTAATGCAATGTTTCGTAGATAAAAAATAAAAATAAAAGCAAAAAAGTGTGATCATTTGTGATATCACAACTGATATTTTAACTCCAAAAAAGAGCTGCTGAATATTTCTTGGTAACATATTTATTTGTACTTTGAAATTTCTACAATCTCGGAACTTTAACATGGAAAGAAACAAAACAGAACAAAGAGGGTAAAAAGAAATCTATCTTCAGATACTCAGCTATCTCACGCATTCAAAGTTATCAGTAAACTACAGGGCTATTATCACTCTTACAGGACCCATTTTTCACCATCCTACACTAACATCCTACATTTACAGGAAATTAGGTATGTTAGATGTCACCATTTACAATGGAAATTATTGCCCTTGAAAATGTGGGCCAAAATGAGAAGTGATATTTTTAACTTGCTATACCTTTTAGTCTTATGACAAATGTAATCTTCCAATAAGGCAACAGAAGGGCATATTGTAAAGGTTTCTACATATATTTAAAGCCCTAGGAAAGTCTTTATCACCTGTGGGATTTCAACACCTGCTTAATTCATATATCTCAATAGAATATTATCCTTTATCAAAATTCTTCACTTTTCCTAATTGCCTCATCCCAGTTCTTTTGACTGCCTGAACACTGCTGTCAGCTCTGCATCTTTTCATTCTATCTTCATTAATGTAGCTTTATTTTAATTGTAACCAAGTTTCAGGTCCATTGGTAAATGCAGTGGGGTTACAGAGCTTTGTAACCAACTCTGGGAACACAGTCACATTGCCCACCCTTTCAAGGTGGTTTCAGGACACACCTATCACTGACAAAAGAAACTAAAATAAAAAAGCAAACCAAAGTTTTTTTGGTGGATTTATGAAATGGGCAAGACATTCATTGTTGTCTTTGGGAGAGAAGGCTTCATTTTGCCACCCCTGCCCTGCACCACACTGGGGTCCTCCTCAGCCCTGCTGCCCCTGTGGAGCAGCCCTGCCTGCTGCTTCCTGACACGTCCTTGCTAAGCTGGCCACTTAAATTAGGAACACCCAGCTCTTTATTGTCGAGTTTATTATAACATAATTGAGTCAATTATAACATGGCTGGAGCCATCGCTCCAGCAAGGTGCATACCTGTGGCGGTATGGAAACAAGGCAGCTCCTAGAAACAAAGCAGGCAGGAAGCAGGAAGGACCGCAAGCAAGGCATGCTGTTTTTCCACATGAAAAACATAGGAAAACTGGAAATAAAGTGGGAATTAATGGGACCTGTTGATCAGAGTGGGCCACTAAGGATTAAAGCGGGGAGAAAAAAATTCCAGCCCCCTCCAAAAATACAGGTTGTGCAACCAAACACCCTACAAGCTTTTCACCAACAGCCTCATATACACTCTACAACCTTAGGAAATCACTATTTTATACCACAATGCCCCCACTATCACTTCATTTTCAGTTTTCCTCATTCCTTACTTCTTTCCTCCAGTGTACATGTAATTTCCACCTATTTTTCTAAGTACTAGATGGGCAAGAGGCAGCATGTATTGCAGCTGATTTTGAGCTACATATGTGCTGACTGGCTGATTAGTAAGTGAGCTGAATGGCCGGCTGGCAGGCAAAACAATTTCTTGAATTCATATTGCGGCCTTTTACCCTCTTGAGGATATTAATGTGTACCGCTGATTCTTAAGCGACTACCAATCTTCTTCACAGCTATAGGATATTGCTGTTTTTTTAGATTGTACCTCTCTATTTTTATACAGTTGAAACTGGCCAAGATTCAAAATTTTTATGGTGAAGAAATAATAGTGAGATAGCATGACTAAATAAGTCTCATTTTGTTAAGAAATCTGGTTTTTAAATGAAAAGTGCATGTTGGACACTTTTCCACAACTGATTTACATAAGTACTAGGAGAAGACTACAAAGAAATAGTTATCTTCAGTTCAAATAATAGAAACAGAAAAAACCACAGATATTAACACATAATGAGGAAAAAATTGTGACTTACATGCAGATTTGGAAAGAAAGTATTTTCCAGTGAAGCTTTTGACTTTTCAGGTACTCCAGCTGGACCCTGAGAAATGCCAAATCAAAGAATGAGAAAGAAGCCAGCTAATTTATAGGCTAGCTAACAGTCTTTTTGAGCTATTGTGGCATTGTAACAGTCAGAGATCTAAGATCAAGCATTTGAAAGAGTGAAAGAAATAGCAAGTAAAGCACTATGTCTAAAGTCTCTCAACGTTGGGAGCAGCTCAAGCTACAATAGTGCCTCAGGAGAATGGCCAGCACAGGTGAAAGACAGCAACTCGTATTTATATTATGAATCATGGCAGCCAAGAAAGAGGGGTATTTTTACCCTGAAAAAGAGCTGCTAGCTGTGGTACTTGCAATGGTGCAATCCCATCTGCCCTTCAGACACAAGGGGGTTGGGAAGCCTGATTCAAGTCATTCAAAAGAAAGATAGTGAAATCTTTCCTCATTACATGCTTAAGAGACTGAGTATACTCTGTTGGGAAAAATACGCCTCTCCCAAGGAAGGATATCAGCCCACTGAGTGACAGGCATGTACGGGAGACAGCCTTTGCTTATGACACCAAGTGATCTTCATTCCAGTTTCAAGAACAAGGCACATAAGGAATGAAGACGAGCCTGTGCAAAGCCAGTAATTTTTTGCAACAAGAGAGGTAAAGATGGGCAGATATTTCATTTTACTGGCTCCTACTATAAAACAGGTGCACAAACCAAATCCAACCATCTAACTACCAACTGGAACTCAATGGTCACAGGAGAGAGATGTAAAGTCATGAATGTGGTTGGGACAAGGCATACCCAGCCCAAAGACAATAAGGAAACAAATAGCAGAGAGATGGTTGTGGTGTTACCTGGGATGTGAAAAGTTCTTTTCATCTGGCAACAAGCAGTCCTCTTCTGTTACTATACAGCACTACTCAAACATAGTGAAAAATGGCAATGCTGTCCTTTTCCTCGTAATGGAGCCATACTGAATTACATTAGCTTTCTGCCTTGTCCAAAATATAAAGTAACTTGGGGTCTAAGAATGTTGCAACCACTAAAAGAAGGTTCCTTCAAGAACCACTGGAAAAAAATGAATTGCCAATTGACTTTATGTATGTATGCATTTAATTTAAAGAAAGATACTGAATAATTTAACCTCATGCACTGGTAATGTTATATTTTCACTGAAAGTTGCAGGGTCTCAGTCACAGAAATGTTGTCTTAGTCAAAACTCAGAAAAAAATACTACTAAGATTAGGAAAACACTCAACTACAGTCAGTAGAGAACAGAAGCTGCATTGAAGGACTGAACCTGCAGTTTTGCAAAGACTTTGAAACTAGAGGCTGTGTTTACATTACAGTATTAGCTATGAAGCTGGTCTAAGTGGGTAGACCTGGAGTGGTATGTTATGTTTACATGGTGAAACTGATGTGGGCAGGATAAAGTAGTTTGGACACAAATAAATTCACCCTACTTTGAAACAGTGTCTTTTGTGCGCACTGCTGTATCCTTATGCTTGTTTCCTGTGGCTTAGGTCTGCAAGCACAGAATCTATGTGCAGATGGGATGAACAGGCAGAGCTGCCACAGAGACGGTACAATTGTTCTGATTTACCCCAGCGGAAGAATTATGTTCTCTTGGTTTCCTCTGGCAAACTTATGAGCCCTTCAGAAGCACATTTAATTTGGGGGGATTTCAGATTTTTCTGCAGCTACTTGGGTTGGAAAAGCTTCATCTCAGTGTTAAACTTCTCTTAGCCAGATTGCTCTTTTCACCTTTTTTGGCCTTGGTACAGAAGGTTGTTGTTGTCGTTTTGCCTTTTTGTTTCAGAAATATTCCTATTATGTCATTTTCTTTAAAAGAGCAGCTTATGCTCATTGGTGTGTTCTGAGGATTTTGCTCCACTGGACTAATGAGAAACTGACAAATACATGGATGAAAGGAGTAGTTACCCTGGGACTACAATTGTTGCGTGCAAGTGAGGAGCAGAAAACAGGCAAAGTGAATTTAATGCTAAGTTAGTTCTTGTCATGTATTGTTTCTTTTCATTGCTATCCACTCTGTGAAAATCAGTAACCACGTCCTCACGGCATTTGCTTTCCCAGTTTTTGAAACAGTGGCTTATACCGGACACAGAATGTTCTTTATCTTAGAATCACAGAATCATAGAATTGTTTAGGTTGGAAAAGACCTTTAAGATCACTGAGTCCAACTGTTAATCTAACACTGCCAAGTCCACCACTAAACCATGTCCCTAAGCACCACATCTACACGTCTTTGAAATACCTCCAGGGGTGGGGACTCAACCACTTCCCTGGGCAGCCTGGTCCAGGGCCTGACTACCCTTTCAGTGAAGGAATTTTTCCTCATATCCAACCTAAACCTGCCCTGGCGCAACCTGAGGCCATTTCCTCTAGTCCTATCGCTTGTTATTTGGGAGAAGAGACCAACCCCCACCTCCCTTCAACCTCCTTTCAGGTAGTTATAAAGAGCAATGAGGTCTCCCCTCAGCCTCCTCTTCTCCAGACTAAACAACCCCTGCTCCCTCAGTCGCTCCTCATAAGACTTGTGCTCTAGACCCTTCACCAGCTTCGTTGCCCTTCTCTGGACAGGCTCCAGCACCTCAATATCTTTCTTGTAGTGAGGGGCCACTCTTTCCCAAGCCTGTAGCATTGCATGGGGTGGTTGTGACCAAAGTGCAGGACCTGGCACTTAGCCTTGTTGAACCTCATACAGTTGGCCCTGGCCCATCAATCCAGCCTGTCCAGATCCCCCTGCACAGCCTTCTTACACACCAGCAGATCAGCACTCCCGGCCAACTTGGTGTCGTTTGCAAACTTACCGAGGGTGCACTCGATCCCCTCGTCCAGATCATTGATAAAGCTATTAAAGAGGACTAGCCCCAACACTGAGCCCTGGGGAACACTGCTTGTGACCGGCTGCCAACTGGATTTGACTCCAGTCACCACAACTCTTTGGGCCCGGCCATCCAGCCAGTTTTTTACCCAGAGAAGAGTATACTTGTCCGTGCCATGAGCAGCCAGTTTCTCCAGGAGAATGCTGTGAGAAACCGTGCCAAAGACTTTACTGAAGGCCAGGTAGACAACATCCACAGCCGTTCCCTCATCCACTAAGTGGGTCATCTTGTCATAGAAGAAGATCAAGTTAGTCAAGCAGGACCTGCCTGTCATAAAACCATGCTGGCTGGGCCTGATCACGTGGTTGTCTTGTACATGTCACTTGATGGCACTTAGGATGATCTGCTCCGTAACCTTCCTTGGCACTGAGTCCAGGCTGACAGGTCTGTAGGTTCCTGGGTCCTCCTTCCGGCCCTTCCTGTAGATGGGCATCACATTTGCTAACCTCCAGTCAACTGGCACCTCCCCCGTTAGCTGATAAATGATGGAAAGTGGCTTGGTCAGCACTTCTGCCAGCTCCTTCAGTACTCTCAGGTGGATCCTATACAGCCCCGTAGACTTGTGTGTCTCTAAGTGGTGTAGCAGGTCGCTAAACTCTTCCCCTTGGATTATGGGGGCTTCATTCTGCTCCCCATCCCTGTCTCCCAGCTCAGGGGACTGGGTATCCCAAGAACGGGGTTGGGTACCCCGAGAAATTTATTTCCGATCTCCACAGCTGTATCTGTTAATTTCTGTGTTGTCTGCTTTTTCTAGTGCTCCTCATAAGTTCATTAGACTGCCTTGTTTGGGGTCTCATGTCTTTTGCAGAAACTGTAAATTTACATTGACACAATGATTTTTCTGTCTGTGACTAACATGATTCTAGTTCTCTGCAAAACTTATACCTTTTTCTTGTGATATGTCCCTCACTATATACTTCTTCAGTTTATGGATTTCTTTCCAATTAACCCATGCTATTTTTATTGCTGGTTATGACTACTTAGCAGCACTTTTACTATGAAGGCACTGATTTATTGATATGGGACGTGTTGTTTTATAATGATTTCCTAATCTCTGTCTACGAACAAGAGTGACAAACGTATTATTAGCTGTGCAATTACTTTCTTACAAGAACTAACAGTAAAGAAAAAATTGAGGTTCAAAGTATCTAATCAATTATTATTATTATTCTAAGCAATTTTCAGTCAAAGAGTAATTTTCTCAATTTTCCTAGAAGACCTTTTCTTTTTCGGATATTTAAGTAATTTATTTCCATTATTTCCACAATTAAATTATTATGAGGTAAGTAATAAATTATTTAAAGGCTAATTGTTTTCTTAACTTGCAAGAAAAGTGTATCAGAGAATCCCAGAGCAGTATTTATTTTTCAAATTTTGCTTTTTTCTTTCATAAAAGAAGAATAACAAAAGCTGGTGTAAAACAGTGTGATGGAGAGAGCCATGTAGAAGAACTGAAAATTCTTACAATGAATCTTGTCTTGGCATAGGAAAATTAAACACTGTGCCAGGATTTGCAAGCTGCAGGCTCATTACCTCATTCTAAAATGGTCAATTGCTCTCTTTCTATGTCCCAGTTTCACTGTGAGAAATGACTCTAAAGATTTCTAGGAGACACAATATGCCTATTAGATGCTAATTGTGAAACTGCCAATGTACCTGACTCCTACAGATTCTTTACTGATCAGTGGAGTGCAATCAGGTTATTCACAGCTGACTTGGTATTTACAGTTGTATATAAATGTTGTAGGCCAAAAAGAGATTTTCTTTTGCTATAAATCCTTCTAAGACTATTTTGTTATTGCGATGAAAAACTTTTTAATGGTTTTTTCAGTCTTTAGTCAGATCAGTATGGGGTTTTATATCTGTGTCCTTCTGTTCCAGCTTCTTTACAGAGCAACAGTGCAGCTCAGAAATACTATCCAGGGCAACATAACTAACTAAATTCCAGTGACCTTTTTATCTTCTTTCTAGTCTTTCTTCTCATCTTTTAAGATTTTTTGATTCGTTGTCAGTATGCTTTTTCAATGATTTATGCAAGAGGATACATAAGATAAGTTAGAAGGCAAAAAAATTCCTGAACTTCAGGCCATTTTTGACAATTTGTCATACTAAGGCATGAATTTTCTTTTAGTACCTTTTATACTGACCAATCAAATAAATAGTTCGACTCTTGTAGTATGGAGGAGGAAAAGGAGGAGGAAATAATTGCTTTTGCCATAAATCTCTGTTCAAGAACTAGGCAAAATAATTTCTGAAGTCACTTATTGTTACAAAAATTTGCTATAAACAAACATTTTTTAGAAGCTCTTGCATTTTGCACGTTTCGTTTTTCACAGATGAATTGTGTTTTACTGCTGTAACAAGCTTACTGCACTTACGATTATACACATAGCTGATTTACTAACACATATGCTTGTATTTCAAAAAGCAGGTTTTTACTTAGTTATTTTTTCTATTATTTGTTCTTTAGTTCCATCTCAATTTTATTCAGTTAGTCCCCTGCAGAGGATGTGAAATAAAGTGAAGCAATCTTCCTCTATAAAGAAACAAAAGAGAACCAAAATGCAAACATGTTAAAAATTTCATTTAGAGAAGGAAACAAATATAAGGTTAGTTACGACCCTATATTGAGGCCTAAGAATCCCCTTTACAGTTAGATGCAGTCAGTCCCAGAGTGTATCAGAGCAAGCCAGCAGAGAATATGCTCCTCTAATATAGCGTGTTCACAAAGGTAGAAGCAATGGTTTGACGCTCACATGAAAAAGAAACATTATCTTAAAAAAAAAAAAAAATATTTGATAATAGTATAAAAAAAGTCCCTGTTTCAGCAAAATTATTTGAGTAACATCAAATAAAAGGAAATAAATGTGCGCATGTTATGGATACAAAAACAATGGTTAGTAGGTGGCTACAAGTATGACAATGGAATGCTTTAAAACATCATTAAAGAAAACAATCTGTAACTATTTTAGAAATATCCATGAATTAATAATATTATATAAGTCAGAAAGCCTGAGCCTCTGTGCTTCCAGACAGCAGAAATATAGCTGGAATTAACCTTCTGTTGGGCCACTGGTGCAAAAACCAGACAGAATTTAGGTTCAGGAAACACATTTTTTCTCTGTACCAGTGCCTTCCAATGTCTACAAAATTGTGAATGTATGTGAAAGGATGCCGTGAGTATGGGAAAAAGCTGCACCCACTAAAACAGTGCAGTTACAGACTTTCCTCATGGGAGCCCAAGGACACAGCATGTGCCTGTGTGTGGCAGGGTGATTCCTGATGCTTCCCTTGGGGCAAGAGAGTTCAATGCCGACACTAAAACAGGGGGTGCTACTTACTGGGAAAGCCAGAACTCTTCCTGGAGCACTAGAGTGACATCGTATTCTCATTTGCTGGCCTGATGAAGTGGTCTGACAATTAGTTCTATTTTGAACCTGTACTGAATTGCAGTGAAAAGCCTGTACCAAGACAAGTCAGGATGAGCACTCAAAAGCCAGAGCTCAAAGGGAACAGGCACCCTGTATTTTTTGCCAGTAAATTATCTGTATGCAGTGGTGTGAGTGGGGAAACAAAGAGAAGTATGCCATAAGCTAGGTAGAGGGTTTTTTTCTTTCTGTTTCTTACTTCTGAATGTCAGCATCTTGCTGAGTTGTGGCAGGAGTAATCACATGCAGAATTCCACTGCAACTTGGCAAAAGACTGTCAAAAATGGGTTGATTGAATGATTGGTGCCATCTCTGTGAGAAAGCGGCCCCCAGCTCACAGGTTGTATCAAATTCTATGCTCAGCAGGAGCTTAGTGTGAAAGCAAGATCTTTCCTTTTCATGTCTCTGCCTTTCCCAAAGGAAGATCATCTCATATCTTAATTTTTCCACTTTAATTAATCAATTTCTGGTACTTATGATATAAGACTTTCAGTGACCGTGAATAGTAATATCATGTTTTTATTGTTATGAATCTAATTTTTGCAAAATGCATTACACTGTTGAAGTACATATCTTTTCAGTTACAGCTAAAATCTATATATTTCAAATACTAAGTTTTGATAGAAGTGTATGTGATTACGGAGCACATTGCTTTTATGAAAACAAACCTCTACTAAATATTTCAGGCTGATCCAAAGTATATGATTGTTTTACTCTCAATAGCAAACATCCCTTTGGTATGTGCTGGTGTGTATTCACAGCAAATTGAGTATTCAGGAAATACTGGACTGCTGGTGTAGTTGCTGTTTTCTCTAGGCAGGATCGTATCAAGAAAACCACTGTATTTTTCCATGCATCTTCTGCATTTCCCTGTAAAAGGAGCAAGTTATTCCTTTTAAAATATAGTCTTCTCTGAAAAGAAGTCCCTGGATAACTCACATAAGTTTGGATTCTACAAGAGGAATGAGAAACAAAAGAGATGAAGGACATGAAGACACCGTCGGTTAAACTTCCGTTGCACTACTCACACGCATGGAACTATTATGGTTGCTGAATTGTAAAGCTGCTTTGTAGATGATTTATAGATTACACTAAATTAAAGTTCAGTGCTTTTTCAGGAGCTGTTTTATGTTATACCTTTACCATATTACATCATCATCAGTACAGGATGAATATAAATAAAACACAACACTAGAATTCCTCTGTAACTCATAATCAAAACATAGTAGGAAGGCCACAGAAAGCAATCTGGATCTTTTAAAAACAATGTACAAACTACAGCAATTGATTAGATCTCTGCTCCTTATACCGCATTCCCTTCTGTCATCTGACTTCTGAGTGACCATATGAACTTCTTGTAGATGAAGCCTTGATATATGTCACCATTGAACAGCAGGATATAAATGTGAATGATTATGTGCTGCTGCATTAGAATTTGTCACAATACTCACTCATTAGCTGAGATTGGTATCTTCCCCATTGACAGTAGTTTTTAGCATTACTTCAAATACATCTGTCATGTCTTCCTCTATGCAGGCAAGTTGAACAAATGGAGTACTGTACTGCCACAAACTGATTAGGTAGGTGCCTCAGTAAGAAAAGTGCATAGATGGAGTTGAACAGTTGAATGACACGTGCACAGATGGGACATGTTGAGTAGAGTGCATGGAGTAAACAGCACTGCCAATTTATAACTGCTGAGGCCTGAGTTTGTTTTCTTTGGCAATTATTATTTTTCTTTCTAGATTTTTCCATCCTTGACAGAATGACTAATGTGGTCACAGATTTGCTGTCACTCTTGCAGTTTCTTTCAATATTCCAGCTTCCATTTGGGAAAATAAAGCAAATCTTTTGTCTGAAGCACAGTTCTGTATAACAGAGGATATTCCTGTCTCCAGTAATTTTTTCAACACGATTCTGTTGGTTTTCTTTAATGCATTTCCCCTTCTTCTGGCTCTTCTAGTGTTTTCTTGCCATGTTGTGGAATTTAGTAGATAAAGGGTAGTAAATCATTGCTTTGTTTTAAATATTTCCTCATTACAGGCACTCCAGAGCACTATAAGCAGTACCACTCTCGACAATCCCCCACCAAATCTAAGACCATAGGAAAGAAATTCATTAAAAGTGCAACTAATTAAATAAGATTTAGTTTCATTTTCAACACTATAAAAGACACTATATTTTGAACCCAAAAGGAAAGTATTTCTGCAGCCAAGAAACATTGACTTTAGTATGTCAGGTTAAAAGGCCCAGATATTTTTATTTTACTTGTACAAAACTTGCACTGAAATTCATGAAATAAAAGAAGTGGCATGAGCTTCAGACTCCATATATAAGCTACTGTGAAATATAGGAGCCGAATTTACAAGTTACCCAAGAGCCACTGCAAATTAGGGTAAATGGTTACAGTCAGACTCTGTCTTGTGAAACAAAAGGTTAATCAACGACTTCACTAAAAATGGCAAAGTATAACAAAACACATCTTGTCTAAATAATGTATCTAACTACTGATTTTGTAAAAGCTGAAGATGATTTGTGTAATCACTGAAAGCTATGGTAAATGATTGTATCATCTTACCTGGAGGTCACGATTGTTAATAATGTATATTTTAGATAACATATTTACCTTAATACAATTTTATCTTAAGTATTCTTGTATACAACATCTCATTTGAAGGGGCACCTAGAACAAAATGACACAACTCCAAACAATCACAATTGTGCCAGATTTGCCCTAGATGTTATTAAATGTTGGTACAATAATAAATGGTCTTTCGTCTAATACTGAATACATCTACTAGCTGTTATATCATACCATTGCATTTTATTTGGAGCTGATGGAGCAGAAAGCTAACAGTCTTGTATCCACTATAAATTCACGGGTATTTTTACAGTGTACAGAGAATACAACATCAGTGTCCTTTTGCATTAGGCATCTGGAAGGAATAGAAGAAAACCCAACCCCACAAAAAGATTATTCTCTGAGGATGAAAAAAGGAGACAAAGGATGTTGCTCTGAGCTGTATTAACCAAAGAATTTTATTTTTATTTTTTCTTTATTTCATTTTACTCTTAAAAAAAATAATCTTGAGGAGATATTACTTATTGGTTGCTTGTTTAATCAAATGTCATCAGAGGATCATTTAATCCAGGATGAAGGAGCTGGTGGAAGTGCTGACCAAGGGCTAACGGGAGGTGCCAGTTGACTGGAGGTTAGCAAATGTGATGCCCATCTACAGGAAGGGCCGGAAGGAGGACCCAGGAACCTACAGACCTGTCAGCCTGGACTCAGTGCCAAGGAAGGTTACGGAGCAGATCATCCTAAGTGCCATCAAGTGACATGTACAAGACAACCACGTGATCAGGCCCAGCCAGCATGGTTTTATGACAGGCAGGTCCTGCTTGACTAACTTGATCTTCTTCTATGACAAGATGACCCACTTAGTGGATGAGGGAACGGCTGTGGATGTTGTCTACCTGGCCTTCAGTAAAGTCTTTGGCACGGTTTCTCACAGCATTCTCCTGGAGAAACTGGCTGCTCATGGCACGGACAAGTATACTCTTCTCTGGGTAAAAAACTGGATGGATGGCCGGGCCCAAAGAGTTGTGGTGACTGGAGTCAAATCCAGTTGGCAGCCGGTCACAAGCAGTGTTCCCCAGGGCTCAGTGTTGGGGCTAGTCCTCTTTAATAGCTTTATCAATGATCTGGACGAGGGGATCGAGTGCACCCTCGGTAAGTTTGCAAACGACACCAAGTTGGCCGGGAGTGCTGATCTGCTGGTGTGTAAGAAGGCTGTGCAGGGGGATCTGGACAGGCTGGATTGATGGGCCAGGGCCAACTGTATGAGGTTCAACAAGGCTAAGTGCCAGGTCCTGCACTTTGGTCACAACCACCCCATGCAATGCTACAGGCTTGGGAAAGAGTGGCCCCTCACTACAAGAAAGATATTGAGGTGCTGGAGCCTGTCCAGAGAAGGGCAACGAAGCTGGTGAAGGGTCTAGAGCACAAGTCTTATGAGGAGCGACTGAGGGAGCAGGGGTTGTTTAGTCTGGAGAAGAGGAGGCTGAGGGGAGACCTCATTGCTCTTTATAACTACCTGAAAGGAGGTTGAAGGGAGGTGGGGGTTGGTCTCTTCTCCCAAATAACAAGCGATAGGACTAGAGGAAATGGCCTCAGGTTGCGCCAGGGCAGGTTTAGGTTGGATATGAGGAAAAATTCCTTCACTGAAAGGGTAGTCAGGCCCTGGAACAGGCTGCCCAGGGAAGTGGTTGAGTCCCCACCCCTGGAGGTATTTCAAAGACGTGTAGATGTGGTGCTTAGGGACATGGTTTAGTGGTGGACTTGGCAGTGTTAGATTAACAGTTGGACTCAGTGATCTTAAAGGTCTTTTCCAACCTAAACAATTCTATGATTCTGTGATTCTATGATTCTAAAAATGTAGCCATCCCTGTTAAGAACAGAGTTTCTCAACTGTCATAAAAATCTTTTCTCCCCTTCCATCTTCCTTCAGGCATAAGTAAAAATATATTCATGAAATCCTATATGTAAAGTAGTAGCACTGAGTTCTGGAAAATTTTGTTTCACTTGTGTCACGAGAAGAGGCTTCATTAAAAAGCTCTTTGGAACTGCACAGTTTCATCAGTTGCTGTGGCACACAGAGGCAGCCAGTCTTATAAAAAGCTATTAAAAATCTTAACAAAGAAACTAAGTCTGAATCACCATAATGCACACTATTGGACTGTTAGTGATTTGTTATGAGGAGTAGATGCTGCCTAGGTATGCCAGTGATGCCGTAAGATACTATAAGCTAGTCAGGCCTCCTGGAGTACATCACAGATGGCTGTGTGGATTGGGACTAGAGTCTATCAACATGTTACAATATTTTCGCATCTCTAATAAAAGGTGCCAGGCAATGCAGGAAATCATTGAGCAGAAGGCATGCTGTAGACAATAAAACACTTCATTCTCCAGGGATGGCCAGATTGAGAAGAGTGTGTGTCACAAGAGTTTACTACCTACTGAGAAATGATCTTTGTGTGCAAAATGGAATTTTGTTTATAGGAGACCAAACAATAATCCTGATAGAGTTAAGAGTTAACATCACAACAGTGATTCATGCTTCAAACCCAGGAGCTAGGAGGTATGTCTCTTGAAAAATAGAAGCGATCAAGCTCAGAGTAAGGAGTGAAGTATGAAAGAGTATAGTAATAAAAAATAAAATAGGACAGTAAGGTCTCCTACAGCTATCTTCCACTGGCAGGAAATATTTTTCTGCTGTACATTTGTAGCATTGTATCAGTGAAGGAGAGCTTTCTGGAAGTCACCAAGAACTGGGACCTGGAGATTGAAGATGCATCTTGTAAGTGGCATGTATGTTCAGATAATATGCTATAAAATTCCAGTGATTCGTCTCCCATTGGGAATGGAATCAAAAACTTCTTCAAATGCCTACTCACAAAGCAATCATTAAGCAAAACCATTAAAAGAAACAATAAAGAAATCAGCTGTGTAGGCAAGACAGTCTGGAGGACATTCTTACCTGGCATGTCAGCCTGTTATGATATAGTGTCCCAGATATTATACAACTCTTGTGGCCCATGCAAGAGCTTGTGAACTGAAGAAATAGCCCTCAACCTTCCAACATAAAGGACAATTTGCTTAAACTTATGAAGGAAGGGCAGCAGAGGACAGCAACTCAGAGAGTCATGAGTAAGCAGTCAATTTTCCAATTTGGTTGACAGCATGATACATTAAATGAGTAGTTCTGGACTGAACCAGCAAATGGCCTTATAAAGTTGTGGCAAAAGGAAACACTTAAAGCTGCCATAATCATGAATTACACATTAGGACAGTGGAAGAGATGACTTTATAATAATGCCATCTTGACAACAGGACTGATATCTCATTGTAAGATTAAAAATTGGAAAGATCAGTGACTGCCAACTAGCATGACAACTAACATGTCAGACTCATAATATCTTTCAGGAAGAAATTAAGTATAGGCATAAACATACAGAAAAATAGGACTCTAGAAAGCAAGGTCTATTGTGAAGTAGATTATTCTTTCGTTTTATACTAGTTTCCACCTTGGATGTAAGACAGATTACTGCTGAAACTGGTATATGTTTGGGCAAACCACCATTTTAAAATAAACTAATGTGTTCCTGGCTGCATGTTGCTTAGCTTGTGCCCTAAGTGACTCCTGTTTGGATGTCACCTGTTTTGTGTACACACTGTAATCCAGCAACTGAGCTTGTGCTCTGGTATCCATATATAAAGTTTTCCCTATGGTTATAATTTAATTTTTAAGATGTCTTTATTTTCCATGTTTAATTAAGTTGTTCTTGCAATCATTAAAATTCATGCTAAAAAAAAAAAAAAGAAGAAACAAAAAAAAAAAATGCCAGACAGCACTAAACATGAGTTAGAGGAGGTGGAAGCTTTTATACTGTCACCATGAATAATAGAAATCCAGAGTGCTTGCACATTGCACAAATGTTCTTCCAGTAGATTTTCTAAACTGCAACCATATGCTTGCAATGCAAAAATATCACAGGGAGTACTGTCCTACTTATTACAGCAAAAACAGTGGGTTTTAGCTCTTCTCAGTTAGGCAGCAATGTAATGTAGTTAAATCAGCAAAGCATTCCCTAGAATATAAAATCTTTGTAAAATGAAATAGTTGCATTGTTCTCTGATGCCTCTGATGTATATTCTCCCTAGCAGAGGTTCCCATGGAGAATAGTGGGGTACAGAGATAATCTGAAGTAACAGAATAATGTGAAAATAGGCTTTCTCTTTGCTTGTTTTAAAGTGATGAAGAGAGAAATAATGAGCAAAGAATGATCACACAATTTTAAATACATAAAATTACGAAAGCATCGTGTGCAGAATAAGTCAGGAGATTATCTGAGGATGGTACAGTGACAGCTGTTTCTGCTTTATTATATAGCAGAAGTAAACCTGTTGGCTTGTGAAATGCCCCTTTTGTATTTCTAGCACTAACTATCAGCAATTACAGTATGATACTAGAACATATGGCAATGTAATTGAAGGTGTGGCAAGAAATCAGAGTTAGGCATTTAGGCCATATGTTCCCCTCCACTAAGCAGAGTGGAGAGAAACACAAGTTAAAGTGAGGCATAAAGCACTGGCATTGTCCACCCAGAAGGCAAAGGCAGCTAAATTACACTTCAGTGTGTGTCAAAGTGGTGAGCCTTTACGAATGAACTGGAGTCAATGTGTTCCCTCTTAAGATCTAACTCAAATTTTGAGGTGTGTTACCTCTGAACAAAAGAGTGCTAGCTGAATGAAAATGGGTAGCTGCTGCGCCACAGTTTGTTTCCAGAGACTATTCTCATAGATCAGCACTGGGTGAATAAGTCAGGGAGCATGCCGATGAGACAGCAAATATCCAGGAAAGCTGTGTACAACAGGTACAGGTCACAGGTCCCTCTCTCTCTGCCCTGACATTAGACTACTATGAAGTATATTTTCCAAGAATTGTTCAGATTTGTGGTCTCTGCTCATTTGTAGGTCTTCAGTCCTCTTGTCTCAGGAGATATTACATCATTGTTTAACCCAGCCATTTTCGGGATGATTTTTGCAGCATTTGGAAATTGAGATAAACCACAGCCTGTTCCACTTAATGATTATCTTCCTTCTTCACTATCCTTCTTGTTTCTAAAATGGACATAAAGCCTACTTTCACATTAGAATGGCAGAAATTCATACCAACCTTAAATTAAACTTTTGACTAAACACATTGGTGAGAGGTGTGGGAAAGTCAAGTTATGTTTTGATTTCAGAATGTTGTTAAAGCAGAAGTTAAAGAAAGAAGAAGTTAAAAAAAATTAAAAATTAAACCTGTTAGTATTTTCTTACAGTATAACCCCTTTCCTCCAAGAATAGTCTTTATTTGGGAGTACTCAATGTGTGAGCAATAAGTCAATTTTTAGTCAGCAATTGATTTTAGATCATTATCTCTACCCAGTATCACTTGGTATCTGTGCCTTCAGAAAATCAATAGCACAATAACTATCTTCAGTATATGATTCACTGCCATATATACTATGTATAGAATCCTATTCCAAGTATTCATTATTTTGATTAACATTGGAAAGAGTACGCTGATTTTTTTCTGTAGTGAGAACTAACCTGTTTTCTGTGAGGAAAATAAAAGGAATGTTTTTCTTATTTCACTACAGAAAATAAAATAAGAACATGATTTCAGTGCTAAAAATCTGGATTTCAACATTACCCTGCAGCACGCAGCTACAGAAACCAGGCTATACTTTGCCATCAACCAACCCTGCAATTAAGAAGTTAGGTATTAATAAGATATTTAAGAATGCACAATCCAAAGAAAAAAAACAGAATTGTAAATTCATATGTGCCGCTGTTGAGTGGTTTGTTTATTTCATGTTTAAGTGATATTTCTTCCACTTAATATTGACAGAAATGACAGTGAGCTTGTTATAGTACAGCAGGGGGCAGCATGGTATGCAGTTTTCCACTCGATAGCCAGGCTTACGGTATTAACAATGTGATTTACTAATTAACACCGAGCTTTGCTGGTTACAGACTGTTGTATAAACGCCATTCCTATCAAAACAGGCACAGAAGTGTGAGTTCCGTGGATGATCTGCAGGACTTGGCATAGATAGAAGACATCAGTAAAGTATCAAAGAGGGAAAAAAAAAATCATCATTCACAAAGATTACGGTATGTAGTGTAGGTTAAGACCTCATTGTTTAATCAGTCCTCAGCCATTAGTGAATAAGCGCTTCAGATAATAAACATCCAATTACTACTAGTCTCCTTGATTTGGTGCAGACATGAGGCTGACACAGTGATAAAATGACACCATTCTCTGCTTGCAAAGCTGTTCCAGGGTCTTTATATTGTACAGTTTTCAGCCCAAATGCTCACACTGAAATCAGTTTTGCTAAAGATCATTACATCATTAAGGCATTGAGTCTGAAGACATGTTTTTGCACTAGATATTGCTGGCAATTGCGAAGATTTATCTTTAGTATTGGTCCCCCGAAGGTCAAAAGTGAACATAATTATTCCAAAAGCCTTTTGTTTATAGATGTGCCTCTAGGATCAATACAATTGTTACGAAGGTGTGCTGGGAATGAGGAGGGCACTTGCAGTATTCTGCATAATTGATTCTAGAGTTGATTTAAAGTGCACTGATCCTTACTTGTTTTTTTAAACTCAGTGCCATGAATGAGAAGATTCCAGTTAATGCTTAAAGGTCTGTTTTACCACATAATTTCCTTGCCATGCTAAATAGACTGTTTTGTCCTTATTACAGTATAAATTAAGGAGAGCAGAAGGAAAATTGATTATTAATTTCCTTTAAAGCAGCAGAGAAGGATTAATGATATCACAGCTTTCTGATGAGGATGGGTAGTTTCTTAAACCAAACAGAAAAATAGCTCTAACTACTAATCAATTACACCTGGATTAGGAGATATTACTAGCAATTAACGATCATGTAGTATTGAAATCAATGAGGCCTGTCGAAAGAAATAATGAGGCCCTTGGTATTTCCACTGTTCAGCTACTGTAACCTCAAATTATTGGATGGAAAAAGAAAGTCCCTTACTGAAAGTGAGGAAGGCTAACTGCACGCTGAAAAATGTTAGGATGTCCAGAAGAGATGATGGCCCAAACATTCCTGAGCTCTAAAGATTTATTAAGAATGTGCTTCTGCATAATCTTGATATTGCAGGTTGAAAAAAAAATATACATTTTCCTTTTGGTTAATTAATTGTATTGAAAGTGGGTCATGTTATTTTGCATGATGTGAAATATGCAGATTTTCAAGGTTTCAACATTAAACCAGGTAACACTCAGCAATTTTGCTTTGAGAGTCTGAGTGTGTTTGAACCTGAACTCAAAGCAAAAATTGAAGAGGAGGGTACAAATCTACATGGATAAAACTGAATAAAATATTTGTGCAGAATCTACAAAGCCAAACGTTAAGTTTTGCTGAGACCTAGTAACAGAAAAAAACATAAAGTTAAGCAGTTATGTTCTTGCTAAGACATAACAAAACCAAAGTAATTTTAGGAGGGTAGAACATCTACTGCTATTTATTTCAGTGATCATCACCTTTGAAAACAAGTCTTCTTGGACAGTAATTACTTACCTAAATATGGGTTTCCTCCTTGGCTGGTGTATTTAGTTTTGAGAGTATTGTCTATTTCCTTTTCTGAAAGTGAGTGCTGTCAGTGAAAATTTCACTTACAGTAGTCACATGTCAACAAAAATGCAGATCAAGTTTGTGGAAAATCACAAAGTATT
Source organism: Nipponia nippon (assembly GCF_047370975.1). NCBI lineage: Eukaryota > Metazoa > Chordata > Aves > Pelecaniformes > Threskiornithidae > Nipponia > Nipponia nippon. The sequence goes on from NW_028262402.1 coordinate 43,000,369, forward strand.
TGCAGCAGAGGAGTATGGATTTGCATGCACCAGCCTTGACAGTCCTGTAGTGTAGACATTCAAAACTGTTAAAATGCATACAAATTGATCCCTCGGTACAATACTTTCAGAAGATGACTTTCAGTGTACTTAATGGTCCTTAAGTACACCTAACATGACATCTGGAAGTCAGATACTTACTGTGTATGTGCATGGTGCTGGTGCATGGAATGTTGAGGCTCAGGAAGAAACTTCATTTGGGAAAGTCCAGAAGAAAAACTATGGCACGGTCTGCACGCACATGGTTTATTCATCTCTACCCATAGCTCCCTGATCATATGACAAGGGAGCCAGGGAGACCTAGAGGTTTAAGGGTAAAGCTAGGAGGAAATCGCAAAGAAAAGGTCAAGCAAATGGCACACTGAGAGTTATAAATGCTCTGGATGAAAGCCACAACAGAGCAAAGTAGGAATCTGCAGGACTAGTTTATGAGATGCTGAACACAAAATTATAGGATTTCTTTGGCCATTATTCTCCAATAGATGACATCCATTTCAGAGTCTGGATACATAAAACAGCAGTGGGTACAAATAAATGCATTTCATACCCTGGCATACACATAGATGAATAAATGGTACTATGATTAACACTTCTCAGTGTGATTAAGTCTTCCTGGGAAAATATGCAAACTCTCCATGTTCTTTGGCTATAATGTCTAACACTTACAATACTTTTCATTGTTTATCTATATACTCATAGAATGTGAAATCCAAGATTTCTTTAAAATTAATCACATTTTTAAAACCAGTTTAAAAGCAAAACATATGTTATAGTGTTACATTTTATGATATATTGGGGAAAAGTTAAAATTGCTTTATTAGTTCTCTGAGTGGCATTTCCTTGCACAGCCACCAATATATTGTACTCGTCCTATTTTTTCAAAAGCTGAGAAAAAACAAAATCTAGAAATCCTGGAAAATGCAACAGTAAAGTCTAACCTTTTTATGATCACACCACCAGTGAAGCCAGGTAAATGTGACCAGGAGAGACTGGAATGTCCCATATGCGTCAACACTAAGAAGCTCTTTTGAAATTTCTCTGAAGTCAAAGAAACTGTAAATCACACAGTTCCTGAATTCATTGTTAGGACAGTTCCATCTCTTCTCCTTTTACTAACAAATATTATGCTTCTCAATACACTTTTAGTAAGCTTTTTTCAACCTGAAATAATTATGGATGGGGGGTAGCGGGGGGGAAGTATGTGTACATTTGTTACTAAAAAAAATTTTTTCCTATAGCTATTGCATTTTATTCACCTTCCTAATTCTGTGCATATGAATGGATACACAGGTCTCATCTGGAAATCTGTAGTTCTGAAAGCAGAATCTATGTGGCCATGATAAAGATACCCTGACAATATCCACTCATTCCATGGTAGGGAAAAGAAGAAGAAAAGAGTGACCTTTGCTAATTCAGTCACTTAAGGTTAGTTTTTGAGTCTGAGTTTTCTCCTGTTGTTCAGCAACCCCAATTACCCAAACTTCAGGTTAGCAAGGCTCAGGGTTAACCAAAGGTCAGTTAAAACCTTCAAGCATCAGTGAACACTGTAAACTGGGCTTTTAGCTCAACTTCCTTTCCTTATGAGTTACTATGTCTTAAATCTCCAAAACCAACTTTTGTTTGTTCATTAAGTGAAAATTTTCCTCGCATTTTCCAATAGTGTAGAAACCAGGTGATTTACCTCTGATACTCTTACCTACTAGCATAATACACTCTTGTTTGGGAACAAAATTACTGCTCCTGCCCCTCTAAATGTTCCATGTTCATCCTCTCTACTGGCCAAATCCTTTTCCTCTAAATATTTACTAAATGAAATAAGACTTTTTGAAGTGACTTAAAATACATAAATTAATAAAATACTTATTGGAGGAAACACTGCAGCAGACCTTAAACTCAGTGCAGATTTTGCTTCTTTCGCAATCGCAGGACTATTTAAGATTTCCCTTACAAAATATAGTGGAAATATATTTATGAGATATGAAAGAAGTTCTCCAGCATTTCACTTTTGCCAGGCAATAGAGATACAGTGTAATATGTTGTTTTCCCTGCCCCTTCTCATTATCTTTTTTTCATCCTATTGCATCTGTATAGTATTTTCTCAGAGGTTTTCTAAGCCAGCCTGCAGGGTCTCCAGCTGATATAACATCCAGAATTTTAAAGGGATTTATTGTTAATTTTTTTTAACTTTCTTTCATTTTCTCCTGTCTGCATCTTCAAACAAAGACACATGTCCACTGCCTAGCACCATGTCTTTGTAAAAGTTTAATCCATGTTTTGTACGTGAAATTCTTAAAGGAAGCCAGGATATCCAGGTAAACACTTCACAGCTGCAGGCTGAAGCATCCAGCACATTGTAATATACTTAGTAAGTGGCAGTGCACAGTACAAAAATATGTAATGAGTTGTCTAGAATGGCAGTCCAATGCAAAATATTTTGTATTTACATCTATTAATAGATATATGTATGCCATTTCATTAGGTTTCCAATCTTCTTTTCAATTTTGTTGTGCTTCAGAATTGCTCATGAATAGACAGCAAGTATTTCCAGAGCTTTGTCTTCTGTTTAGTTTGAGTCCCTTGTCTTCATCTCTGCTCTTTTTTCAGTCTTTGTTTAAAAACAAGCTAACAGGGTAGCTTAAAGTGTCTTTGCTTTCACATTATCTATATTCTTTTTTTTTTTTTCCTTTTTTTCCCTTTTTTCTTTCAATATTCCATAGTTGATCTGGGTCTTTTTATGTCCATTATGGGACTTGTGGTGTACATAATATTGATATTTTGAGCACAAATCAAATGTTGGCAAAAGCATCTCTTATTCACATCTATCAGTCCAGAACTTGGCATACAGGGTTGTGTCCTATGCTGCACTCTAACTTTGTGAGACAGCCTTGAGGTTGTTTCAGTGTGCTTTGGTTTGTTAAAGAACTGTTTAGTTACACAGTTGATTTGGAAGTTGTGTTCTTCCACACAGGTAGGGAAAGAGGTGTACAAAGGGGAGCAAAGCTTTATGCACACTGAAGTGCATATCTTAAATTCCCAGTATGGTGTTCTCCAAAAGAGTTATTGATAGCATGCTTTAATTGCTTCTCCACTAACTGTAAGCTGGACGTGCAATAGACAAAATGCATCTCACTCAACACAACCTGAGGAAAACATTGTTAAATAAGGCATCCATAATAAATAATAGGCTACTGTGCCAATAAAACCAAAGGCAAAATCATCTTCTTTCTCATCTGATATACATCATGTCACAACTTCTCCTTTCCCTGAGCTGATTCTTTCTTTGAAGGACAAGTTATATTATCATAGAATCATAGAATCATAGAATTGCTAAGGTTGGAAAAGACCTTTAAGATCATCAAGTCCAACCATTAACCTAGTGCTGCAAAGTCCACCACTAAATGATTGAATCCATTGAGCCAAGCAAACTGACTTTCTCTTTGCTGCCGAAGACATTAGGAAGTTGTTGTTCAAAGGAACACATGGCATTCATCAAGCATAGGTGTTACGTTCACCAATGTGTACAACCAAAACATTACAGATATTAAACGGTAAAAAAAGTAATGATATTGGAAACATCAATGTGTTTCTATTCCATGGCACTGAGAGGGCACATAGCTGTATTCTTTGCAAACTATTTCTGTGGTAGATTTCAGTTCTTCAAGATTTTGGCATTGCACTTGTTGAAATTTGTCTCCTTTTATTTTGTTTTGTTTGTTTTTCTTTTGCCAATATATACAGGCATCTAATGATGTCCTGAGTTTTTTTATGAAATGTTATATTTTGTAACCTCCATTCTTCCCCTTTAGATCTGTAACACTCTAGCTTTCAGAACATCACTTTTCAGAGGCTAGAAAATTTTGAAATTTTCTGGAGCGAAGAAACGACAAATAAAGAACACAGAAGGCATTAATGGGAGTAAAACATAGCCATCAACGTAGGTTTCATTCTGCCAGATTGGTGGCAAAAACAAGAGCAGAAAAGGAAAAAAGGAACCAAAAACTGAATTTTCAAAAGTAACTCTTTTCATAAATTATAAAAAAAAAAAAAGCACATTGAAATAAAGAAAAAAATGTCAACGTTTCCAGTGATTGTTTTTAACAGGATAGAAGTCTCATGACTTGTTGAATAGAACTCCCAGTTGGTAGGTCAACTTCGTTATCTGTCAGGTGTATAAGCAGCTAAACACTACATTTACCACTCTATCTCCTCTCAAAGCATATAGGCATTGACAAGATAAATCTGACTGACATTGCTTCCATCACACTCCACTACTAGATCAAAATGACACATTTTCATATTATCAATCAGGCTAAAGAGTATGTTCATTTAGTGCAACATTTTGCATAAAAATCCCAAGTAATCCCTGCATTGAGTCTAGCAATTTTTGTTTGAATAAGATCTCTTTCAGAGAAACACCCCTTGAAAGAGTTCAAGCAGTAGTGATCCTAGTCTTTCATGGTGAACTATTCTAATGGCTAATTATTCCCACTGTTAAAGTTTGCACTTTATTACCACTTTGGATTGCTCAAGATTCTGCTTGTTCAACGTGTTGTTATGCCTTTGTCTGCTAGACTAAAGATTGCTTGGGCTCTTTGTTTTTTGTGTACTTGATGTGGACTCCTGAGGGTGCTCTTCACAGCCTCACTGAAATCTCCCTGCCTCATGATCTACACCTACCAACTAAGCAAAGTCAAAATGATATTAAAATAAAGGGGAAAAAAAGAAGGAAAGCATGTAATCTCAACTAAGTGAGACAATTTTTTTTTTCATATGTAGATATTATTTTTCTCTATTCAGTAGTCTCCCACAGAAAATCCATTAATACTTCTTCTTATGTTCTCCTTCCTTCCTATATTTCAAGAAAAGCTGACCTCCTTTTAACATTATCTTAATTCTAAAAATTTTAAGAAATAGAAATCTGTTGCCTGTCAGTGTAAGTGATGGTGTGTTCTAGTCACAAGTAAAGGAAGTTAGAGGCAGAACATATTTAATTAACAAAATAACAGAATGACAGGCTTGTGTGATGTTTTTCAAACCTTTTGGCTAAGGCTTTTCTCACTAAGAACCATGCATACTAGATCTATGTCAGTGACTGTCAGAAATTATGATGGATGAAAGGAAATCAGAAACCAGTAAAGTAAAACAAATAACCTTCATTATCTTATTGTCAGAGGACACTGTTTAATAGCAATAGAACATTATGGTGAAGTTTCCAGTAATCTTTGCACCATCTATGACACAAGTGTTCTTACACAAATCCAGAAATACCTCCTGCTGCTAGGATTTCATACTGCTACTTAAAAAACAGATTTATTTCTGGTTGGTGGTATATGGTGACAGGTGCAGATAACTGTAAGACGCCAATAAAGTAAATTGAAAACTTTTTGGTAGATATGTGAAAATTTGCTATTTAAATGACTGGTCAAGATGTTTATCAACAATGCAGTGCAGTGGTTATGTCTCCCTGACAGAAGTTGCACAGACATATCCAGGGAGATAGCTCAGACACCAAAAGCAACATAACTACCTCAGTGCGTCACTCCTTTTGTGCTAAGAAAACTTTCTTCTTGGTTCTGTACTGTGCACATGCACTCTGTGCTCCCAAAGCCTCAGGGCAAGTGGCTTCCTTAATGCATTTTAAATGGGAAAGCCACACTTCTTTTATCAAATATCTCACAACTTGCTAACTAGGGTTGTAGCTCGAAGACACTGAAATTGGGCAAGGCTCTGGGTAAACAGGTAACCCACTATAAAAAAATGGATTTTTTTGAGAAGTAACTGCCCCTTTTATTTGAAATACTGCATTAGAGTTTGGTGTGGTTTTTTTTTTTTTTTTTTTCCTAGCATAGTAAGCAATTATTTCAAGGAACTTAAACAAAGTTAAATCTGAAGAATTATTTAAACCTTCAATCAGTCAATCAATCAGTAAGGAATAATACCTGTAAGTAGCGTAAACTGTTTTCCTCTCAGTCCAAAAAAACCCTGGAAGACTGTTTCCATGCAATGTGTTTTACACCATTGCATAGTAGTTCAAAGGTAGCTGTGAAATTACTTGAAAGTCAAAGTTCCTTTTTACCCTACATGAGAACAACTAGGATCACCTAGCACTGAGGAGTTTTGTGTAGGGAACTGTTTCTTATTCCAAGGGACTCCAAATTTGCATCATTAATATAATCTGGGCTTATTTAACTCATGCAACTACACATTCAACCTTCAAGTCACCTCCTGAGCACAGTGAAGAATGTTTTCTTCATGTTTGTAAGGAGATTATAGAACTATGGGATCCTCTGAGACTTCTTAGTAATTTCCCTTACTTTTTCTGAGGAACTAACATTTCTTTGGAGAGAATGTTTCCCCTTAGGAAACTTTGTCCTACTTCTTGACATAATATAATGAATTGAAAGTTTTCACAAAAGAGCTATGCTTTCAGAAGAAAAATGTATGGCACTGAGATGCTTTTGTGTACGGCAGCTCATTTCTTTATGCTAGCATGCAAATGAAATTAAAGTAACACCACTATAATTTTCTTCAAATCATCATTTTGTAAACTCCATCCTTTCTATAACATCTGTAGGAAATGAATCAACTTGCAGTGATTAAGTCAATGACATCAGCTAAAATGTTGGGACCCACAGAATGCATTAACTTATATACATAGCTGTGTGAATTTCATAATGCTAAAAGAACTAGAAAGTTAGATAGAATGTGTTCTGATCGCAGATGAAAAACTGCACTGTATTTATTGTTGTGGAAGGTTTGTCAGAAAATTTGGTCCTCTGAAAACTGGAAAAAGTGAACATTTATGTGGTTTTTGAAAAGAAAAAAGGGAAGAAAAAATTTGATGTACTGAAAAAATATAATATAGGATAGTCTGGAGTCACGTATGGAAGAGAGAATGAGCACACTTCCTGGTATATCATGTTGTCTACAATCTTTGTAGACATTTCTAAGAGGCAGGAGTTGTCAATGATATCTTTTTAGGAAGAGGATTGAACTGACCCTGAGTTTTCCATATTTGCTAAATGCATTTATCACTGCATAAATGGGTGGGCAACGAAACACCTTTTCCAAGTCATTTTACTCTTTTTTTGAGTCTTACCCCATCATCAAGCTGAAATGCATTTTTTGCATTAAAACCAACTACAGACAATGAAGGCTGACAGAAAGCCCTTTTGCTTCGGCAAATACAATATTTTTATAGTCATGCCTACTGATGACCTCTTTAATGGTTACAAATTTGAGCACAAAAATTCTAATATAGAAGACCTTCATCTCAGTTCTCTACTGCTGTGTAGGTAGATATGAAAATTTAATGCCTTCTGTTTTCCAGTTTCTGAAAGTTTTTTCCTACAAGCATTGTTTGTTAGTTATTTTACTTCTGAGTTTTGAAGAGTGTTAAAAGACACAGAGGCACAACATTCTTGTTTGCTGGTTAAGATCCTGGGTTTTTTTATTTGCTGATGTTTTAGTGAAGAACAAGAGCAATAATTTCTGAAAATATCTTACTAGGTTTTAGATGGAATAAATGGAAAGCCAACTTCTTAAATCTCCTAAACAAGGTCTCCTAAATAAAGTGTCTGTGAAGACTAAGTTGATTGTAGTACAGACACTGCTGAATATTCATACAATGATTGTGGCAATATTCACTGCTTAAATGTTGTTATGAGTATTTTCTGATATAATTCCTCAATATATGCTGTTTGTACTGCAGTCTATTAGTACATTATTAGTTCTGTTTATTTCTGAAGGTTAGTTTAGACACAATAAAATAATGACTCCTTTCTAGCTATCTTTAAGTGCGCTTACAGATATGCTTTCCCGTCAATGTTGTGATTTGTTAGTGCATGCTGATAATACCACAACCTAAGGAGTCTACATGAAATTTAATTAAGCTGTTTTTTATGGGGGAGTATGAGAGGAGATAAATGGTTCATGATAACTGAACTCTCAGGCCACAAATTGGAGCATTTATTGATTCACTGGCCATTTATCTTGGAATTTATTCCCTAGCAAAAAGAATATTGCTATACACTTCTTAAATAAAGGTTTTGAATATTATGCTAACCTTTCACCAGGCAGTAATAAGTGCCCTAACCAAGCTCATTCAGCTTTGCTTCCCATTCATTTCACTGTCATCATCAGCATTATCATCCTTTTCCACTACAGAGGCTCAGCAAATTATAATGGGTTTATCTGGAATATAAAGTCATGAGCTCCAACCTTCCCACATTCTTTATATCCTCACGGTGTCTAATAAAAATGTACAAATCTTATATTGATTCAGATACCTGTATCAAAATATACTTTAAATGAAGACCCCATTTCAGTCAGAAAAGCTACTAGCCATTGGGCTTTTTGGAGTATTAGTTAGAGCATATTACCTGATATCAGATTTAATTTTAATATTTAATGCATATGCTGTTTAAATATTAGTTCCCCGTATAGCTTCTAACACATATATACACAGTTAATACCCAGCGTTTATGCTTATAAAATAGTTGAGACATTAGGGATTGTTTAACTTTGTTTTTTCATTGCCTTTGGCTAGTCTAGATGTATTTAATTATAAGGTTTCAATTCACTTGGGTTTTGTAAACCATTTGGGCACAAAAAGCAGAATAGTCACAGTAGGGATTCCATTTGGAGTATGTCTTAATTGAGGATAACATTTCTTTTTTTTCTTTCTTCTTCTTTTTTAAGCTCCTCCCTCCCCCCGGCTGTTTCTAGAGTTATGACCTAAATTACCTGAGAGAGATTCTATTTTAAAAAAGGAAATAAAACCACGGAAATATTTAGCATTGGATAGTATTTCAGCTTTAAGCAATGCATCCTTTAGCATGGATTCATGTGGGACACGCATGTGAAGATCAAATGTCACGTTTCAGACAATTAGGAACAATTAGCTTGCTCTCAGAGAATGCTGAAATCGGGGGAAAGAATGACATCAGATGTGTGGTTCCTGGAATGGTGATCAGTAGCCAGGCTTTTTCCATGGCACAGGTCGTGCTGGTCAGTGTTGCTCATATTTTTTCACTGATAGCCAGTCTTAGACACTAGTTTTAGCTGTTCAGTGAAGGATTTTCAAGAATGCTTTATATGGTCCTGTATGGTGTAGCAGAAGCTAGTGTGGGGGATGGAAAAGAAGACTGAGTGGGCTGGTTTGGCAATTTGAGGGCTAGAAGAATAAGGAGGAGGAGGCACAATGGGTCTCTAATAGACCCTCTGAAATGGAACAATATCCAGTGCTCCTAATGGCCTCAGAAAACCTCTCAGTAATGGCAGAGGAGGACAAAGACATCTGAGAGATGTTAAAGGCCCAAAGCTTCCTTGCAGAATTTTATGCAGGGCAAAAACAGCCTTAAACAGGGTAATGTTTTCTCTAGAAAAATTCTCTCACATACTCTCTGTTCTAGTAACTTACAATTGCTTTGACTTGAAACAAGTCTTCCTTTCCTGGATGGCTGGCCTAAGATCTCCTGCCAGAGAAACAGAGAATACCAAAATCAGCTGTGCTCCAGTACTGCTTATTCTGTGTATGAGTGTACACTATAGACAGAAAGCAAAGTGATGCAGGCACTGTTATACACCTTTTCTATTGGCTATTCTTGTCCTTAGCCATGAGGTTTTGATCTCTACTGGAAACAAGATCTATGCATTATGGCTGTTATATCATTATGTCAAGCTGTGATTCTGGGACCATGAGTGCAAATTCTATGCTCAATTTAAGCCAAAGGGTGTTCACTGATCTAGCCAGCAATGTCTGTTTGGGCTAAGAAGCCTAAAGTGACTAGGTTACATATTTTCTTCAGTGCTGCTGGTTACAGAAAGTAGCGTGCCATAACCACATTGCTGCGAAGGACTTCTTTGCTGTTTTGTTACTTCTTTTTTTTAGTACTTCTTTTGCTACTTTTCCTTCCAGTAGTAGAGAATTATTGTGAACTGAGAGATAAAGTACATTTTATTTAGGATGAGTTTAAGAAAAACCAAGATTTAAAAAAATGATGACATTTATTCTAGAAACGACATGTAAGTCCCTCCTGTGTGTTATACTTTTAATGACTTTAAAGCACCCCTAGGAAGTTAGCATTAAAAATGTGGGCAACCACATGCATAAATCATTCATTTAAACAAGTATTCATGATTCAGATTCCACTCCAATAAAAAATCAATTTTCATTCAATTAGGGAATGGTCTCTTGGTCTCTACCCCCATTCCTTCCACAGAATGTTTAATGGCAGAACCTTGGTCTTACTGGTTCGGTGAATATATCATTCATTGAAAACAAAACAGTTTAATCTAACTGGTGCTGATGAATGTTTGTGCCACAGTGATGTAAAAATGGTGATTACAGCATACTGGTGGGAAACTGAGGTCTTTATAGCCTTGCAGATAGAACTCTTTCTGAAAGTTAAAGGGTTCATTGATGCTTTCTCAGCTATACTTTCAAGTAGGTCAGTTGTGCTATAGATGCTACCCAGATCAGGCTCTGAGGTATGTCAGACAGAGAAATAGTTTATATTGAATGCTGAGGTTGGAGATAACCAAAGTACAGTAGATCTAGAAATTCCCTGAAATTTTTTTTGTAACCTTCAGAATTTTAGTATTGGATATATCAACATATAGGGATTATTATGTTAGTAAACAGCAATTTAGGAACTTTCAGTTGACCAACAGTTTTGAAGATAATCCTGAGATGGTAATTAGATGCATCTGTACTTTCAACATGCAGAATCAAAAGACATAGATAGTAAGGAAGAATTCATAAAAAATGAAACTATGAGAAGGGATATTTTCATTGTCCAGTCATATGTGCTTAAAAACCAAAACAAACCAAACCCAACCCAACCGAAAAAACCCACACCAAAATAATAATAAAAAACCCCATACAAATCTTTCCTTATAAATGAAATTGCATATCTAATCTTTCCAGGGCCAGTATCATATTGTTTGTTTATCTGAAACTTAATTGTGAATGAAAAAGCGTAACTGATTGAATTAACTTCTGTAACTGGTTTGAAACATTAGGTATATTTTGTGTTCTAATAAATGTATAATTCACTAATTTGTACTAGTGAAAGGCTTTGCATATTTTTTGAATGATACAATGTACTTTCCAGAGTAGGTGCCAGCTGAATAGAATGGAGAAGTAAAAGTAAATATATATTCCTAAAACATACACTTAACCAATCAATTTTCTTAATAAGAAAATAACTCTGAGAAGTTAGCAAGGTATAGAAGCAAGACTCAATGAAAAGCTGAGACTAAAACATAAAAAATCCTAACAAAACAATAACAACAAAACAAATGAACAAATTAAATCCTCTAGTTTGGTAAAGTCCTCACCTAATTCTTTAATAAAAGTCCTGACTCCTTAAGATCTTTCCATTGAAATTCCTTTTGGAGTCTGCAAGCTTTTTGCTGACTTACTTAAACAGTCGGCACTATACTTACAGAATGCCATAAAAAGCACAGAAGAAATAGTATTTAGAACAGTACCTACTGGAATTCTGCATACTTCAGAGAGACAAGAAAATCAGAGTAGTTAAAAAGCTCATGTTTCAGAGGTAGAATGCCTCAAGAGCAATGATTTAAGTGATTTATTTATTCAGAACAGTACCTAAGCCTATAAATGTCTTCATGATGTGGTTAGGATTATCACCTCACTATCTTCTGTAGTAACTAACTTCTGTACAGATTAAATTCATGTAAGGATGCCCTGAGATGCACAGCCAAATTTCATGTGTTGCTGCAATATTCTGGCATGCATTAGCAGAAGCTTTTTGCCTTTGCTGTTTGACTAAAGCCAAGGATCAAAGTATAATTTCAACTAAAAATGGTTTTTGTTCAGTAAAATACTCTTGGCCAGAAAACTGAAGATGTCATTCTCTCTATATATGTTTTGGGGAAACTGCTGTTATAAATTTACTTTTCTCTCTTAGGAAGAGAATGAAAGACTGGAGATCAGCATGAGATAAGATGAATCTTTCAGCTATCTCTATATAAATCTTACTTTCTTGACACTTAGAAAGAAGTTTGTTAATATTACATTAGGGGTTTTTTTTTCATCAAATATAGGTTTCAATGATTTCACCTCTATTTACCTTGCTAATCTTGTAATTCTGTGGGTAGCTGCACTACACCTCAGTGAAAACTGCGTAATCAACAAGATTTCTACTATTTACAAGACATAGGCACAGCCACCTGAAGAAGGGAGAATGATATTGTGACAGGAAAGCCAGTTAACACAAAACCTGTCACTTGGGTTAATGTTCTGTAACAGAGCAGCTGGGCACCCTCTCATCATTTTAAGGTAGACATACATTGAAAGAACTAGAAGCATAATACACAGTTGCAAGAGAACAAAACTGCTAGGAGTGGGAAGGACTGTAGCTTTTGAAATCTGAAGAACTATCTCTGACTACAGCATTAGACTTGTCTAAAAGAGACATTTTGTACATCAGATGAGTTAGGCTTATCAGGGATAAAGTATCCAGAAACCACATCTTCTGAGTGAAGAGGACTAAGAAGGAAATTGTGCACTAATTATCTTTATGAAAACATATAATCAGGTAGAAGAAGCTGAAAAGAAAGCCAGTTTAATTGCTTGAAAGTGAAAGATTTAAGTTTCTGTCATCTTTTATATATAAACGTGTGTTTAACATTGCAGAGGTTCCCATTTGACTGATTTGACTTGTCTAGACTAGGGTCTTCTCAGCAACTGTAGTGTGCCACTATGCCTTTTGCATCCATAGAACAGAGCCCAGCCCTACTATCAACACTAGCTACAAGATTTTATCTTCTTTAGCTTTTCAAATTTATTGCAGATATGTACCATCTCTTCGACAGGAAAGCAAGTTACCATGCATGAGACTGCACTAGGGTTGGTCACTTTTGACCTGATCTAGTTGTGATAAATACCTTAGTGCTTTAATTTTAGTAACTGCTTGTGCTCTGACAACATCCAGAGGCCATAATCTTTATCAGGGCCCATCATGTGAAGAATTTTGAAAATAGAAGAGTGCAACCTTTCTCCAAGAATCTTACAGTGTAATTTTAGACAAGACATGAAAAATGGTTGTAACCGGGGAAAAAACCAAACCAAACCAAACCAAACCAAACCAAACCAAAACAAAACAAAACAAAGAAGAAGAGAGTGGGAACAAAGATAATAATGACAAGAACAGCTGTTGATATCACTTAATGTTATGCTTAACGTGCTGGTAATCAGATCCTCAGAAGCTACAGAAAAAGAAGACAACATTAGACTGTGCTCTAATTCTTCATACCACCACCATCTAGGCCATAAGAAGGAATTAATGCTCTGCCATTTCTTTTTGATTTATACTCTTTCACATGAGACTAAGATGTCATAATTTGAATAACTCATGTATTCAAGCCATAATACTGAAATGCTCTTTCACTTTGACCTTTAGATCGATAGTCTGCCTCAGAGTGTTTGGTCCCTGTACTCTTTTCCTGTTTACAAGCTGTTTGGGCAATAGAGCATGGAATTTAAAAGTTTGCCAGTCAAAGTATAAAATACTAAAGGGCTGAAGTTAGAAACCTTTATAGAAGGACTAAAAATTGTGGTGACTTATTCTCAAGAAAAGGTATACACTGGTAACAGAAAACTAAAGCTCTTTAGGTCAAAGTTTGAAACAGGAATGGAAAAACTGCCAGCCTGGAACGTAATGAATTTAAATATGGAATTCACTGTGGATGTGGGTATGAATGCTCTACAGATCTCAAATTGTCTTCAAGGTTTTCCCTTCTTTTTATTTCACCATAAGTATGTTTGAATTGTCTTGCAAAAAGAAAGAAAAAAAAATTAAGGCAGAGAATGGTAGACCAGTTTCAGAGTGTTAAAAAAGACAATAAGATACAATAAGAGTTTGCAGAGGTTTTCTGTATGTAGAAGGTAAACTATTAACAGTTTAGTTTCAAAATTTCAAGGCATTTTTCCACTAACTGGGGATTTTAAGTGCTGGTGAGTGACTCAGGCACAGACATGGGAGAATCTGTGTATCTTTAGTGGCAAATAATGGAAAAATTACTCGAAAACCTTCAATGTTAATAAAAATGCTCTACTGAAGCATATTGGAAAGGATAAGAAATTCTGCATGAGTAATACTTTGTCTTTCCTTTAAAAATCAGCTTTGAAATAAGACTGCCAACATCAGAAACACAGAATCATGGACTGGTTGAGGTTGGAAGGGACCTCTGGAGGTTACCTTGATCAGCTCTCCTGCTCAAGGAGGATTACCTAGAGCCGGTTGCCCAGGACTGTGTCCAGATGGCTTTTGAATCTTTCCAAGGATGGAGACTCCACAACTTCTCTGGGCAACCTGTGCCAGGGCTCAGTCACTCTCACCTTAAAAAATGCATTTCCTTATGTTCATATGGACCCTCCTGTGTTTCAATCTGTGCCTATTGCTTCTTGTCCTGTCACTGAGCACCGCTGAAAACAGCCTGGCTCTGTCTTCCTTGCACCTTCCCTTCAGATATTTGTACACATTGATGAGATTCCCTCTGAGCTCTCTCTTTTCCAGGCTAAACAGTACCTCAGTCTTTCCTCATATGCAAGATGCTCCAATCCCTTAATTACCCTAGTGGCCCGTTGCTGGTCTTTTTCCAGTAGCTCTGTATCTCTCTTGGGGAGTGCAGAAGAGGACACAGTACTCTAGTACTCCAGCACTCTCACCAGTGCTCAATAAAGGGGAAGGATGTTTTCCCTTGACCTGCTGGCACTAGTTTTTCTGATGCAGTCAAGAATGCTATTGGCTTTCTTTGCCACAAGGGGACATTGCTGGCTCATGTTCAACATAGGGTCCACCAGGATCCCCAGGGCCTTTTCTGCAAAGCTGCTTTCCAGCCGGTCAGCCCACAGCATGTACTAGTGCATAGGGTTATTCGTCCCCAGGTACAGCCTTTGCACTTCCCCTTGTTGAACTTTATCAGATTCCTGACAGCCCATTTGTCCGGCCTGTCAAGGTCCCTCTGAATGGTAGTAAAACCCTCTGGCATATCAGCTATTCCTCTCAGTTTTGTATCATCTGCAAACCTGCTGAGGGTACAGTCTGCTCCATCATGCAAATAATTAATGAAGATGTTAAATAATGTTAGACCTAGTATTGACCACTGAGATATAGCACTAGTTACTGGTCTCCAACTAGGCTTTGTTCCACTGAGCAGAACTCTCTGGGGCCTGGCCTTTCAGTTTTCAGTTCACCCCTGTGAAAAGATTTCTTTTCTTTGTGATATGGTCAGTCGCCACAATTATCTAGAGAGCTTTTTAATTGCAAATGTACTGAAGAATGCTTCACTGCAGATGATTTGCGCCACTGCACTTCTTTTCTGTACTATCTTTTTCTCTGTTAGTTATTTGCATCAATTTCCAAATGGCACACAGGAAAATTAAGTGTGTTATGGTGATGAGTTAATACTCAAGGGGAAAGGCTACAAAGTATGGGAAGGAAAAGAAAGTTCGGAGACGTAACATGCTAGGCTCATTAAGATGAGTATATGGGTGATAAAAGAAATGCTTACGAGCTTTGTAGCTATCCATATTTTATCTGTTAATCCAGAGTTCAAAACCTGCAGCGTACTATTTTCTGAAATACCTTTCATGAGGTTAGTACTTTTTCTGATAACACTGGAGAGTGTATAAAATTAGTATAACATTCTTCTCAGTATTTGCTTGCTAATCTGGAGGAACCACTCAGAAGCACAAAAATATCCATTGAGGAACCATGCCATGATTTTATTTTGAGCTTTTTGACACAAATATTTGTTCCCTGGCATACATCTCTGGCTTTTTCACATGACATTCCCACAAGCAGTTTAAACTATTGCAAAGTAATGCTTTAGTCTCTATGAATGCTCACAAAGACTTTGGCCTATACACAAAAAGTGGTGAGTTATATGGAAAAGGTGTTGAAAATGCTTCTGTTCTGGTGATGGTATCGAATGTTAAATTAACACTGATTTTTTACCTTTTGCTTTTGAAATAGCTTTAAATAATTAATCTTTTTTTTTTTTTTTAATTTTGGTTTGTTTCTTTTTTGTTCAGAGAAGCAGTAGCAGACAAAGTGTAGTATTACTTAGTAGGAATGTTCATAACTAAAAAATTCACCCCTATATAATCACTGAACGTAATTATTTTGTATTCTTTTTTAATGTGTAGATTGTCATAGTTTTGCGGGAATGCAATATCTAACCTCCATAAACTAGAAGACAATCAAGGATGAGTAAAATAATTTTTTAACAAAAGTTAATTCCATTGAGATTGAATTTATGCTCCATAAACCTCTCCAAAAGTTGCTATATGAAATAAACAATCAGTAAGTAAGAATACAAATCCACAATCAGTTTAACTGGCAATGTGAAAACTGAGTAAATGGTACTTATAATGGAAAAATATACATAGGGAAAAGAAAAATATTACCAGAAGATTTATTTCTGTTCACTTTCTTTCATTTTCTGATAGATGGTTCTAGTTTAGTAAAAAGTTATTACATGAATGTTTTCTTTTAGAATTTATCCTCTGTTTTCACGTATCCAATCCTTTGGTTTTGTACACTGGTGTAAGCTACTGCTATGTTTTTTAACTTAGTAAACAGTTCATCAGTTCTGCAGTTTCATTACACATCAGGTAACTTCTGGGCATAGTAATGTGAAACACTAGGATGTGATAGTTTGGCTCAGACACAAAACTAAAATCCTAAATCACTGAAGATTAATTTTGGACCACTTCCCAGTGTGACTAGGGAAAATACTATTTTTTGGTGATGTTGGCTGGGAAAAGTAATTAGGAATAATTCATAGGGAAGGAGTAATCCTTAGGACATAATCCCCTACTAGATCTCTAGATGACCATCTACTGCTTGCCCATCTGTATATTTTATTCTCATTACAGTCATAATTGGAGGAGTTTTAGGGGCTCCATCCAACTCTGTAGTCAGTGAGCCTGTAAGTCTTGTCTTCTTGATGTGATCATGCAATCAGAAAAATCATCTGTGGCAGAAGTGATCAAATAGTGTTCTTTCTATAAATTATTGTTTGACTTAATTTGGTTTATCCACATCTGCTTTCTCTGTTTTACCATCATTAATGTTTAGAAAGCTGCAGATTCATTTACACAAACTGGTAGTCTCAGACTTGCCCAGACTCTTTGATTTAGATTAACTGTGTCTGTCTGTTCATTTTAAGTAGGTGGATGTTGATGTCAAAGATAGGAGGAAAAGTAATCATAAAATGTAAGATACTAGGCTTCAACAAAGGAAGAACAAAGCAAAGTCCTCCATTATGTTCCTTAGACTCTACTCATTTACTTGATCACCAAGTTATCAGGAACATCCATCAGAGGTGACATCACCTTCTGCACTGTCAGTGGGTGATATTTTGCACTCCCAAACTGGAACCCTGTGCAATAGCAACAAGGGAGTTTAGCCGCAGCTTTACACAAGGGTTAAGGAGGCAATGTGGAGGAAGTAGTTACAGGCTGAAGCTCCAAACACAAAAGAATTAAACCAAATAGAAGAGAGTAAAGATAGTATTGTTAAGAGATCTGTTTTTGTTAACAGCATCACGTTAGGATTTTTTGGAAAAAAACAAAACTCTCAGTCAACAAAAAAGATGGCATCTTTGTCCTTAGAGCACCATTAATGATGCCTGCTAACACAGAGGTAAGTACTGCAGGAGAGCAGCATCTTAATCTGTTTCACAGGTTTAGCTGTTGTGTTTTTGTTCTTTAGATTATTCATTTCTCATTAGTCAAAGAGCTTCTGAGAATATCCCCTTTTGTAAAGAAGACTGGAAAGAGAGTCAGAACAGTGACATCTTATTAGCACACTTCTCTCAGAATACATTTCCTCCCTTAAACTACACGGCAGCCCTGCTGGGATTTAAAGCTCCATGTCCCATGCTAAGAACAAGAAATGAAGAAATCCATATGAGTTTGTGGCTTCTAGGTATACTTTTGAAAATGTAAGTACCAGCTTCTCCATTTTATTTTATAGTATTGACTTTAACGAGGCTGGAAAGATGGGATTAGATACTTATTCACATGTAACTTGGATAAGATGAAATGCACATCAGTCTAATTATCCACTGTGGGCTCAAACTAAAACATGACTTTGCTGACTTCTTGATCTCTTTCCAGTTCCACATGATAAATCTTCTGACTGGATGTATCCAAACTGATCAGTTTGATTCAAGTCCTTTAAAAAATCAATAGCATTTTTGAATTTCCTATTGTCAGGTTCCTTCACTCTGCATCTAGTTAAAAAAAGAACCCCAAACCAAGACACCACAGAATAACAACAAAACTCCAGAAAACTAACCCCAGACTCTGCTGGGCTTCATTTTTCTTGGCAGTTTATTTCTCTGTTTTCCTTCAGCCCCAGATATAGGGCTTTGTGGCAAGGCAGACTGGAGGTCTGATAGACAGAGGTCTAATGTGCCAGAAAGAACACCCTTGGAGTTGTATTTCACCCCTGTATTGACTTGGAAGATAACACTGAGCAGATACACATATGGGATTAAAAAAATAAAAGTAACTTATCTGTCTCTGGCGTCACCTTATGCAGTTAGATCATCCCTCCTTTCCCAAGCACCTGCAGAAAAAATCCACAGAAAAAGCATTGGATTATTTCAAACGTTAATATTTTCCACAGATTTTACTGGGGGAAGGCTCCTTTTGTCCTCTTATTTTCAATTCCATGATCACACGTACAATATAGATAAACATGTCTCAAGGTGTATGCTTTAGCACATGCAGTAAGTTTTCCATCATATGATTGTAATTATTTCTGGTTATGTCATAATCATTTGTCAGCTTTCGTCTTGGGTTGAGGTAATGTCTCACATGTGTTTCTACACCCAAATGTATTACTGAAAGATGAGTACTGTTACAGGCTAAGAAAATACTGTCCCTGTCTCTGTAACATCACAGACCCAAGGTCCTGAGGGAGAGGGAACTTCTGCAGAAAGGAGTTGCAGCAATATTTTGGACTTCTTGCTGGGGCCAGGGGCAATGGACTTGGCACCTGCAGATGAGCACTGGTGAAGGGTCTATGCCACCAGGTAACAGAGCTGTGGGAGGAGGTGAGCAGACTGCGGAACATCAGGGATGCTGAAAAGGAAATGGACCAGATCCCCCCCTGACCCTACAGCTACAGGAACCTGAACCCCCATTGCACCGAGTAGAAACAGGCAGAGCCTTAGTTTGTCAGGCTGGGCATGGAGATGCTGAGTCTGGTGAAACCTGTGAGCTTGTGAGCTTTGGCATCAGGAGGATGTTTCCTGCACCACTCTACAGCTCTGATCTACAGAGCAGGTTCTGAGCCCTGGCAGCAGGCAAAGATAGAGAGCTGTGTCCAATGAAGCCTCTGAGCTGGCTGTGCCTGAGCCCTGTGGCAGTGCGGGCAGGACAGGGCAAGAAACAGTGGTGGGAAACTCCCTGCTGCAGGGACAGAGGCATCTCTGCCAGCCCCACCTATCACCTGGCAAGGTTTGCTGCTTGCCAGGGCCTTGGCTCCTGGATACCGTGAATAGGATATGACTGAGGCTGGTAGTGGTCTGGCCCTCAGACTATTACCCTCAGCTGCTCTTCCATATGGGCACCACAGATATGGCCAGGGGAGACCAGGAACATATCAAGCATGACCACATGGCTCAGAGGGTGTTGGCCAATGCCTGGTAGCCTGCTGGTGTCTCTTTTGTCCTGCTGGTGAAGTGGAAGGCCTCCTCCCCTGGAGGAGTCAATGCATCCCACAGGCCAACAAACTCTTATGCAGCTGGTGTCAACAACAGGGACTCAGTCTTTACAACTATGGGACCTTCTCTAAGTTTCAAGAACAGCTAGGAGGTGATGAGATCCACTGACCATGTGGGGCGAAAGCATCTTTGCCAACAGGCTAGTTAACCTGCTAAGGGAAGGCTTAGACAAGGGCAGATGGGGAAGGGAGGTGGTGATCTACTATCGATTGAGGAAGTGGTGGTCAGGGTTCACAAGCAAAGGAGGCAGGGTGATGTGGACAAGAGCAGCCATATAATTGATGAAACAAGGCTAAGTCGGGCCACCTCAAGTATATGCACACAAATATGGAAGTGCAGGAAGAAAAAGAGTATGTGGCAAGTCCACACCCATTTTTAGGGAAATCAGCAAAACTGGGTGTCCATCTGAAGCACCTGTACACCACTAATGCATCCAGCATGTGGGGCACACAGGAGGAATTAGAGAACTGTGTTCAATTGTGGGGCTAGCATCTCACTGAGATCATGGAGACACGGTGGAATAGCTCATGTGATTGGATGCTGTCCTGGAAGGATACAGCCTTTTTAGGAAGAACAGGCTGGGACAGTGAGAAGGGGGGATTTATTCTTCATATGAGAAAGTGGCAGGGATCCATGGAGCTCTGCCTAGGAAGAGGCAATGAGCCAGCTGAGGTCAGACAACCATGGAGAATGTTGTAGGTGTTTTCTGCAGACTTCTTGATCAGGAAAAATAAGCAGATGAAGCGGTCTTCAGGAGCTGGAAGGAGCCTCACTTTCACAGCCCCTTGTCCTGATGGGGAACAATGAACTGCCCTGATACCTGCTGGAGGGAGAACACAGGAGTATACAAGAAATGTAGGAGGTTCCTAGAGTGCTTTGATGGCAATTTCCTGACACAGGTGATAGAGGAGGCAACGAGTGGAGGTGTTCTGCGGGACCTGATACTTACAAACAAGGATGAACTGGCTGAGGATGTAAAGGCTGGGGGTAACCTTGGATGTGATGCCCCTGAGATGATGGATTTTAGGATGCTGAGGAAGGCATGAGCCTAAAAGCAGGGTTGCAGCCTTGGACTTCAGGAGAGCAAACTTTGGCCTCTTCAGAGACCTCCTTGGAGGAATCCCATGGGATACAGTCCTGAAGAGAGGAGGTGTCCAGGAGAGCTTGTTCATATTCAAGGATTACCTCCTCCAAGCTCAGGCATGGTCCGTCCTGATGAGCAGGAAGCCAAGCAAAGGTGGAAGAGGCTTACATGGATGAATATGGAGCTCCTGACTAAACTCAAACAGAAAAAAAGAAGCATAGAGGAGGTGGAAACAGGGAGAGGAGACCCAGGGGAAATATAGAGGCACTTGTCCAAGCATGCAAAGATGGGGTAAGCCAAAAGCCACGTAGGACTGAATCCAGTGAGGGATGTGGAGCAAAAGGAAGGTGAGTGAAATGAGGGCCTGCTGCTGAATGGGGTAAGGGCCCTCATGACAAAGGACATAGAAAAGGCCAATGGACTCTTCACCTCTCTCTTCACTGATAAGACCTGCTTTCAGATCTGGTCCCCGAGTCCCTGAGACCCGTGGGCAAGCCTGGAGCAAGGAAGACTTACTTTGGTGGAGGAAGATCAGGTTAGGGAACATCTGTATAAACTGGGCAGACCCAAGTCCTTTGGAACTGGTGGGATGCACCAACGAGTGCTGAGGGAGCTGGGTGGAGTCATTGCAAAGCCACTCTTGGTTATCTTTGAAAGGTCATGGTGATGAGGCAACGTTCCTGAGGACTGGAAGAAAGAAAAAGTCACACCTGTCTCCAAGAAGGCCAGGAAGGAGGCTCTGGGGTACTAGAAGCCAGTCAGTCTCCCTTTGATGCCTGGGAAAGTCATGGAGCAAAGAATCCTGGAAATAATTTCCAAACATAGTGAGAACAGGAGAGTGGCTGGGAGTGGTCAGTATGGATTCATGAAGGCAAAATCATTCCTGACCAACCTGACAGCCTTCCATGATGAAACAAGTAGAATGGTCGATGAAGGAAAAACAGTGGATGTTTATCTTGACTTTAGCAAGGTTTTCAACACTGTTTTCCATAACTGATGAAATGCAGGCTAGATAGGTGAACAATGAGTTGGATTAAAAACTGGCTCTACAGCCAGGCTCAAAGGATTTTGATCAGCAGCACAAAGTCTTGCTGAATGCCTTTAATTTTGGATTTCTCTCATGGTTGATATTGAGTACAACAGTGTTTAACATAATGAATTACCTGAATGATGGACAAAGTGTACTTTCAGCAAATTTGCAGATGATACAAAACAAGGAGGTGAGGCTGATATACCAGATGGGTCTCGTATTATTGAGAAGGACCTCAACAGGCTGCAGAAATGGGCTGACTGGAACCTTATTAATGCCAGCAAAGGGAAGTACAAAGTCTTTCACCTGAGGAGGAATAGCACAGGCTGTGGGCTGACCAGCTGGAAAGCAGCTTTGCAGAAAAGGCCCTGGGGGTCCTGGTGAACACCAAGTTGAACAAGACCCAGCAATGTACCCTTGTGGAAAGGAAAATGAACAGCATCCTGGGCTTTATTAGGCAGAGCATTGCCAGTAGGTCAAGGGATGTTATCGCTCCCCTCTACTCAGCATTGGTGAGACACATCTGGAATGCTGGGTCCCATTCTGGGCTCCACAGTACAGGAGAAGCATGCACATACTGGAATGAGACCAGAGAAGGGCCACTAAATGACTGAGGAAGTGGAGTAACTCTCATATGACAAAAGGCTGAGAAAGCTGGGACTGTTTAGCCAAGACAAGAGAAGAGGAGAGAAAAGTACACAAAACAAAATAAAGGAAATTCCATGTAAACTTGAGAAGAAAAGAAAACAAAACTTTTTTAGTGTGAGCATTGTCAAACACTGGCACAGGCTATGCAGAGAGACTTTGGATTCTCCATCTTTGGAGATATTCAAACCCACCTGGACACAGCGCTGAGTAACCTGCTGTTGCTAACCCTGCTCTGAGCAGGTGTGGGACTAAAAGATCTCCAGAGGTGCTGCTCAACCTCAGCCACTCCATGGTTCTGTGATTTCTGTAGCAACTTCTTTGATAACATACTCAGCATATATTAGCACTTCAAGAACTTCCTCTTCTTTTTTTTTTTTTTTCCTTTTTATGTGAAGAGTATTGGTAAAGTTATATGAGCCTCATCATACTCACTAGGAAGCAAGTGGTTTAAAATCTTCCTGCTTGTATAGTATGGTCAGATCTTGCTGGTCTGTTGTTGATAGTTTTCAATAAAAACATTTTTAGACATTAGAGTGTACCAGTACATTTTCTTCTTTTTTGTCTCATACTGGTTTACCCCCTGGGATCTGCAGTGTTTCTTGTTTGTTACTTCTTTTTTCTGATTCTCTCATTGCTGTTCCAATGTCAGCTGGATTCTATTCGCCACATGAAGCCAATGTGATTTGTTGCACAAACAGTGACAGCAGATCTGAAAATTTCCTGTTGCTCCCATGGTACAGTTTCTTCATTCTAATTTCAAATGTTCTATGCAATATGTCCTGTCTTAGCAATTTAATACAATCTATTGGATTTCATGTGGAGATAGCTAAGTTGGTTATGATAAGATATGGCAGGAAGGGCGCTGAAGATTGACCAGGGACAATGGTCTCCACCCAGCAGAAAGCCATGGCCTCACTAAGCTCTGCACCCACTACAACGGATGCAGCTGCCCAGACCGAGCTCCAGTGGGAACATGCTGCCACCCAGGTGTCAGGCTGCAGGGTATGCCCTACTTTTATGCCAGTACCAGATGGCAGCAGTGAGCACACCTGTGGGAGGTGTGCCCAGGTAGACGAGTTCCTCCGCTTAGTGACAGAGCTCTGGGAGGAGATGAGTAGGCTGAGGAGTATCAGGGAGCGCAAGAGAGAGACGGATTACTGGAATCGCACCCTACCTTCCCTCAGACAGGCCCCATGACACAGAAGATTCCTTATCCTCTCTCCACCTGGCTGAGCACAGTGACTTAAGGGATAGGCGGAAATGGTGACAAGTTCCTGCCCGGCGCAGCAGGTGCGTCTCCTCTGTGACTGCCCCACCTTCCCAGGTGCCCTTGCAAAACAGGTATGAAGCTCTGCAAGTGGAATGAAACAATGACCATGACAATGGTACATCCAGCTCAGAGGTGTTGCCAAGGTTAAGTTGGCCTACATCCTGCATCAAAACAGCTTCCACAAAGGAAAAAAGATGGGTCAGTGTCATAGCAGACTCTCTCCTAGAGGGGAAATGAAGGCCCAATATGCAGACCAGACCCACTTCTTAGGGAAGTCCGCTGCCTCCCTGAGGCCTGGGATAAAGATGTGAAGAGAAAGCTTCCTACCCTGGTATGGCCCTCAGTTTACTATCCATTATTCATTTTTCAGGTAGGCAGTGAGGAAGTTGCAACTAGAAGTTGAAAGACAATCAAGAGAGACTTCAGGGCCTTGAGACAACTGGTTAAGGGATCAGGAGCACAAGTAGTGTTCTCTTCTATCCTACCAGATGCAAGGAATGATGAGGGACAATGCAGGAAGAGCCAGCAGACCAATATCTGGCTCCAAGCCTGGTGTCTCTGACAAAATTTCGGGTTTTTTGGTCATGGGTCAGTTTACACGTCACCCGGCCTTCTGGCAACAGATGGCGTACACTTGTCTCAAAGGGGAACAAGGATCTTTGCACAGGAGTTAGCAGGGCTCATTGAAAGAGCTTTAAACTAGTTTTGAAGGGGGAAAGGGATAAAAACCCCGCCTGGGGGCGCCACACCAATATTTGAGGGCCAGTGTGCTAGCGAGGTACTTCGTTCTTCTGTCTCAGTGGAGATAGGAGATGGAGAGCCATGCAGCAGCAAAGACGCAAGGGCTATGGATGTGTTAGAAACCACAAAAGCACCGGAGAATGTTCACACAGGAATTAGTGATGCCCATCTACAGGAAGGGCCGGAAGGAGGATCCAGGAACCTACAGACCTGTCAGCCTGGACTTGTTGCCAGGGAGGCTATGAAGCAGATCATCCTGAGTGCCATCATGGGCACATACAGGACAACCAGGCAATCAGGCCCAGCCAGCATGGGTTTATGAAAGGCAGGTCCTGCTTGATTAACTTAGTCTTCTTCCATGATAAGGTGACTTGCTTAGTGGATGAGGGAACGGCTGTGGATGTTGTCTACCTGGCCTTTAGTAAAGTCTTTGGCACGGTTTCTCACAGCATTCTCCTGGAGAAACTGGCTGCTCATGGCGTGGATGAGTATACTCTTCTCTGGGTAAAAAACTGGCTGGATGGCCGGGCCCAAAGAGCTGTGGTGACTGGAATTAAATCCAGTTGTCGGCCGGTCACAGGCAGTGTTCCCCAGGGCTCAGTGTTGGGGCTAGTCCTCTTTAATAGCTTTATCAATGGTCTGGATGAGGTGATTGAGTGCACCCTCAGTAAATTTGCAGACGGCACTAAGTTGGCCAGGAGCGTTGATCTGCTGGTGTGTAGGAAGGCCCTACAGAGGCATCTGGACAGGCTGGATCGATGGGCTGAGGCCAACTCTATGAGGTTCAACAAGGATAAGTGTTGGGTCCTGCCCTTGGGTCACAACAACCCCATGCAATGCTACAGCCTTGGAGAGGTGTGGCTGAAAAGCTGTCAGGTGGAGAAGGCGGAGAAGGACCTGGGGCTGCTGATCGACAGTCGGCTGAATATGAGCTGGAAGTGTGCCCAGGTGACCAAGAAGGCCGATAGAATCCTGGCTTGCATCAGGAATACAGTATTTGAGGTGCAGCCTCACCAGTGCCAAGTACAGGAGGACAATCACTTCCCTTGTCCTGCTGGCCACAGTATCCCTGTAAGGCAAACATTACTACCTCAGCTTGTTCTTTCTTGCCTGTTCATAATGACTCTGTTATTACATGTTCATGTTCTCATGCAGTATTTATAATACATGAGAAGAACTTGGTGAGCTTCATGGATGACCGAATATATCAAATATTTAGCAATAGTTGTGTATGATTGAATAATTCAGGACTAAATAATTGCTGTGATCTGTGGAAGTTCCAGAAGGGGTTACACAATATCCGTAATGCATCAGTTCTCTAAGGCTAACATTGCATTTTTAAACCCAAGAGACACTCTGACTTCTTGGGTTGTTGTGAATGTGCTGGATGTGTTCTGATTTATATTGCAGCAAGACGCAGAGCCACCTGCATGGACAATTCCAGAGGCCCTCACCTGCTGGGAAATCTGTGCACATACATGAGATGGGATCCAGCTGACTCAGAAGCCTTGAACCCTGCACGGAGGGCATAAATGCAAACACAGAGGGGAAGCAAGATGCAACCTCATAGCCTTCACCTGCTCCTGAGAAGTAGCCACATGAATATATACATGCTGCAACCAAATTATATTAAAGAAAAATTTGTTCTCATTAGGATTGTTTTTTTCACATACTTATAGTCTCCAAAGTCTGCATAGGCACAGCTGTCTCTTTTTTCTGCCATCGAATTTTCAGAAAAGCATTAGTTTATTGGATCAGTGCTCTTAAGTTAGAGTTGGTAAGGAAAACTTTGATTAATCACTTTTTGTACAGAAAAGACTTATCAGTTAATCATGATATGTGTTATGAAACAGTCAAAAGTTCCACAATGTTTTGATTTGGGGAAACATAAAATTATGTCCAAACATGGCAAATTTCAAAATTCTGCAAAGAACAAAATTAATATTATAAGCAATGTTTTAAAAATCTGAGATGAAACTATTTCCTTGCCTATGTTCACAATTCACAGATTTTATCCTCTGTTTTCTTCACTTCCCTAACTTCCCCTCCTTCCCCCACCCCAGAATAAAGTTAATGATCTATATTGCAAACGTTTTCCAAGCTGAATACCAAGATTGTAATTCAGGTGAGGTGCTCTACTTCCATTCATAAATCACCTGAAGACTGCTCTTGTGTCAGCAGAACTCTTCGATTGAATTACATGCTCCTACTTAATCAAGGATCATCTGTATCACATTATAAGGTGACAGAACTTGCCTGTGATAAGGCTGAACTGTGAGATCTACAAAGCATTGCTTTTCAGAAGCTTGTGTCTCAATAACTGCAGCTTCTGTTCAGTTCAAATTTGGCACAGTTGATTATCAGTGGTAGCCCCATGAAAATGTCTGCTTCACTCATAAAATAGGTCACTCCTCACATATACCCACATTTAAGGGTTTGTTTCTTTTGGAGCATCAGAGCTAATTTGGGACTAGCTTAGATTTTCAGAAGCATCTAGTCCCTACCCTGAGTGACTAAAAATTTCCAAAATATCTAGTTGGTGTATTAATGAACAGGAAACCAGATAGATAGACAAAGTGAGGACCAACTCAGTATATACTGTAATGATACTGCTGTTAATCATGTTAATGACTTCCTTACAAAAGTATTACTGTTTGACATCTATCATCGAGCTTAGATTTTATCCCTTTCTCTGTCATATTTTCCAGTTCTCACTTACTGTAAGTTTCCAATATTTTAAATTTGAAATATATGGAATCTGATACAAACAAATTGCAAAGCTAAACAGATAAGCTGGTTTTACACAGATCAAAAAATTCTGAAAAAAAAAACCCCTATGTCATGGATAAGACACTTAGTTGGCAATGTTTTTAAATTTAAGATTTCGGTGCCTCTAGACTCCATCTCTAGCATGGGATTAATCATGCACTCACTTTAACAGGCAGATTAAACAACAAAAGATCCTAAATTTAAATTAAATGCAATTCTTAAAATGAGTAAATCTGACTACTCAATCCCTCTAAAAGATTTCACATTGAATTACCAAATACCTTTAACTAGTCCAATCCTTTCCTATTCTCATTTTCCTAAACATATATTTTCTCTCCTTACAGTCCAAACCTTATCACTACGCTTGACATTGTAAGAAAATTTAGTCTCGTTTACTCCTACATGAAAGGCAAGTAACTAATAAGCTTGCAATTGTTGTAAAGAACTTGAACAGGGGGAGTTCCCACAGGTGGATAACTCAGAAATTAGGATTGGGGAGGAGAGAGAAATAAGAGGCCAGGAAAAAGCCCCCACATTCGTTAGCACCCTGAGTAGCCTTTTAGACTGCTTACGCCTACAGCCAGATCTGCTCCTCAGAGGAATGCTTTAAAAAATTCTAATCGCTGTTTGTGTTGAACTCATAATGCAGCCAAAAAGCATAAGAATAGTTCTGTATTTTAGAACATAGTCTGAATAGAGTTCAATAGGCAAGGCACGGGGCTAAACAGTAAAACCAGAGTAAATATATAAATAGCTGCTTAGTAATGAGCACTCTCTCTTAAGACACTGAAGTCAAGAGTCCTCTGGTGAAAAGGGTACGTTAGTTTGAGGTTCTCATTAAATATATATTTGCAGAAGAGCTACAAAAGCAAATTTGAAACCAGGATCTCAAACTTCTGAGTTCCTGATTTAGTAGCTTTAAGATTGTTTTATCGTATATCGTAGATTCATAGAATCATAGAATATCTCGAGTTGGAAGGGAACCTCAAGAATCATTGAGTCCAACTCACTGTTCCTCTCAGGACTACCTAAAATGAAACCATACGACTAAGAGTGTCGTCTAGCTCCAAAAGTAAGCATTTAAAACCATAGAAAACAATTTCAAATAACATAATAAAAAGACAGAGGCAAAATTCCTAGCAAAGCTTGGAAAATTAATCCTACTGCTTAATATATATGTTGAACTCCAGTCGAGGAAAACACTCTTAGTAACGAAAAACACCGAGAAGGCGGCAAAAAATAAGTAAGCCCTTTCATTCTATTGACACTGTATAAATCAAAGTCATAGTTACCCCAAGACAAATGATTGATATATGCAGACAATTGAACTGCATAGCACACTAGAAAAGTCTCAGGTACACTTAATATTTAAAGCTATCTATTCTCTGAACTTAAAAGCATTAAAACAGTAACCAAAGTACAGTTTAGTTATTACTTTATTCTGAGGGATTCTTTCTTGTGAGTTGATTGCTTTTGCCTTTAAAGAGGAGTTTTAGAGACAAGATAGTGTCTTGTTGGTCTGGCTGACTATTTGTGCAGGTCTTCACAAGATTCTTCTTCACAACAGTATTCACAAAGGATACCCTAACCTCCTGATGGGATATTCTTGACTTAGCGAAGAACTATAAAAGATACAGAATTTTAGAGGGGAAGCTTGATTTGCTGTTAGTGTTCTGTCTTTCCAATCTGAAAACAAACAACATTTCTGGATGACACCAAAGATATTATGCAGACCTCAGGGACCATTATGAGAAGACTTTTCCTTCAGAACACTATGTAAGCATGCAGAATAGGAAAGACTATTACTGCTGCCCTGAAATTTACTCAAACTCTCACTAACTCCATGCCACAGATATGAATAGACATGAAGGAAGACTTGGGAGAAAAAGTTCTCGTCCACTAGTTCAGGTTTTGTCCTTGAGTAAGTCATTTCATCTGTCTTTATTTGCCCAGATGAAACAGGGAAGATAATGAGGATCATGCTCTTGATAAAATACTTTCAGGTCTGCAACTGAAAAAGGCTATATAAGATTATCAGCTTTTTCAGGAAACAGCAAAAGCGGCCTGGTCCAGAAGAGGTGAACCAGAAGCCCCAGTGACAACTTTTGGGTACCCCACAGTACTTGAATAAGGTGAGCAGAATTGGCTGCACAGATGAATCATATCAAATAGTTGGCTTGGAGTACATGCAGTAAAAAACCTTACAAAGTGGAGTTTCACTCAGGGTTTCACTGTCAGCACTGACAGCTCTAGGAAAACTTGAGTCTCTACCATTTAGTAATTACATATTCTTGATTAATTGGTTGTCACCTGAGTAGACTTTTCTTAATAGCATAATTATTATTCAAATTGTTCAATATTTTTATAAGATTATCAATTTGTTTTTAATACTGAGAATCTATTACAAAAATTTCAGTATTATTAGACAAATGAATATTTTCTGAGGCAGAGGACCAATTACTAGAAAAATATGAAAATACCATCATTTTGCAAGAAAACCAACATTTCACAGGTAATGTAAGATAACAACAGAACTGGGCTTTCACAGCATGATGTCGTTGATTTCTGAAGGTTATTATGAAGTCCAGGAGGAAATGGACAAAGTAGAGAAAAGAGTCATATCTTGGAATGAACAATCTGTCCATTTGACTGCCTGGATGTTATGTTTTTGCTTCCTGCTTGGATACTTTAATGAAGTTTCACTGCATGGGGACAGACTTGCTGTGGCTTTGCTAATCAAAATTCGCTTCATTGTACTAATGCTGTCTCTCTATATGTCACTTGCAGTTGGTATGTATTGATTATACTGACAATAGTAATAAAGATTGAATTGCATTATGTATTGGATGAAAATGTGTATGATTCATCATCCATGATATGATTGTGATGTGTTCTATCATATTTCCCCATCGATACAAATATAAAACACACACATTCACTCACATGTACACACACGCAAAATTATTATCAATCTTGTGTTTTTCTCAGCAGGGGTCTTTCCCGCTGGTAGGCAAATTCAGAACCATATACATATACATATATATCTATATATCTCTGTTTGTAAACATGTATATGTGTGTGTATATACACACATACATATATGTACATATATTTGTATACATATATGTATGAACATATATATATGTATGCACAAATGTATTTTACCAAAAAAAATAAACATCTTTGTGGCTTTGTCTCTACCTTAGTGTGACTCAATCCCTTTCTTGTTGTTTTTTGGTTTGGTTTTCAGTTGTATTCAGGTTGTGCACATCCATGTTTTCTACTTCATTGCCTAATGAGACCCTAACAGAGACTCCAAATTTCAGAGTATTTTATAGGACTCTGTGTTTCCATGCTTCACTTACAGAATACCATTTGTTGGTATAGACCTTTGTTCTCACATTTGCTTGATTGCAGGATGAAAGCATTGAAAACACTTTTTATTTCTAGCACCACACTGTTTCCACAGGTACCACAATCATAATCTGTGCCATTAATATTTTCCATCAAAATAAGCTTATTTCCTTTTCTCATGCTTATTTCTTGCCCATTTCTCTTAGCTTTCATGAAATAGTTTGTAAACAGAAGGATGTGGCAAATTGTTAACACATAGCCTGCAGAAGCAAGACGTTTTCACTTAGCACCAGCTAGGTGGATAAAGCTGATTTTATGGTAAAACGTAAGAGCCAGGAGATCTTAATGGTATTTCATATGGTTGATAAAGACTTAGCCAACACTGGTCCTGTTGCTAGTCGCAGCTGTTTGATCATGCTTTCCTGTATTGCAAAATGAGAGAATCAGTGTTCTCAGTGACCGCACCACACACACCGCAAAGATATTTCTATAAACTGCACGTCTTTGCTTTCTTATGGCACTTGTCAGTACAGACAGGAGTGAAAAAGTTATCAATTTTAACTGTTCTTTCTCAAGAAAGTGACTGGCTGCTCTCCACATAACTCTGCCATTCAATTAAGATGCTCTAGGAAAGTCAGTCTCATCTTAGAAGGAAGAATTGATCTGAGATACTGGAATATAATAGTGAGATCGTCCAGGAAAAGGTGCTGCGCCAGCTTTTGCCAGGTTGTTTTGGGAAACCCTCTAGAGAGGAGAGGGTGAATCAAGGTTCAGAGAATTCAGTCATAAAATTTATAGCTTGATAGTGAGCTAGCAGGAGTCCTGGATTTAGAGTGTTTATCAGACGTATTTACATCATTATTCTAATGACGAAAACTAGCTTCCAGGATACTGCATAAACTAAGAATTATTTACCATATCTTCTACCACCTTCTTTAAGTTCACACATATTAAAATAAATCAATAAATAGATACGTAAATAAATAAATAAATAAGTAAAGCAAGACCTGTACACTTGTGGGTGTAGTGGGAGAGCCTGTTTGCATACACTGCACCACTTTCTTTACCACATTTAATATTTAATCATTTCATATACTGAAATTCTACAGTACATGGGTTCCAGGATCATTTCAGCCCATCACCTGATGCTGCCTGAATGAGTACACTTCCATATAAAAAAAAGATTTAATACTACCTCAGTGAAAAGCAACATTCTAGAAAGACAACACCACATTTTTTTACCCTATTTTCCATGTTAGAATTATGTCTTTTGATGCCATTTTGCTTTCAATAGAATCTGTGTCAGAAATCTCCCAAAACAGAAAATGCTGAAAGGAAGGCTGGCCATTTATACCTCTAAATATGTATCATATTCAGAAATGGAGACTAGTTTTCCTGGCTCATTGATTAGCCATCTGTACTTCTGGGCCATACCATTAAAGTAATTTCTTCTGGAGCCTTAAACAAAACTACTATTCCCGCTATCTTGACTTGCTCCCTCTACATTCATTAAAGTAACAATATATATTTCATTTTCATCAATACCGATCACAGCAGATGAGGTCAAGCAAGATGTTATATTAGGCAAAAAACACAGCTGTAGGGCAAATATTATCCACCAGGGCTACAGTAAGGATGGTAAAAACTACTTGTTCCCAGGGCCTGGCTGGGACATGCATTATATACGTGCTGTCTAGGTTTGTGCCACAGATAAAGCTGCCCATTGAATTAGCAACAGGCAGCAAGTACAGCCCTGTACACCAGTACAATTCTTTCCTCATCTTCTTCCTCTGTCTCTCTACAACCAAATGGTTTAAAAGTGGTTACTAAGTGGGATTTCCAAGCACTGCAGTATATTCCAGTTCCCCCATTTGAAAGGGATGACATTGTTCTTGCTCCATTATGTAAAGGCACTCAGTTCCCCAAGGGAATATGTGTGCCCAGGGAGAGGACATATGCACTTATTCATGCTATTCTGGAAAACAAAAAAGTCAAAAGACTATGAGCAGTGAACGTTGCTGGAGAGACTCCTTTTTCTTGTGATGTTGAATTTCCTTCAAATATTGCAGTAAGATTAAATAAAGTAGCAGAAGATTTTACGAATGAGTCAGCAGCCTGAAATCGCTCAATGTTGTCATACAAGTAAGCAGCTCTCTGGAGTAAAGTAAATTAATTTGATGAAAGCCAATCACATTGTTCAGATGAAGCAACAGGTTGTTTCATAGTTGGGAGCCATTGATACAACATAGTTTCATTTCTTTTATGAACATTCCAGAGTTTATTTAAGTCCAACAACATTTGCTGAGTATTTTTCTGAATGGAATTCAGACATAGAGATGAAAATTTATGAAGACTTAAAAAAAAAAATCAGTTACATTGTATTATATGGTTTTTTTTGTTAGCTTAAGAATATGAGCAAAATTGTTTTTCTTTCACTGCAATATCCTTGGCTGAAAAAAACTAATTTAAATATTTTTAATTTACTGCACTGTCATTCTGTGGTACATGAATTCTAGGTTTATTTGAACACATGCTGCCTAGACAAATACAGGCTATTGATATTTACATTATGGTAACATTAATGAATCCACAGTGACATTATTGTACCAGTTTAAGCACTTGGGTTTGAGTTTTTTTGATAGTTTTATATGAAGTCTCCCATAGGCCTTTTTCCCCCCCCTGAATTCCTGGATGTCACTGAATCTAAACAAAACATTTGAAAGTTTATTCACTGTAAAGTTGATATGATGCTAACATCCTAACAAACAAGTCACAGAATAATGATTTAAGAGAAAAGATGCTGCTACCAAAAATTAAAAAAAAAAAAAAAAAAAAAAAAAAAAGAGAAGAACAGAACAGCTTGTAAAACACCATTATACTGAGTTTTGATAAGGGGTTAGATAGAATATTTTTTTCCAAGTCTGACACTGCACTTCAAGAGAGTAATTGGAGAGAGTACAGAGAAAAATAGTAGAAAGAACATGTGATCTGTGAGAATAACTAATGCTTTAGTCTAAAGAAGGACTGGCAGGGATGATGACAGAAGTCTTCAAGTATAGAAGCCTTCAAGTTTATAAAATAAGAACACAATCTTTTCACATCCATGAAAGAAAGAACAGGAAGTAATGATCTTAAAAGGCAATGACATAAGCTCCCATTAGCTATCAGGAAAGCTGTTTAGTGGAACAGATAGAAAAACACTGGACAGGCTGACTGGGAAGGCTGATTGTTCTGTATGGTCTGTTCAGTCTGTAAATATGTAGCTAGTCATAATTCATTATGAGAAGGTTAGGGAGTACATGAGTTCCTTAGGACTCGTCAATATACGAAAAAGGTAACCTATATTTTCCTGTCATGCCCCTGGTTTCTTGTGTTCAAAAAATGTAGCTCAAAATATTGATTTAAAGGACAATTTATATATCACATAGTCCTCAGACCAGCACTTTGCTCAAACATTTATTTAAATCCTGTTACGCATATGTGAAAGTCCTATTTCAGACCAAAATTTCAAGTAATTTAGTACTCTCCATTCTGTATGAGGTCTTCCTGCAAGAATAACAACAATAAATGAAATCTATTACCCTAGTTATAGAAGGAAATATTTTATGTCAGACATGTTCTGAAAGTACTGAGTTACAAAGTATTTTGGAGGAAGAAAACCATTTTTTTTTTCACAATTCCTACAATTTACTTGTGCAACATGAGCCACAGTTCCATTAAACTCTAGTTCCAGAATCTTTAGATGTCAGCTCTACATGGATACGGATTTGTCGTACTGACTCTTCAGACAAAAAAATATGGCCTTCTGTCATTCATTTAAATAAAGTTATTTCTGAAACCCAGTGATGGCAACTTTGTTGACACATTGCTAATTGTTAATAATCACATCATCATTACAATATAATACGTATACATCATTGCTGAAGAAAGGAGTCCAAGAGTATTTAAATAATCAAAGCATATAATTTTGAATACTCTGAATAATGAATACTCTGAATAATGAATAATCTGAATTTACGCTCTACTGAGGCATCTGGACAGGCTGGATCGATGGGCTGAGGCCAACTCTATGAGGTTCAACAAGGATAAGTGCTGGGTCCTGCCCTTGGGTCACAACAACCCCATGCAATGCTACAGCCTTGGAGAGGTGTGGCTGAAAAGCTGTCAGGCGGAGAAGGACCTGGGGCTGCTGATCGACAGTCGGCTGAATATGAGCTGGAAGTGTGCCCAGGTGACCAAGAAGGCCGATAGAATCCTGGCTTGCATCAGGAATACTGTGGCCAGCAGGACTAGGGAAGTGATTGTCCTCCTGTACTTGGCACTGGTGAGGCTGCACCTCAAATACTGTATTCAGTTTTGGGCCCCTCACTTCAGGAAGGACATTAAGATGCTGGAGTGAGTCCAGAGAAGGGCAACGAAGCTGGTGAAGGGTCTAGAGCACAAGTCTTATGAGGAGCAACTGAGGGAGCTGGGGTGGTTTAGTGTGGAGAAGAGGAGGCTGAGGGGAGACCTTATTGCTCTCTACAACTACCTGAAAGGAGGTTGTAGGGAGGTGGGAGTCAGTCTCTTCTCCCAAATAACAAATGATAGGACTAGAGTGGTTGAGGCTTCACCCCTGGAGGTATTTAAAAGATGTGTAGATGTAGTTCTTAGGGACATGGTTTAGTGGCGGACTTGGCAGTGCTAGGTTAATGGTTGGACTTGATGATCTTGAAGGTCTTTTCCAACCTAAATGATTCTATGATTCTTTGATTCTATGATTCTGTGTTTTACTAATCTAATCAAACTGTTAAGGCACTTGGTATAATTTAAGGAGAAATTGAAGTATGAAAATGTTTCAATATCCAGTAACACAAGTTTTACCCTGGTACTGGCAATAATTTCCATCAAAATCTTATGCCCTATCTGTCACTTGTGGCATTTATGGCTCTCATAAAGTTGCAGGTCCAGAAAATATCAAGGAAGTTTTACAAAATCAGCCTTAAAAGGTAACTTAAAATTGTCTGCCTAAAATGAAACTGCTTTAAGTAACAGGAGAGATTGGGAAAAAGCTAACTGGAATGAGGCTTCTGACTTCCCAGACACCTTGAGAATTGACTTAGTAAATTATACTGGCCCATGTATTCTCTTTTGTTATTGTATTCCAGGCTTAGACTCAGAGTAATTGTGTGAATAAATAAGGTAAGAATGCCTGAACTGTAACTTGAAATAAAGAGGATTTAGCCAGTATAGATGTGTCTCTGAATGCATTTATGTCTCCTTGTCTCCTTCTAATTAGGTGTGTATAGACTGCCTGCTCTAAATATCCCTAGGAATAATTTGTTGAAGGCTTTTTTCCACATTGATTTTTGTGCTGTGTTCATGCAGGACAGCATGATTTTGAGACCTCAGAAGAGCTCAGTGTTGTGGGATGGAGTCTTAGATCTGCATTCGGTCTTATAAAAGTCTTTGGGGAATTTCTAGTCTTTACATCTAAATGATTTTCAAGTACAGATCTTTTAAAACATGACAGTAGTTCTCCTGGTCACATTCATTTTTCAAGAAACAGAAGCTGCTATTCAGTCTACAAATATAAACATCTTAAAAGAATGACTCCGTAGAAATTAAGAGTCATAACTTCGTTATCAGAAGATTTACAAAATACTAGACTGTACCATAATTTACTTTTCATTCTCCCTGCTCCATTGAATGGAGTTTTAAATTTCCTAGGAATATTGCCTCTGTAAGAAAATTCTAATTGCTGGAGAGTTGCTACACTCTTGATTTGATGACGTTCATGCACTGGAACTTATTGTTGTGATTCTTGGAGGAACTGCAGTTGCAAATAGATTTTTTTTCCAGCCAAATAGGCATTCATACATAAAAGTTAGAGCTGTAACTTGCTTTATAAATTACTAAAACATCCTGAGGCTGAAAATAAGTCAGGAAAAAAAGATACAGTAATCTTTGTTTATACTAACAGGTATTTATAGAAAACACATTTTTTAAACCACTTATGGGTTCAGTTAACACAATAACTCACTTTCTGTAGATTTTCCTAGCGAGTGTATATCTTTACTGCATAGTTAATTCTAGCTCCTATTTATCTATTACCCCTTTTCATCCAAACAAAGAAGCTCTGAGCAGGATTTAAAAGTGCTTTAAATCTTACCAGGTTTACCAAGATGAAGGCCTAGGTTGGAACATAGGCTCCATTAAGACTCAGGACGGTAAATCATGGCAAAGACATAAGTGAAGTAATGTGTGTGCTGAATATTCTCCAGTTCCTTTTTCATTATTCTCTGTGAAGAACAGACAAAATCTCTCATAGAAATTTGCGGAAGAGTCCTAGATCTTCTCAGTAAAAAGACCCATAGCTGCTGTACCTCCCCAGATGCAGAAAGAAACAGTAGCTCACATATGCCCGAGAAATACTTGCACTGAGGTTATGCTATTGTGAGTACTCAGACTTGAATGACATTCTAAGATACACTGACTACCAGTGTGGTAATACTGTGAAAGTTGGAAACATTGGGAAGTGCAAACACAAAGAAACTTTCTTCTGTGTCTTTCTTTGCACTTTCTGGATTTTAGCAACTTTCTCCAACCCTCAAAGGAGCAGTGCTCCAACACAATATGTTAGTGTACTTACTAGGAGAGAAGAGCAATTGCTGTGATAGCACTTAGCAACTGTGCAGCTTTTTTCTAGGTGTCTGTCAAACTTATGTAAGGGTAGATATCAGTT
Organism: Nipponia nippon; assembly: GCF_047370975.1. Taxonomy (NCBI): domain Eukaryota; kingdom Metazoa; phylum Chordata; class Aves; order Pelecaniformes; family Threskiornithidae; genus Nipponia; species Nipponia nippon. The sequence continues at coordinate 43,037,804 of NW_028262402.1, forward strand.
ATGACCATGGAAACGACTGTACAAATCAAATGACAGCATGTTAGTATAATACAAGACTGCAGTTGCTTGAGCTAAGACTACAGAGTCTACTACGGTGCCTAGTAAGAACTGGATATTGCTAGAAGCAGAGACGGGCTCATGCCATGCACACGGTTCACACTGGAAGTAGGCAATGTTATTTTTCCTCTTCATGGAACTTTTCAGTATGATGGCATATCCTCCATTATAACTATTGGAGACTAGAACTCATGCCTTTTTCTGCATCAGCATTACAATCTGAATTTGACATATGCTGTCTGAAGCACAGTGCGGCAAAACTGCTTCTGTTCACTGCTTCTCTACAACAGAAAAGCTGTCCGAACATATGCAAGTGACCCCTGCACCTGTGCTCCATTCCACTCTGAGTTCAGTGTTGAATTGCAGTATCAGAATTCGGAAATGTGCACTGCACAAGCACACATCCATGCACTTGGAAAGGTGCAGCGTGACTTTCAAAACAGATATGAAGACCATGATACAAGAAGGCTCTTTTAAATCTGCATGTAACAGTTATTCTCAATTTCAAATACTCCAGGGGAACAAATAATAGTTCTGAATTGCAGAAGACAGAAAATGGAAAAGCATATTCCATATGCCCTGTGAAATAAATTGGCACTAACTTTCTAAAATGGTAGTAATTGATGAACACAATTTATTGATGTAAATAGTCTTTTCCTCTCTTAATTGTCTTTATTTCTTTCACGTCATTTTTTCATTTGTTCCACTAGCTAACACGGTAACACAAAATTAGCATTTTTTTTTATTATTTAGCTAAGCCTTGTATATTTTTCATACAGATAAATAAATAGTGAAAAAAAAAGAGATATAAGATAAAATAGAAGGCACTTGTCTTTATGCATGCATTCATAGAAAGCTGAGATATCTAACATGGGAGGATGAAATTTTTAATTATATCCTATTATTTGGATAGGCAAATTTTTGCCCTGCTGTCAGAAAGCGACTGTACAGGGACAATGTGACTTATTCTTTTATAAATGGAAGGCTCTTGAACTCTGCACTATGGGCTGCAGCATAAAATCTATTCTAAGAAGTGCAACTGTTCTGATCCCAGTAAATATAGCTTTTAAAAAAGGGTTGAAAGCCCAGATGATTTAGGAGATTAGTAATAGACTGTAGAGTCTTTTCACTTCTAAGTCGTTAGTTCAAGTACAGACATGACTGGCAGGGTTTGAATCACTGCTCTTGGATGGCAGTTAGAAAAAGTGTATGAAGAAAATTCTGTAGTTTTTATTCCTGTTCTGTTTCACAGAGCATCTGTGTTACAAAATCCTCATTATTAAACAACATCCAATAGAAGCCTAGTAAACTAAATGGATGCTCTGTTTCAAGCCCCGGCTGTAAGTGGGGAAACAAGCCTTCTTACTTCATTATGAGGTTTTTCACTCTGAATCCCCATGTCAAAGGCAGCAGCATCTGGGTGCAGAGTAGACAAATGTCAACAAATTTTTCTGCTCTGGTTTACTGACTGTAAAATGCAGATAATGCTTCCATTGTTGTTATTTGACTTCCGTGTTCATTTACAGCCTAAACTCATCAGGACAGACAATGCTTTTCCTCATGCTATAAATGTATCAGAGCAGGGAATATTTACCTATGTTTGGTATTTATGGCACTGGGAATCTTAATTGTTATAGCTGCATTCTCCTGTAATGCAATAAAAATCCTTAAAGAAGAACATGGGCTTAAATCCAAGTATGTAAGCCTCTTTCTTAGTAAATCTGTAAAAGGAGATAAATTACTTGACTAGGTGCTTACTTTGTATATACAAATTTGTGTCCCTTTGTACTTTGTTCTTAAATGTGCACATAGAGAGAAAAGGTTATATTTTTCCAACTCCTTAGTTTTTCGTAGCTCTGTTGTGTCAGTGCGTATTTACTTAACACATACCTCTATGTGCCTGTTGCTAATATTTACCTAGCACAGCCTAACTGTCAGTTTTCCAAATTTGTCCCTGGAAAGCCTGTAGGTGTTACTTGTTCTTACTATTTCTTGAATAAATGTAACAAATCAAGTATGGTGTCTCTCATAATTTTCTTAAGTACAAATTGTTAAAAAGCTATGTACATTTAAAAAACAAACAAAAAACCCCAAAAATAAATAAAAAAACCTTCTAATATTACCTGTGGAAGTATCTGCAGAAAGAAAAAAAAAAAAAAAAAAAAGAAGAGAAAAATATATGATGCAGTATTTTTGCAATGAATATTAGGTTTATGTAAAGTTGCAGGCTGGATAAAATGTCACTGCGGTAGGTAAGAATAACCATCACCCTTACTTGAAGATAGCTGTAACAAGCCACTTATGAATTCCTCTACAAAAAGTAGCAGCTGTCACTGAAAGCACAGGAACATGTCACTTTCTAAAATAAAGGTATATGTTGGTGATAAGACTATGCTAGGCTTTTGGGGGGTTTTGTTATTTGTTTTTTTGCTTTTAGTTGTGGATTTTTTTGTTGGTTTTTTTTTTTCAATAGAGAGATGCAAGTGTGTGTGTGAGAAAGAGAGGAAGTACAGAAGCATCACTGAAAAAATTAAAGAAGAAAAAGAAAGCCAAGCACCTCCCGAACAGGCTTTGAGAATATGACTCTGAAGAAAGTTCAGACCTGGGGAGCTTTCTGGAAAAGTTTTGAAAAGATATGGAGCTTTAAGCAAGGGAACTTATTTGTTGTTTGACTCATCAACATTTAGGCAATTGAAGCTTTGTGCATTGTACCCTACTCTTTTACCAATCGTTCTTCATGAAATAGACAAATTATGGGGGAAAGCCTCCATTTTCTTTCTGCTAAAGGGGACAATATTTATTTGGTTATAATTTTGAAGGAAGGAACTGATTCCTAAGATTCAAAAGAGGCACTGCTTTATTCCTGTGCCAGACATGACTTTGAAGCACAGGCTAATGAAGGCAGAGGGAAATATTTACACAAATTTTTGGCTAAAAAAGGTTTTTTATGAATGGGTTTAGCTACAGAATGATTGAATTTTACCATGCTGAAGGAGCTGGGAAGTAAAGTCGTCAAGCATTTTCTGTGCAGCTGCTAAGGCTTTCTATTTCTTCTTCATGACATCACACATAAAAAGATAAATCAAACTATTTCTGACTTTGTAATATATAGCAAAATGAAACACAGCTTTCTTTACACTGTTCTCATTTCAGCCACATACTGTTCAAATTATTTAAAGAGAAAGGGAGTTGAGTGTGGTACAAGCCAGCTGAATAATGCACAGAAACAGAGAAAAAGCTGCAGTGACACTGGCATCTTTTAAAATAGAAATAATAATTTAAAAAAACCCAACAAAACAACACAAAGAAAAATCCAGCTAAAAAGTCAACTTTTTTTATTTGAACAGAATAACAATAAATTACTTTTTGGTTGAGCTCAGTGATTCTTTTGGTGGTTAGACTGTCACTCTCTCTGGATATATTCTGGATCCCTTTGGAAAAATTTGTATTAAAAAAAACCGCTGAACATTCTCTAGCACAGCTGCTTACACCCACCTAGAAGGGTATTACAGGGTGTACTTTCCACATGAGGATAGCTAACAAAAGGAAGTTTGGACAAGGGGAATGATTCATGGAGACTGAAGGCTGCCAGGGACTGGAGACAAAAGATGGAGAGCTACAAATGCATCACAGGATAAATAGATAGAAGAAACTACTATGAAAGGGTAGCATTGGGTTCAACATATGATTTAGGAAAGACAAGTGAGACAAGGAGATCTGATCGTTTCTCAGCAATTTCTTCATTATACTTCTGAAAATTTTTGCCTGAACTTCAGAATTCACTGACCCTTTGCTGCTCACCAGAATTAAAATAGTAATCCAGAGCTTCTGCACAGCTCTTAGTGTATCAGCACACACACACACACAAAACCTGTCTGTGTTGACTTTACAAATAAGTAAACTCAGATGGACCAAATCTGCTACTACACTCTCATTTACACAGGCCAGTGACATCCAGCTATCACATTTTTCAAGGCTAATAGGTAGACATCCTGTTAAAAGACCAGAAGGTATGGAAGACAGCAATAGGAACAGAAATCTAGAAAATCATCAAAATAGCACCAAGCACAGATTTAACCATATGAACATATAATCATGTACAGTAAGGTGAATTTAGTGCTGTTTCAAACAGAACTGCAAATATTGTAATTCTTTGCTAACTGCTTTTAGGAAGGAACTGTATTGCCTGTAAGCAAGACTGTTTAATAGGTTGTAATTCAGTTTGGTATGAGGTAAGCTCTGGTTATAAATGGCATAGAGCTATTAATAAGGTATGTAATGTGAATGTGAAGATAGAAATACTTTTCTTCTTTGCTATTATTTTTATTATAATGAAATTTTAACAGTTTTGGAAATATATACTAAACTAGGAGGAGTTGTGGACTGACTCAAGGGTAGAGAGGCCTTACAGAGAGATCTGGATAGACTAGAGAGCTGGGCAATCACCAACTGTATGAAATTTAACAAGACCAAGTGCCAGATTCTCCACTGCGGACAGGCTAATCCTGGTTGTAGGTACAAACTGCTGGAGAGCAGCCCTGCAGAAAGACATCTGGTTCGGGTTGATGGCAAGTTGAATACGAGTCAACAGTGTGCCCTGGCGGCTGAAAAAGCCAACTGTGCCCTGGGGTGCATCAAACAGGGAGGTGATTGTCCCACTTTACATGGCACTGGTGTGGCCCCACTTTGAGTAGTGTGCAGTTTTGGGTGCCTCAGCATAAGAAGGACATCAAACTACTAAAGTGTGTCCAGGGGAGGGTGACCAAGATGGTAAAAGGTCTTGAGGGCAAGACTTACAAGGAGAGGCTGAAGTCACTTGGTTTGTTCACCTTGGAGAAGAGAAGGCTGAGGGGTGACCTCATTGCAGTCTACAACTTCCTCAAGGTGGGGCAGTCGAAGGGGGGTGCTGATCTCCTCTCTCCGGTGACCAGCGATAGGACACAAGGAAATGGAATGAAGCTGCGTCAGGGGACATTCAGATTGGACATTAGGGAAAGGTTCTTCACTGAGAGGGTGGTCAGTCACTGGAACAGGATCCCCCGGGAAGTGGTCATGGCACCAAGCCTGTCAGATTTCAAGGAGCAACAGTCTTAGTCATATGGTTTAGTTTTAGTTAGTCCTGCGACAAGCAGAGAGTTGTACTTGATGATCCTTTTGGGCCCCTGCCAACTTGAGATATTCTATGAATCTATGATTCTATATTGGGTGGACTCAACAGTCCCATGGCCTATTCATTATTTATTCTGTTAATTTGGTGTTAGTATCTGGATAGAACTTTACTCCACTACCTGAAAAAGAACCCATTATCTTGATAATAGACTGGCAGGAATATGTTCAGTGATAAAGCTTTAAGTTACTGTATTTACCTCAAGACTGCAGGGCTCCTCCAGGCAACAGTGCATAAGCAGTGTAGAAAAAAATTCAGATGACATCAACAGAACCCCATGTGCACCAAGAAAAAACTGTTCTCTGCTGTCCTATTTCTGTCAGGCATTGCAGAGCTAATGGGAAGGCACTCACTTGATCTATTTGCTTTTCCTAGTGATTGATTTAAATTCCCCAGCATTTGTGGGGGTATAAAACACATTTAATCAGTCCAGGTAGGCACCTTATATAATATAAGCTTGCTATTTTTGAGAATGTATTTACCATGATCTAAATCACCAGAATAATTCTCAGTGCTCAGCCCTCTAATATTACCCACAAGAAGCACACATATCCTTTACATCTTTTGTTTCACAACAAATATACATTCTGCATGTGAATTGAACAGGATCATTTTACAGAGTGCATTAGTTACAATGTGGCCTCATTTTGCTCTTTTGTATGTTTTATTTTTTATTTTGCTCAGAATTCGATGTCAGTTACTCTTGATTTATGTCACCGTAAGAGAGAAGCATTTGACCCTGGGATCCTGACCAGGGTATCAAAGAAAATATGCTAATTGAAAACTACTTCATTTATAAATATTTTGTAAAATATCTGCACAAGAGTTATGAACAACCCTGCTCCCATGCATTCCTAGTAATCTATAGTAATACTGCTTCTAAAGAACCAGATAGTAAATCCTTTATTCCCATTAGTAGGCACTCAGTCATGCATTCAGGAGTATTCCTGTGATTAACAACTCACCAGTGGAATGGAGGGGTCGATATTCTCAGCCTTTCCTCAAAACACATGTAAGAAAGACATATACAATTTCTATAATGAAGTAGATGTTACCAGCAATATGCTTTTTGGATGTCTCAGAGCTTTGAAATAACCCATATAGAAAAAAAAAAAAAAAAAAAAAAAAAGAAGGAGTACTATCAAGTTTTTTTTCTTCAGGAGCACTTGGACTTAAGCATGAGGGAGGAAAGCAACATGCAGAGGTTAAACTGTATTTGCAGGTTGGAGAAAGTCCTTAAGAGAGAAGGATCATCTTTTCTGCTACACTGACTGAAGTCTCTGCCCTTAGCCTTTGAACATACGTGCATCCTGATTTTCATATAACCAAATAAAAAATACCGTATGTAAGTGAAGAAATATTACTTTGCTGTGACACTTATGTGCCTGCTTATTGCTGTGGTAAGTGGCAATCCTGTCTTTCTTTTAGTTTGCTCTGTTATTAGTGGTTCACTGTTTCATCGCACTGCTGTGTTTGAAAGGCATACTGTCAACATCAATCCTGTTTCTGTTTAAAAAGGAATGGAGGAGGGGAGCAATGAGAACGCACAAGAAGCATCTGAGTACATAGATTTTTCTATCTTTCTCTTTGTCTGACTTGTCTGCCTAGGCTGCTAGGCTTTCTAGGGCAGTGACTGCGTCGTCTTTGTGCTTGTACATTCCTAGCACAATTCACTTTCCATCTTGGTTGGAGATTGTAAGCTGTGCTGTAGCACAAATTAAAAATAAAATAGTATCTTGTTATCTGAAAATGGCAAGTTTTTCATTTGGCAGTGTTCTTTAGTTTCCTTGTTTTAATTGCTTCTAACGGTGACCAGTAAAGGACATCCTTTTAATGTTGTTTAGCAGAATGAAATAAGGTAATAGCAGCTAGAGAAAATATTTTTGTCTTCACTTTTAAGATCTTTCCATTTGGTATGTAAAATAAAAATAATTTTTCACCATCCACTAGTTCAAAATTTATTTAAGGGAACCTTTTATTGCCTACACATAGTCTCTGTTATAATCTGCATAGTCTATGCCAATTTAAAACAAAAATTGGATATTTAGAAGTAAACCCAAGAACTCTCTTAATCTAGTTTAACCTAAATATAAATTCAGCATTGTGTGCAATTACTCTTATTTCATTTACTCTGAAAAAGTTGGAACTTCATAGTAGATATTGCTTTATTTCAGTAGCATGTAAAATGATACGTGCATACATCGCATATGTAAACTAGGAACAGGTGATTATAAATTTAAAGCAACATGAATTATCTGAAGCTCAGCTATAACAACAGGAATGATTCCACATACCCTAATGGTCACTGGACAACAATAAAAGTACATGTATGCATAAAGTCAAACAAGAGAGATGGACTTGTGTTAAGTCATTAGATGACAGGATTTACATAAGTTTAAACCATTACTATGATAACTGTTTAATTTGGTTCCTTTCCTAAAAGTGCCTAGATACCCATACAAACAATTTTAAAGGACTTTTTTACTGTGGGGGTTGGATTGGATAAAATTTATGTTAGTAAAAAGCTGCTTTGTCTTGTGTTTGCTTTTGTTTCCCGGCCAACAGAGAAGTACATTTGTAACTTAAAGCTGAGAGTAATTAGCTCACTTTAAAGTATTGATTTTACATTAAGAAAGATAAACATTAAAATATTGATGATGGAATATACTTCTTATTAAGACTGTCACTTTAGAGATGAAAAGACACTGTATTCTAGACAACTTTCTCTGTAGTTTCAATATGTAAATTACTTACTACTACAACAGGCAGAACTGCTTAGTCAGGCCTGGAGAACTTTCAGCATCCTGGTGGTAAAGGTCCAGGTCAAAATGCTCATTTGGATTAAATAAACTAAGGGCCCAAGTTAATGCATGAATCACTTCAAATCATACTTCCTTATTTTAACAGAAAATCAATCATGAGGAAAAGTGTGTAGACACTTTCATGAGGCACAGCATAACCTTCCACTAGACCTTGTGAACTTGCTGCCACTGTGGTGACCACAACTACAGTTTTTTTCTTGGCTGCTTTCTAATTCTCTTTGGAGATGCAGAAAAATCTGAGATGCTGTTGAATCAATAAAGTAGGTTAACCAAATTCCTCTAGTTTTAAGGTAATTTTTGTTCTCATGACTAAGTGGAACTATACCCAGTAAATGTGATGAGAAAGAAAGGCATTCATCATGTTATTTGTAGCATTTGTTTTTCCATGAGAACACCCACATATTTTTGTAAGCAGGATTAATTTTACTGGTCTCCTTGAAATATATAATAGTTGTTTCTCAACTGTTATTTTACAGAAGACTAAGTTTTACTGTGTGAGTAACAAATAACCAGCCTTGGCAATGGAGTTAAACCCACATTTCTATGTGACATTATTGACACTGCTTATCTAGGTCACTAATATAGGAAAGTTGTCAGCTCAGAGAAGAAGGTAAAAATATATATACTTAGAAAACTTTTAGGGGCAATGGACAGTTTCAACTGCAGGTGGGACCCTGAATAGGCAGAGATTTGCAGTACATTTACTTGTACCTTTTCCTGAAAAGGAGCACTCCAAAAGCACAGAAACAGCTTTCAGACCTTGAAGATATGTATTATTAGGACAAAAGCAAGAACAGGATAATCTTTCAAACAAAGAAGGTAAGATTTACTAGCTGACATACATGAAAATAAAAAAGGAGATGATAAAAATCTGCCCTTGCCAAATCTGTCTGGGATTGGTCTTTCCCTCTAGTTATTCTTTCCAGTCCAAAAGCTTCTAGCATCCTCATGTGTTGAAGCAAAGTTCTCAGGAAAACCTCCTTCTTCGCTAACCCTGGGTGCGTAGTGGGTTTCACTGTCTTTATTCATGCCTGACACTCCTTCCTACTTTCCCTTCCTTCCCCTCTGCCTGCCTCACTCTCCTACCTGAAAAGACAGAGTCTTTGCTTCCTGGAAGAAATTTCCACCTAACTGAGTGAGCAGCAGTTAATGCTAGGGCAAAAGATTTTCCTTTTTCCAAACGCATCATGTAGTCTGCAGAGAGTAAAATGCAAGCAAATGTCATATGCAGTTTCTGTCACAGAAGTTTCAAGAATTCACTTGGTGTCAGCCTTGGTACCAATGCTGGCACCTAGGCAGGAGCCCAGTTTCTATACCTGCTCAGTAAATAAAAGCACTCCTGGAGGGAGACTTAAAGACAATAAAACATTTTTTGTGGGTGTGGTCTGGGTCCCTGTCCCATTGAGTCTGGTGGAAGGCATCAGGTACAGGAACACCTATGAAGATCCCCCTTTGGTTGAACGTAGATATGTTTCTTGTAGGCTTCTGAGGAACTTAACAACAACTAGAAGAGTTGGAAGATATTTGTAAAATCACTTATATAAAAGAAATGACTGTGAAAAAAATTGTTCCATTAGTATGCAGCAGCACAGGAGCTACAGCAGAAATTTTAGTTGGTATTTGTCATGCCGAGTAAGCAGAATCATGGCCCTCTTTAGAAGGTTACTTTAGGCTCTGCCCACTCAGAAATTACAGCAGCATTGTACCTTAGGTGCAATGCTTCTAGGTGTGGTGAGAAAGCACAAACACTTCTTCCACGCAGTTCAGCTCATACCATCTGTCTCCCTTGAAAAGGCATCTTCTGATAAAAAAGATGACTTTTATACCAGGGGGAGTGTAGAGAATATCATTGCCCTAGATCCTATTTGAAAATGAGACTGGGCCTGTTTGAACCCACACCCACATCCTCTTTACAGAACCAGGTGCAAATATACTGTCATTCTCAAAATAAAAAAAAAAATATAAAAAAAAAAATACTTCCCCTCTTGCTTCACTGTGTCCCACACAGATTTTAACTCTAAAATGGGACAAGAAAAAAAGAAAGAAGAAACAAATACTTCTATTCAAAACCAGAGATACTGTGACCTGAGAACACACACTTTTATAGAGCATACCGTGTTTCCTGCTCATTCTCTTTCTCCTCCATTTCACCTCTGTGGTGCACTGTGTTCAAACACAACTATTCTGAAGCTAAAATAACCATTAAAGGCTTTTCATTCTGGGCTAGAATGCTTCACAAAGCATTTTTCAAAAATGAACTTATTCTATCCTTGTGAGATACAACAGTATGGATGAACAGTTGTAAGACTGAAGCCAGTGAAAAAACTAAGATTATAACAAAAGAATCTAATTTATAATCTTAGATTCTGGTATTTACATACTAGGCCTTCTTCCTGCTCTGAACCAAAACCACACATCCTCTTATTATAAACCAAAATAAAAATGTCATATTTAACAAGTATTAAACTATTGGGGCACAGAATGATTTCTTTTTTTTTCACAGAATCCTGAATTTTCTGAATGATACCTAAAGATCTGTCTGTAAAGAAATGAAGAAAGAAATGGGAAATAAAAAAGTGCAGTGTCAGTAACAAGGTCAAAAAAAAAAGAAGTGGATGAAATATAAATGCACACACACACATATATATATTTAGCAAACATGAATAGTCTCTAAAGGTATAATTAGTGGAGAAGTAGACAGGAATTTTACGCTAGGCAAGAAATAGGTCAATTCAGCTGAGGTTTCCTACTGTACTGACAGCTGGCTGAGTCTTTATATATGTTAGAAGTACAGATACCGGTGATTTATTGGTCTTTCTTTAGCACCTATTGTATGACAGTGCAGGAAAAGAAACTTTATAATGACCCCCATATTGGAATTTTTGCTTCTTTATTTGGGTTTTGTTTGTTTGTTTGTTTGTTTTTTGTTTTGTGTAAGGTAAGGTATGTATTTCTATCATATTCCATTTGGGAAATTAGTGTAATCCTAAAATAACATATTCGAAAAGAAGAGCAAAAGGAAACATTGCTAGTTAGCTTCAAATACAGTGAAAGCATGACTCTCAAGAAGAAAACTGTACTGGAAAATTAACGTTACCTGATGGTTTATGTGTGGTGAAAAAAAGGAATTAAAGATGTTCTTCATTTGCAAGTATACTCTTTTTATTTAATAGTAATTCCATAGTATGAAAAGATCATAAAATATTAAAGATTAGTGAGGAACACTTAGCAAATTGAATTTAGTCTTGTCTACACCTCCAAATAAGTGTTTTTCAATATTCTGTCATAATACATTCTCTCATAGAACAGCTGTGGCCTGCATTTCTACATTTCTGTGTCTGTTCTATGTCTATGCATTGTTTTCAAATACTGTTGCTCACTTACAGTGTGATCAGGTTTGTGTAAAGAATTGGCTGGTCTTCATTCCTGTTTGCCATTGCACCTGTTTCAAAACTAACTAATAACTCAATCTGCACATATTCAAGATCTTTTGCTATGATTTTGGTGAAAAAACATTAAACAGAACTAGATCAGGAATAGGAGTGGTTTTCAGTCTCCTCAGAGATGGTCTATTTTCAGCTAGATTTTCAAATTAACAGATTAAAACATTTTATTCCGCTTAATCTAACACCTTGATTTTGTCTACTATGAGCATTTTGAAGGATAACATTGGATGAAAGAAGTTAAATGTTTTTTGAAGAGGCTGAGCATGTTTTGTCTATAGGTGACTCTGTAAGAGTAGTAATCTCAACAAATGTTAAAACATTTATTTGAGGAGGGTTATAACCATAAATAAAACTTGTGTGAGCTGTCCTGCTAAATCCCAGTGCTGTCTCCATATGGAATTGTCCACAGTGGTGAGGCAGGTGTTTATTTTTCATTTAATGCTCCACTGTAATTCAGGGTTAAGCAGTCTATGTCAGATAGACAGCCTCATGAGCATGGAGCAAGACAAAAAGCCATCAGGAAGGACTGTCATTATAATCTGTTGAATAGACCACTCAGCTGGACATGATGGAAATTTAGAGCTCTGGTCCCAGGCCCCAAAACTGGGACTTTCCTCCATGGTAAGGGCTGATACGAACTACACAAGCCTTTCAGGGAGCGACCTCAGAAGTCTCTGTCCTGTCTTTTCCTCATCTCCATGTCAAGTACAGAAGTTTGCTAGACAACGGAGACTGTGCCACTCTGACTGGCTGATTACTTTTTTTTTTTCCCCCTCAAAAGAAAGTTCAACACTTGCTTCAGAAGGACCAAATAGCCACCACTTTTCCTTTCCTTGTACCCCACCATTTCACAATCATAAAATTAAATTTTTTTTAATTTAATCATACCAGATCTGGGCCTTTCCTGATTACCATCCACTGTACGATTATTTCTTCATTATTTCTATCATGTACAGATTCCAACTTGAACCAGCTTTTCAGGGTTTGGCTCGAAAGAAGGCTAAGAAATAAATAAAAAGGATCCTCGTGATCTCATCTGCTATAACAGTTTTGTGCCATTTCACTCAGCTTCCCACAGAGAGCTCTGTGCTGCCCTAAATGTGCTATGTCATTCTTGGGTTAGTTTCTTCTCTTCTTACAGCTAAACGGCCCCTGTAGATGATTCCTTTCTTGTTCTATTTTCTCTTCAATGTTCTCAGCCAGGCATTTGTGCTGATTATGACCTTCTGGATTTTAAAATTTAAAAATCACATAAATTATTTTTTTTCTCCAGGATTTCCAATATTTTCTGTCTCACATTGATTTTTCCACCCATTTTGTTTTTACAAGTAGCACTATTTTCCTCTTGTAATGACTGAAGTTATCATTGCAATATGCAATCACCACATATATAGTGACACTTTTTTCTTTATTATTTATTATGAATTTCAAACACCATTTTCACTCCTTAAATGTCATTGTATGGATTGAAATACACAAGTACATACTGTGATTGTATAACATATTTCCTTGAAGACTCATTATTCTTTATATACATTGGTTGACTATGGGTCAGTAGGCTATATTAGATTCTTCCTAGAAAGGACTCTGGCATAAGACATCTTTGGTAGGTATATTGATTTAAGAATCAAACACTGAATTTTTATCAGCAATTACAGTGGTGACACCCATTATTTTTCTGGCTGTAACAACATGGTATGGAATTTTGCATGCCATATCATACTCACCCAGAGTAACTGGAAGTGACAACTTGTCTGGCCTCAAAGAGATTGTTTTATGTCCATATAAAGTGAAAAATAACAGCAACAAATCAGGTGACACACCGCAAATGGATTCTTTTTCCCCAATTAGACTGAAGAGAGGGGTAGTACCCACTTATTAACTGTAGCAAACATACTGATTAAAAACTGTTGCATTTAGATAAGAACAATGCTTATAATACATGATTCTAAAAGAATGGAGTGGATTCTTCTCTACATAAACTATAATCACTTTTAATCCTCTCAAGTATACGGCAAATGACAGTAGTCAGAAGCAGACAAACAAGCAAATAAAAAAACCCAAGCAAATAAAAAAAAACATTTTTACGATACATGTGATAAATGGTGAGTAACTACAGGAACTGTGAGTAACAGCTTGGAAATAAAATACTAAAACATGAATATGTGTAACACTTCAGTAGGTACAAGAATAAGGTGAAAGACACTCTATTTTCCTGTATTATGCAACTGATATCTTATATTTTGAATCATACTTCAGTTTAAAGCACTCAAAGTCCACTACAAATGTACACAGAAGATCACTTAATCAGTTACTAAAGCAAAGCAATTACTGGCAATGAGTGTGAGAAGAACTGCTTATTTGATAAAATGGAATGTTTTATTGCACCTAATGATAGCAGGTAAAGCGCATTCATCTGACAATGAAGAAAATTCAGTAAAGCTGACTTTAGGATATTTGGCAAGGTATAAAATTTTACAGACATTTTTGGCTTCAAATGTCTTGACTTCTATTTATAAATCAAGTTTATTTCCACACCTACTGATGTATAGGGATATTAAAGTACATTAGAAATTAATACTGTGCCTTACTCAAGGTTTATTTGATAGTAGTAGGTATTCAGGTATTCAGACTTCCATGTCATACTGTCAAGTACTCTCTGGTGAGGTGCAGATTCACCAGTGCCAAGTACAGGAGGACAATCACTTCCCTAGTCCTGCTGGCCACAGTATTCCTGATGCAAGCCAGGATGCTTTCGGCCTTCTTGGCCACCTGGGCACACTTCCAGCTCATATTCAGCCGCTGTCAACCAACAGCCGCAGGTCCTTTTCTGCCAGGCAGCTTTCTAGTCACTCTTCCCCAAGCCTGTAGTGTTGCATGGGGTTGTTGTGACTGAAGTGCAGGACCCGGCACTTAGCCTTGTTGAACCTCATAGAGTTGGCCCCGGCCCATTGATCCAGCCTGTCCAGATCCCTCTGTAGAGCCATCAAGTGTTTATTCAAGTGTTTGTCATTAATGTACTTAATGAACAGATCTGGCCTTATTATTAAAAATATGCATGGCTTCTCTGCATGAAGACGACAATTTTATCACAAACAACACATTAACCCTAGTGCTAGAAGATGACTGAATCGGAGGGAACTATTCCACAACTAGCACCATGCACTATGAGCTACTGTGACTTTCTAGGAGTCTCTCTTTGGGTAACTAAAGGAAGCCAACCCTGCTTAATGACTGGAGTTTAGAAGGTCTAAGATCTTTGTGACAGCATTTCTTGTAAATTGTGTGCATCTAGTTCATTTACATTGCTACAGTGTTCAGATGTAGATAATCCCATTCTCCATGTTCCAGTCCACTACAGTCAAGCTTTGGGCTGATTTCTATTTTCTGATAGTTGCCAGGAGTCTATGAAAATTGTGTGATTGTACGTGTGTATGTGTGTGTGGCTCTGCACGTGGTCGCTTCTGGGGTATCTGGGTGCTATGTAAAAGGTGCAAGAGCATTAAATTAATCAGAAAAGTCAGATACATGGAACTCAAAATTTTCAGAGCGGCACACCTCAAGTGATATATTTCAGAAGCAAATACCTCATTGTTCATGAAACTGGCAACCCCCACTTCCAAAAACAAAACCCCAAGAAATCTCCCAAACTGATTTTTTTTATATGATCAGGTGACTGTCATCTCATCAGATGACTGCTTTTCTATAGGGTTTTTGCTTTTATATTGAAGAAAGCTAGAACAAGATTTTAGACAAAGTTTAGCAACGGCCATGAATCTAGCTGACAGTTGAGGAGCACACAGAAGCATAAAGTAAGTACTTAGACACCACAGAGGATATGTAAGCTAGTTATATTTCTGTTGTGGAAGAAAAATATGTGTCCTATAAACTATTCCTTAAGAGTTCTAGCATTATACAGATGACAGACAAAAAGCAGCATCATATGAGTATAAGGGCATTGGTGATGTCCACATAGCATGGATTATTATCTTCTAGAAACATAATGCAAGGAACATTTCTGGTTGCTCTTTTCAAAATTTGTGCGCCATTTAACAGGCAGGAAATACAGAGGTCATTGTAATAATGCAATAGCGTTTTGCCATACTGCTAGTTTTGGAGGTACAAGCTTTATTAAGATACTATAGTGTTCCTTTCGAGGGACTGACTTCCCATGCTCAACACAGTCAAATATTCTGTTTGTTTGATTTCCTTTGGTCTTCATTTAGGACATCACAAGATTCTGTCTTTTTTCAGAAAAAAAAAATAATCTGAGAACGAAGTATTCCAGGATAACTCAGTTTCAGGAGACAATGGCATACCTCTTTTTTTTGAGGCTCTGGCTATTCAAAGTTGCTCTGCATTCGTTAAATTCAGGTCTGTGAGACTTTTAGCCACTGCAAAGGTCATCTCAAATCTGAACCAAGCTACAGAAAGCTGGGGTCAGAATGTCAAATCCCAAGAAGTAAATCCTACAGTGACTCAGATTACAAATGAAATACATTACGTAGCCTTGTCTCCTCCATTTGGTGTGAGCAGCCCAGGAAGGTTCAAATATTATAAAATATGTAGTACAGCATAGAAAAAAAAATAATTAAATTTGACAGCGATTAGGTCCAGAGAAATAAGAGAATCATGCAAAGTTTTCTGACTGTAAAGCTTTTTTTAATTTCCAGAGGTGAATCTCTGCAGTTACCATCTCAGAGAAAAGTCAATGGATGAGTAGCAAAGCATTAGCAACCTCTTCCATCCCCACCCCCCCCTTACACTAGTGAGTTATTTGGCAGGGATCTGCCTTTTGACAGTTCAAAACACCCTCCTCAATTATTTTCCAGCTCTTTTTCTCATTTTCTGACATATTGGCATGACTTTCAGGGTTCCTTACAAATTAAAAGTTAACTCGATATGCCTAAGGTCTGTTTCTCATTTATACTATGATCCATT
This sequence comes from Nipponia nippon, assembly GCF_047370975.1. Classification (NCBI taxonomy): domain Eukaryota; kingdom Metazoa; phylum Chordata; class Aves; order Pelecaniformes; family Threskiornithidae; genus Nipponia; species Nipponia nippon. Next base: position 43,054,237 of record NW_028262402.1, read on the forward strand.
TACTCTTCTGGGAAATGCTGAAGAGCTTTAGAAGGCTATAAAAATTGCAAAAACAATGTAAAAAATTTTTTTGCCAATTATTGTATAAGACATGCACATATGGTTTACTACCTGTTTCTTTTCAGGGGCTTCTTCTTAAACTGGAAGGACAGGAGAGAAGAAAGACCATAATTTACCATTCACCTATATACTTTAAATTCTACAAGAGGTCATCTGACACCACACCACACTGAGAACTTTTATATGACATACTGCTTCTGAACCTCAGCTAATCCATCGCCTGGTGGCAGGCTGCGCACAGTTAGCATTAGAAGAGAACTTCATCTGTCAGATTCAGATAACAATCTATATCTATTTGTTCATTTTATGAATCTTTAGAAAAAGGTATAAGCGACTACAAGACATCACTGCAAGGACCAATGTATATATATATATACAGCATACCAATCCAGACTGACCACATCATTAGGTGTTATTGAACTGTTTCAGCATTTGGTATGTCAAAATATGGTCTCACCTGCTACACAAAGTGTAGCCATGACTTTTTTCCCTATACTGAGAACATCTGAATTCAGCTCTAGTGCCACAGAGAGCCCTATAGAATTAATGATGCCAGATAGCTCGGCTGTTGCTGTCGAGATCCATTAAAGTTCTGAATATAAGAAATTAAGATCCTTTTTCTTTTTCATTAAAGACAGTTAAATAAATGATAGGAAAGCATTATTCATCACACTGATCTTCTAAATTGGTAGCTTAGACAGTTCACAAGAACTAAAAAGCTGAGCTGTGATACAATGCTTAAAGAGATCAAAGATTTCCTGTGGTAGTATTAACTCCCATCTCTAGTGGCCAAAATCCATATTCGCTAAAAACGGTGAGTTCTGTAGTCTCAATATATTTCTCAGAAGTTCCCCAAACTGATGAAAATGTAGTGTAAATGGATTTTGGTGTGAACATATGGGGTTTGCTATGAAAATTCATCTCTTTGGAGGTAAAACATCATAAGAACTCAGGGTCAAATCTGCATTATCCCTGTTGCATTCCTGAAGTCCAAATCTGATTTGTTTTCTAAATCCTTGAACTCCATCCTTCCTGTGGTAGTGAAACAAAATCGGAAAAAAAATCCTCTGTATCAGGGCATTTTCATGCCTGTTTCCTTAGATATGCAGGAGATTCCCTCTTTTAGTTTCTTCGTATTATATTTCATAAAATATTATGGATGAAATAACAAATCATTTTCATCTCAATGAAAATAAGATAAGTAAATTTCATTCAAGATTGATCATTGTTCTCTTATTTCCTAGAAAACTTCTGATCCTTTGCACATTCAAGTACATCTTAATTTTGGTTTTATACCTGGTCTAAATGCCAGGTTTTAAATATGAAATTTAAATGTTTAAATATCATGAATTTTAACATGGTATTTAAATCATTTAAATACCATGAAAAAAGAAAAAGAAGAGACTCTTCTTAATTAGTGTATTCACACTTCTGATCTGTGGGCCAAGAATGATTATTGGTAAAGGACTTTCTGTAACTCAAAGTTCTCCATCTCCTTCTTCAGTATGGCTGGATTTTCTGTGTGAATTAAAGGAAAAGTGTTTCTGAACACAGTATTTGGACACTGGATTACTGATCAGTACAGTCTGGAGTGTGTACTTGGGCAGGACTTTTGATTTACAATACTTCTTGTTGATTGTGGGGGCCTGCTAGTTGGAATTATTAAAGACTATCAGAAAAAAAAACAGCTTGCCAGCTGATTTTAGTGTGGAGGATCAGGCTCTTAGATTCTGCTGTTTACGCATATAAATCTGGTTTTGGTAGAAAAAGCACTTTTACAGGGAAGTTCTTAGGTGAAGACTTTGATTCCTCATTAAGAACATTCTGAAAAAGATAAACAACAAAACATTTCTGTTAAGGCTGAAGACTCAAAGATCTGAAGAGTGCATATAAATCAAAGCATTATTTTGCATATTTGAAGATATGCCTAATATAATTTACATATTTTGCTTTTTTCTTTTTTTTTTTTTAAATTAACACATTATTTTCATGTTTTTCTCTAAGAGTCTTACCACAGCAGAGTGTGTATGCTAAAATTATGAAATCCTTCACTTCAGCTTCATGAGAACTTAGGCATTTTTAAAATGTACTTTGAAAATGTTTACTAACACCATTGTATGGTCATTCTCTCCTTGATATGCTAGAAAACACGTAACTTTCCTAGATAATGCACCTGTCTTAACATCTTTGTGAAGATGATGCTGGAATTATAGCTAGCAAGGACATTGATAAGCATGTAACATAACATTAAATATCATTATGGAAGTTATCAAGGGGAAGAAAAAAGTAATGTATTTGAAATTTCTAGTAGCTACCATTTATAAAATTGTGAAGTATATAGCTGAAGTGGGGAAAAAATTGTCACAAAGTACAATAATTTTGCAAGGCTATGCATATGCAAGGATATTAGCTTAGATGGACTATATAGAAGAGACAGTGACATTGCTGAACAAGGTAGACAAAGAGTAGTATAATGGCCTTCTTTCCTAAAAACAGTAGCACAGCTGAGTGTTAGACCATGACATGGTAGATTTCATAGACTACCTATATCTTGGAAAAAATAATGGAAGAAAATATTCAGGTCTACTCTACAACCCAAAGCAACTCTAACTGAACCCTGCCTGTAAATTGTTCACGCGAATTAGCTGTTGAAGTATGTGACCATTGAATAATTTTTGGTGCTAATCTTGTTTGGCAGTACGGCCAACCTTTTCTCTACCAATTGATTGTTTTTTGTTACCTTTTATTATGTGTAGAAACTCTGAAGTCAGTGTGTACTCAGGAGTACATTTTTTTTTTTTTTAATTGCTAGCAAGGTCTGATTTACTATTGGACTAAGCCTTAGAAAGCTTACAACTCATGCAGGCACTCAGTGACATGACCTGCTGTTCAGGAATTTACAAGTCAGCTGGAGAAGTTGTGACCTTCTGATGACAAAATGAGCTCTATCCCTACCTTGCTGTGTTGCTGCCTGCCAGCATTTTCCTGGGCTTTTTACCTTTTCATGTCAGTATTTTTCTCTTTAGTCTTGGAGCTACTGCTTACAACTAATTCAACAGTTCTAGTCCTTTGTTTCTTCTTTTCAGATGTTGCATGGTCTTGACTCTGATACTTGCCCAAAGCTCACCAAAATTTTCTTAAAGTAAAGCTGAACTGAGGTACCATGGCTGTGCTTTGCAAAATCAGCTTTTAGGCCCTGGCATCTGAACCCTGGGGTCATGGACTCAAAGGAAAACCAAATGTGGGAAAGCAATCAAATATACAACTTGGCTGCAGTCAGCTGGTCTTTCCAGGGATGCACTGTAGACAGAGCAAAGGGAATGTAACCCTCCCTGCAGATCCTCATCCTCAGCCCTTAGGCTGTCCCCTCTGCTCTCACCTTTTAGTAATTAGCTACCCAGGCCACAGGTTTGTCTCCAAAACCTCCTGATTCAGCCTTAATCTGCTCCTTATATTATTTTCAGATGACAACTGATGAAGTTTTTTCATTGATTATTGAATTGCATGATAGCGCTACCTTTCTTCATCTCATTACACACACGAATGATGGCTTATGTCCAGGAGAAGAGTCAGCTAGTGTATGTCACCAGTTCCGCTGCTACATACACACTTCTCTTTTCTTTGCAGTTCACTGCTTAGGCCAAAGACCTTTCAGTGTTAGGATATTTAAATATACTTTAAGGTCCTTCTACTGCCAGCTCAGTTGGCCTTTACATTGCTGTAGCATTTGGTTCATGAACAGCAAAAGAGAGGACTTCTGGCCTCTCTCCTCCTTCTGGTTTTAAATACATCACATACATAGCCCTTTACCCATTCTTCAATTATATGCTGGCAATATGCCTAGTGGTACTAAAGAGTCTGTATACTGATTCTGTAAGATTTTGGATCTTTCCATGTTTATCACAGGACATCACTGAAATCATAAAACAGAATGGATTGGATTCCATCCACAATTAACTTCAGAAAAAAGAAGATAGTCACAATCAGCATTTCAAGAAGAGGCATACAGTATTTTCTGATGCTAATTTTGATGTTAACACCTCAGCGAAGCATGAAGTTCTGGTTTTATAGCCATTAATTACATGCTGAAAGTTTTAAGAGAACCTTATTTTACCCAAATGTTTTATTTGATTTGATTAAAGCATCATTTTGTAGCAAATGTTCTAAAAAAACTTAAGAAGCATATTCTCTCCCTTCCACTGCTTCCCCCTCCCGCAAAAAAACCCCAAACAAACAAACAAACAAAAAAAACCCCCAAAACCTCAGTGAAAAATTCATGGGCTTAAAATAGTTGGTTGATCTGAAAACAAATGTGTTGATTTGTTTTGTTCTTCTTTTTACCATCAGATGTGTTGTGTGCTATTTCTAAATAAATGGTGCCATAAGACAAGCATATGTTGTTCTATATCATACACTGCGGGTGCTACAGTACAGGCTTGCATAATGTGCCACCTGAAACTCAGAGAAGCAATTTTCTTTAAAGGACCAGATTGCGGAGCCCTAGCTCACACTGATAAGTGCTTACTGATGCAAGCAGTTCCATTAAAGCCCCTCCATTCAAGTAGGTGCTAACTTACATAAGTAAGTTTTATAGGCCAGCTCTTAGCTTCCAGTGTATTTTGGCATTAACAACCATGTACTGATTCATACATTTTTAGATCCTCTATACATATAAAAATATGTAGAATTTGGAAGGTATTGGCAAGTATTTAGGACTTAAAATTTGTATCACATTACACAATTCATTAGATTAAATCTTCTAAGTGTCAAATCCAATAGATGTCTGCTGTAAGTGCAGACCTACAATAATGTTGAACCTTATTGATATACAGGTCAGTAAGTATTTGTTTAGGTAGATGATAGGACAGAAAACTTACATATACTTGCCATATATCAAGGAGAGCAGAGTCCAAGGCAGATGGTGACAGTATCTAATAGGGAAAGTAGGTAGGAAACTGATGGTTGTTTTCCGGCCCAGAAAAGTAATATGGGTTTGTATTATAAAATACTATACTTCTCCATTTATAGAATACGGAATTCTGTTGTGCCACCTGTGATAAACTGTTTTAATCTGTACTGAAATGATTTCTGTTTACCTCTTCACAAGCCTGCTGCTTTCAGAATCTGAGTTCCCTGGGACAGAGACCATTGCAAAATTTATTTGGTGTAACATGCATTTGCTGCCTATACAACACAAAGGACACCCTAACAACATTATTGGGGTACTTGGTTTTGTAAATCTTCTCACACCAGCTATGTGGACAATTGTGGACCAAATTAGTCCAGATTTAGGCTGAATTAGTAATTTAGTTCTCAATTGCCTACATTTGAAAACTGTCTTTAAAAGGAACCACAGTTGTGAAAGCTGCTGCTATCAATGTAAGGGGAATGCACAAAATCAGTATGGAGGCATAAGGATTGTAGCCTCAAATGAGGCAAGCAGTCATAGGTTCAATTGCTAGAGCTGTAGGTAACATAAGTATTACAGAGAAAATACTGCAAAATTCTTCTAGACTTCTCTCATTGTGCTTCTGATGGAAGACTCCACGGCATATGATCACTAGGGGAAAAACTTAATACAGATTGTACTATAGTCCAACCCAATACAGGCCAAACATTATATGCATTACCTTAAGCAACATTGCATGGCTTCTTGAATGATAATTGCAGAGCTGGTGTACTCAGCTAGATTTTGACAATGGATGTACAATGGCATAATTTTTTTCATTGTCACATAATGAATGACTCACATGGCATAGGATAAAATGTATAGAGCTTCTGATATTTCAGTAGGATTTCTCTTGAAAGAATCTTCTGTTTCAACTCTTCTCTTATATGATTGTGTCCACAGATGTGTACAAAAAACCTTATGCACATGCATACATATTTATTTATATAAACCACAGAGCATCTGTGTAATATGTGCAATGTGTATATACGCTATATATACATATTTGCACACATGTATGCATATGTATATATAAAATACTTAAGTGAACACCGACTACGAGTTGGGTTGCACCACAAGCAAACAAGCTAAAGTTACTAACTGCATGCTCATTGCCTAGGGCAACATTTTGTTGGTGGGTGATAAGATAAAAATAGACACATCCTATTCTAATTTTCCATTCTTAGTCTAAATTTTTTCTACAAAATAGATTAGGGATGTCATCATCAACATCATCTCTGGTACTGCATTTTCTTCCTAGCAGATACACCATTATTTCTCTACTTTTTGGCTTCATCTTTCTGCTTGTTAGATAATTTGAATTTGTGGGCACTTTTCCATCTAAAGGATCATTTAGGTGATGCAATAACTTGATACGCAGTGGTATCACATATGCTGTTCCCCATAAGCAATTTAAATATCTATTGTACAACTTTTCATTCATCCACTTTTTACTAACATAGGTGTTAAGATAGTTCACGTGAGAAAAGGGAACTTCTGGAACAAATAGAAAAGGAACAAATGCTTTCACAAAGGAAATGTGAGTATTTAAGAGTATGTTCTTTCATTTCTTCCTATAATTATGTTTTTTATTCACCAAAAAGGGCATTTTTTAAAATTTTCAACATTTTTAAAAATTAAGATTTGGGGTCCATTGGTATCCTTTTTCAATAAAAAATGCATTTTTTTTCCCTATATTATAAATTCAGGTACCCTGTGACACTCTTGAAAGAAAGCTTCTGCTGTAATTTGAATGTAGCACTGTAGTAGGTGTGTGTCTCAGTGGAGTGTGGGTCCTGACTCTCTGAGTGTCTGAAGTGAGTGACCTCTTCCATCTGCAACATACAGTCACATCCCCTTTCCCTGAAAATCACGGCCTTTGAAAGAGGTCAGTGCATACCCTTACTTTGTCCTAACATGATGTTAAGATATGACAATCTCATTTGCTTTTACATCCGAAGCTCCTAAGTGCAATCGCACTTTCTCATTTACATACAACCCCAACGGGACTTGTGGAACCAGAGGCACTGTGAGGTTTGTGTTAGTCAAGGAGTCTGTCAATCTAAGATCTGATGTAACTCTTGATTTAAATAAATCTATCAGAAAATTCTTCATCTGCTGTAAGCAAATGTAAATTCAAAACATTGGTCAGTCATATCATTTTTATGTAAATCCCAGATGTAGTATTCTACCAATAGACTCTGTATGCCTGTGGTTTTTGTTAGGACTTGCCAAATCTGGCAGATGGCTGGAGGTGAGTCTGAGCACATACTCTCAGTAAGCACACACAGAAACACACTTATACAATACACATATATGCACATAGACCAATCAGCACAGCCAGAAACCACAGCACTCCTGCAGACACACACAAATAGCACTTATGGCCTCATCCTATTTCCCTCTCTGGCTGGTCAGGTTGAGGGTCAGTTAGTGGGAATACGTACATGTACGTATAAAGTACAATGTGGATCCCTCCAGCAGTGGGGCTCAGACACTCCTTCTGTCCAATAGCTGCCCCTGGATCCGTCTCCTCAGTTGCTGGTTCCTGGACATGCAAACACCGAGGACACAGACTCACCCTTGGCACTGGTACAGAACTCCTTGAACACACACACACACACACACGCACACACACATGCATGCACATGCATGAGTGTGAATCCCCTGGCAGCTGGGCTGAGACACACAGTCTGTCCAGTAACTTCCCCTAGATCCTCCTGACCCCAGCTGCTTCTTTCTTACACACATGCACACACACACACTCATACACCACCACGCCCCACACACACACCCACCAGCAGGTGTCTCAGTCGACTGCTATTCCCACGGTCCCTCCAGCACTAGGCTTGGACCCCTGGTCCCTTCAGAAGCCAACCCCTCCATGTGCCTCACCCTCAGAGGCCACGGTCCTGGGCCACTCGCCATGCTCCCGATCCGGTCGGGCTGCATGTTCACTGGTGATCACGCACAAGCACATGCACTCACGCTGGCTCCAGGAGCTGCTACCATGGACACTGACCCATGCTCCCCTCCCACAGCCACCACCCACCCCTCCGCACACACATGGGACGGGGCCCCTTGCCCCGGAAGGAGAAGTGGAGATCAGAGAGAAGACAGGGTGGACCATGCTGATTGGCTACAGGGCATGGCCTCACAAGCTCACTGGTCAGCCCCTGCTCACACCTCTCTGGCCCCTTGTATCCCTTTTCCCCTCTGTTTTCCCATGCTTGCTTCTCCTCAAACGACCCCGATCCCCACCTCTCCTGCCTCTGGTTCCTCCCCTACACATCCCACAATAAGCCTTGTGCCACCCTCTGCACCCCATGAACTGTCCCGCACACCTGGGCAGTGACCCCTCAGTTTGTGATGAGATCTGGAGAGGCCCCAAGGACTCACAGTGCTGCATGTCCCTCATCCCCTGGGGTGGAGGCTCCCTGGGACACCCTCGGGAGGGGCCAGGTAGGCGCTGAGGGTTCTGGCTGGGGTATTGACGCACACCCCCATTGTGCCTCTGGGGTCCTTCATGGGGATGTTGGTGTTATCTGGGTTCCCTGACCTGTCTTTTTTCCTCTGTGCTCTTTTCTTTGTGTGGAAATAGGCTGTTTTGTCACATAACCTAACAGTTTTACCATGATAAACCAGAAATATTCAATATATGTGGTGTCCCTGTGCAATAATATTTAATTTAAATGCAAAGTGCTTTGTGGTTCCCAGCTTAAAATGACATTTGAAGATAGCATATTGGGAGTTTTACAATAAGTCTGCATTGCATATGGCTTCACTTGGAATAACAGAGTATGCTTTTCATCTATGTTGTAAAGATGTTTTGGAATTATGAATACATATGCTGCACCAAAATTAAGCCTAGTTTTAATTGGATGTTTAGGAGTGTAATGGCCTGACTTCTGACACTTTTCATCTTCAAAAAATCTACTTCAAGCAGAATATGTCCAAATAATATTGAAAAGCAGGTTATGGTTTGAGGTCCATTGAAGTCAACATACAAAAGGATCTCATCTGAGATTAATCACCACAGCTCAGTTAAGTTTCTGCTCTAGAATTATGACCTGCTGCTTTAAAGCTTCTCTGTTACTACAATAGTCTTCTGCAACAATAGCACATTACGCTAAAATGAAACTTAGTTAATTCAAATGAGCTTTACTTCCAAATACCCATTGGTGGGTGGCTGAGATTCACTGACTCCTTTGCAAAAGCCAGAAGCCCACATCAGATCCTTGAAGATGCCTAGACCTCAGCTGTTGGTGTGAGTTATTCCACCCTGTCAGCAGCTTGAGGCTCTTCCCAGCTCCCCTGAATGACAACTTCTAGCCCCATGCTGGCAGGAGTGAGAGAAGAATGCCAGGTATTTCTTCTAAGCTTATTTATGCTAATGCATGGGTTATGGTTAATTCCCATCCCTCCCCAACACATATTTGCACATACACATTCCCCATGGTCTTCTCACTTTCCTCAAACACTTATTGAAGGAACAGCCTTGCAGTGCTGTGGAGGATTGGGTGAGATATCAAAATTCAGATGTTGAGAAACCTGCTTTAGCCTCGTGTGTTTTGGTGTGTTTCTGTGATTGGAGTAAACAGAATCAAACCCTATGAACACAAACATTTTTTCTCCCAAAAAAGGTCAACACTTTGCCATGATTTATGCTTGTTGGAATTTAAGGGGCAATTGACATAACCTACTTAAAAATTCTGAGACAACAGACATTTTTCCTATGGGATGGTTAACAGCTATGTAAGCTAAATAGGGACTAGTTGGAAGGAAATACTCTTGCTGAGCTGACTTCTTAACAGATCTACTCATTGCCTAGCTTTGGCACACCCCAAGCAGATCTAGTGGAAGGTAGTTTACTTCCAGAAATATCTCTCAGCAGTTAACTTTTGGGGCTGTAATTATACTTCACAGTGAAGAGTTTACTGTATACATATATTTTTTTCCTTTCTAATTGCATGATGAGGAATACAGATTTGCAAAGATGAATGTTAAAATTAATCCTTGTAAACAATCAATCTGGACTGAGATAGGCATCAAATGGACAGGAACTATAATATATTATTTCAGGAGTATTCTTCCATCTTTTTTATCTACAATAATTTAGAAGTTGTTTATGGTGCATTCTCTGTTTAGGTGGAAGCTAAAACATTTATTATGGCAAGAAGACAGATTTGATAAAAACAGCAGTAACCAACAAATGATTACACCTTCAGCTGGTTTTCCTATAGCCCATTATGTTTAAATGCTGAAAAAGTGATAGATTTAACACAAACATCAGTTTTGCACGCAGCCATTTTAGCTGCTTATATTAACTGTGCTTTCAGTGCAATCATGTCTTGTTTTCTTCAACATAGTGTACAAAAGAGACAGTGTATTCATTCTTATTAATGAAACTATTACTAGCTGTTACAGTTGTATCTTTGTGAGGAAATGTCTTTGTAATGTTTGCATGTAGACTCATATATGTATAAATATGTTCATGCATATAAACACAGAAGTTGCTTCTGTGGCTAAAAGTGGTTGTGGCTGTTACAGACCTGTTCTTGGTTCCTGCCATAAAGGAAAGGCCCGACAGGAAAATAACACATCTGAGCTAGAAATTTTTAGATGTGCGGTAGTATAGCACCAAACCTCTCAACAGTATATCTACGTTTATGCCAATGCATAAAATGCTGTGAAAAACTTGTGTGAATTTCCAGTAAATAGTGTGAATGTCACTCAGGTATGGTTAAGAATTTGTACTGAAATCTTGTGTTTATAACTTTTTGTATTAAGCATTTATAAGCCACCCTCTTATCAGATCAAAGGCCATTTATTAAGACACACTCTTGGTTGAAGTTTTTTTTGCATTATAATTGAAGCTTTCAAGTCTTCAGGAAAATATAAGGCAGTATCCATTGGTTCTGCTTTATTGTGACAGTGAAAATCACTTAATGAGGAGGTGTGTAGTATTTGTGTCCTACATATGCCTTCTCTCATTTGTATCGCTAGTGTGTAAATATATTTTCAGCTGATACTCTCTGAGTGTATCTGCATAAAAACTTTTTTTTTTTTCCATTGATTAAGATGCTTCAGTTTATTAAATTTGTCTAGGCTTAATATACTCAGTGAGCATTTATGAAAAGGGAGTTGTTACACCTAACTGTAGATGTTCACTGTTTCTTGGGAGTTGTTACACCTAACTGCAGATGTTCACTGTTTCTTGTCATTTCTTGTCCATAAATTGCATCTTCAGGTTCCGTACGAAAGTGACCCTAAGTTATAACTTGTCTAACCTACTTTCATTGCTATGCCAGACATTTTGGTATTTGATTTAGAAAATGCCATCATGACTGTCAAGGAACAATACATGGGGATCACTCCAATATTTTTTTGTGTAAGAAAAGTAAATCTTATGGAAAAATAGACTAACCTTTAGGAAAATAAGAAGAAAATAGACCAATGCATTAAGATATTTTATTTATTTTCATAAAATGTCTTGCAGATATAGCTTTCCCTAATAACCTACTGTTTGCATATATCAAAGTCATATTTTTCTATTTTTATTTCTTAGCAGTGTTTTAAGTCTTCAAATATATCTATGAGGTGGAGAAATAGGGAAGTTATTCACATGCCAGAGAGAGCAGAGGTGAGGAGCCCAGAGTGCAGGCAGATCCTAAAAAGAGTACAGGGATGTTTTGAAATTATCTGTGTCAGAGCCTTGTTTACACCAACAAGCCCTACAATACCCTCCACATCTTGATGGTATAACTACCTAAACTTAAGGTCAACTTTCATACAGTGAAGCTGGTTAAATTTTGGATGAGACTTCTGTCAAAACAGTGAAGTTGTGAGACAGAGCTGTATGAGAAGCCTTCCCTGGGTCTTGAGAGCTGCTTTTTGGCTCAGACCCTTCCCTGGTGTCCTGGCCCAAGCTGTGCTGCAGCTAGTAGTAAGCCATTGCCCAACCATGCACCAGACACCCTGGCCAGACCTTGGACCTGCCTGGTGGCTGCAGGCTGGTCTGGCCCTGCTTGCTGTGTGGTGGTGCAGCCCTCAGCAGGCCTGTCCTCTTGCCTCTCTATGTTGAGGCAGGTGGACGGAGGCTGTGCTCCCATTTCCAATGCCATGTTGAAAGAAGCAATTGTGGCTGAAAAAACGTAGTCTGCCCAAAGAAAACTTAGACAAAACTGCTTAGAAAGAAGAATTTCTAACAGGTATATAGTGGAAAGCATTTGGAAGATATAGAAGCAGTTATCACAAACAAATGGCAATGATGAAAAAAAAAAATATGGTTATTTCTCTCTGGCACTGGATGATGCTGTTTTCCAACATAAGACCACAACCAAAGACACACATTTGAAACAATTACTGCCCCAGTTCTCCCTCAGGGTCTGGTCACTGTCCTGCTGGCAGAAGTTGCCTTGACTTCCAACCTGCCCGTCTGTGCTGCTTATATATCAGTTACTAACCCATGCTGTCAAAGCAAACTGGCTTAACCTAAAAATTAGAAATAGTAGATCTTTGCTAATGAAGCCCATTTTGATGGAAACAGCACAAGTAGCACTCATACAAACAGCTGAACTGGCTTATCAGAGGCTGTTAAAGTGTTTGGTCCCTAAAGCAAAATGGCTTTGACAGAGTTATCATTTTACCCAAGTTTCCAATGCAAATTTGATAGAGATCTCTGGTGGAGAAACAAAGGACAGGAAGGTCATAGAAGTACGTAAGGAGAGGGAACATAGAAGTGTGTATGCTGCAAATTATGAGCTGGAAACATTTTGGGTGTATTCAGGAACAACATTCAGTAGACGACATTGTTTTATGGTACTGTAATGGTCTTCTCTTGAAAACATAAAAAAACCTCAATGGATTGTGACTACTCAAGGGTACAGGAAAGAGATGCTGAAATCTGAAAGGGCAGATTTTAAATCTATGAGAAAATATTCTCCAAAAAATGCTGAAGAGCAAAGCAGAAAACCTCAGACAAAGTAGATATATCCTGCAGGCTATTCCTGGACACCCTTCTCAAGAAATGAGTTGTTTGCATGCTAGTGGGAAGAAAATGTTGAAAAATAATAGTGATATTAAAACCACTGTGACTTAGGGAAAGAGAGTAAACGTATTGCTAGACAGAAAAAATACCCTTTGAAAAGTGTTATCCCGTCCTGAAGAAACTGGAAGGCAGACTATATAAGCTAACACTGAATTATGAAATACAATAGGAAAATATGGTAAAAATAATAATTTAAATTTCAAGATTAATCATGGAAATAGAATTAGTTTCAGAAATTTGTTGTGTTGATGAATTCTAAAATGTTCTATGTTGTTCTGAAATAAATCTGTCTGGTTTTCTTCTGTCACCCTTCTGCCTCAACAACGTTTTTACCCTAAAAAAGGATGTGGAAAATATCCACACGTCAGAGGATACTTATTTGAAGGTAACAAGTTTTTTAATAAAACTGAAATTTTCACAGGGAAATCTTTAGATTAGTTTGAAATGACTACACAAAAGGGTTGCTATCATCTTTTAAGTCAAAAGAGCAGGCTAGCTTCACTACCTCTGTGACATACTTGATCAAGTTTTGTACTTAATGCAACTGTGAAGACCTGACTACAATAGGTAAATTGATACAAGAAAAGAAATAAAAGAACTAGCTAAATCAGAGTATGCTCATGCAAGAAAACTATCATAGGATGCAGTTTTATTTCTATACTTGAGATGTCTATGCTAAGGAAATTAAACCACCCTGAAGCAATCAGGGAGTTTATGCTTTGTTTCTTCTGTCTTTAGTAGAAATCAATTAACCACAAAAGCTGAATACAATTTCATAGAGAGAAACATGGTGGAATAATGCTCAAGGGAAAGACTCTTCAGTAGAGAACTGTTCTCACCATGTGACACTTGGCAATAGACATATTTAGGATTTTAGTAGTCTTTCAAAACTCTTTATATTGAAAAACATTCATGAACATTTTCATTTTTCTCTCTACCAAACACAATATCCCAGAAGAAGATGAAACAAGACAAGCTGTAATCTGTATGCTAGCAGGAAAAATATTTTACTATGATTTACAAAGCTAAAAGGGGTTGATCTCTCCTAGAATTCAAAATCTACAAATTTGATACCCACACCTGAAAGCACTACCTCTTTCTAGTCAATATAGAGTAATACACCTCTATGTATAGAGTAACACACTCTGAGGAAGCAATTTATCTTTGTCAGATATCTACATCAGGATTAAATGAATTGCAGTCCTGAAGTGCCTGTTTCTTTTTATTGGTAATAAATGGACTCTAGACCACTAACTAGAAACCTCAGTGTAAAACAGAGCACATGGAAAGCCCATTTCTCTCTATTCAATTTAAAGAGAGCCTAGATGACTGTTTTCTTCAAAAACTTCAAATTTAAGTTATTGAAAACAAGGAATTGTAAATGATACTTGGTCAGTATTCATTCCAGTAGAATAAGAGCTTAAAAATCTCTTGGGGAAAAATCCCTAACGTTAATCCCCAGAATACAGCTAGTCAGTTATGCAGTCGGTGCAAAATGGAAGCTTCCTTCTGATTTCCTTCTTTTGGTTTCTTGAAGCATGAAATTACATGTTTTACTTAATTGTTCTCTTAGCAGATAGGTCATTCAAGCCATGAAGAATTCTTCAAGATGGTTCGGTTAGTAGAACTTCAGGTGTGTTATTATTCTCTTTTGCTAAAAACTCTTCTGGGAAATAAGATATGAAAGGAAAGCCATTTATTAGACATCCTAAGTAAATGTGTTTAACAAAGGAAGAATCAAAGAGAAACAAAGAGAGTCAAAGAATGAGAGAAGGCACAAAGACTCACAAAGAATCTTCCCTTTTGGAAGCTTCTATAAAGAAGAGTGCTTTTCAGCTTCCTAAATTGTGCATTTGCACAAAGCAGGCAGAACAGGAACCTCTTCTTATTAGTGCCTTTGGGTGCTAAAATGTTGTAAGAAGAACAAAGAAGTGCACACCACATATTTTACGTTCATCTTCCTCACTGATGTTGTCTGTCTTTTTCCTTCTCATTTTCAATTTGAAGAAAAAAAATCTGCTAGTAAATGACACCTTCTGATCTGCAACATAGAAGCCTAGAGGGACTTATTCACTCAGGCTCACTGGTGACATAAACAGCATGCTGCAGCTTATATTTTTCTGATTCAAAAGTGCCTGAACACCTAGCTCTCAGATGACTTGCAACATGATGTATAAGAGTGGATAGTTTCTCACAGATCATATCCTTTGTTTCATCACATTTTGTATGGGGAAGAAAAAAATTCCATCTGTGTCTTTTTGCAGGACGAGTCCACAATTTATTCTGCAACTATTCTTTTCATTATATTAATAATGGGTTTCGTACATATGCTCTTTGGCAAATTGTACACACAATTCACTTCTGTTTTGGATCTTTCTGCATTGCAAATTTAAATAATTTCAAGCACAGCTCAGCAGATGAATGGCCAGCTCTGGTTTCCTCAAAATCTCCATGAAAACTAAACTCGTTAACTGAAAGAAACTGAATCAGCTCTGCTGCATTTTTCATGTAGCACCTGGTCTTGTTTAATTGAATTTAATTTAATAAAAATGATCTAATCATTTTCCCACCTCCTGTTCACTCTTTTACCTCTCCCTATAAAGCCACAACTCACAGGAAATATATACTATCTACACATCAAAACCACCTTTTTATTTTTTTTTCTTTCATTTTACCTTGTAAGTCATTAAAAATACACAGCATTTACCATAATACTTTTTGATCATAGGAGGTGAGTCACATGGACAATGAGCTTAAAAAATACAATCACCCATTTTAATACAAGAGATGAAGTACAGGAAAAAAATTGTTAAGAATAAGACTTTGAGACCAAAACCAACCCCATATCTGTCAGCCTGTGTTTGGGGGGAGTGGGTAGGGAATGGGCAGAGCTTTGGCTACTGCTCTGCAATTTCTGAGTTGCTTTTTAAATTCTGTGTTAATATTCTGTTGAAGGACAACAAGTTATTGGTGGCGTGGACCATAGATGGTACAGCAATCCATTTCGACTTCCTGAGAATGAAGAGGAAAACAAGGAATAAAGGTGACTAAAAGGTGTGTCTGAGTTACTGTGTCTCCTGGGAAAGCCCCTATACTGATGCACTTTATGAGCAAATCCTTGCTCAAGGCTTTACATAACCTAGAAATTTAACCAGGAAGCCTTACTGAAGAATTTTAAACAAAAAAGCATGGAGGTTCCCAGGTAATTCTGAACTCTTTTATAAGAATAACCTTACTGTTTCCTAGAAAAATCCAGAAAAACTATGATACTGTCACAACGGAAAAGAATGCATATGAGAGGGTATATTCAATCTACATATTCAGTGGGGTTTTTTTGCTTGTTTTGAAAACAGTAATGCTCAACTTCATTTGGAGGATACCTGTTCTGAAATAAGAAAATAGAAACAGGTTAAACAAAAAGGGTAACATTTTAAGATGTTGCAATTACTGGAGAATTTTTGCTGATCACAGTTCATCTGTCAGTAAAAACAATACAGTCACATAAAGATAATGGCAAACATTACATTTTAAAGCAATATCTAAAATTATTTGTCCACAGGTTGTTTAATTCCTTTAAACTACTAGCTTTCTCTCTCTAACAGCAGAGTTCTGATGTCCATGTGTAGAATGAGTTCTTACCTGTTCATTTCCATTTTTCATTTCTTTCACTTGTGTAGAAGACATTTCTTAAGGGAGAATCAATCTAAACAGTCACAAATAAAATCAAGAGATTTTTTATTTAAAGAAAAACTAATAACTTGGTAAAAGTGAATACATAATTGTGTTCCCTTTATAAAGAATGAAAGGCAATCTACTGAAAACACTGAAAGAAAAGCCTTTTATCTTGGTCATGCACTTTGGGTGTGTCCAGAACTAAATTAATTCAAAGTTTCACAGGATAGCCTGACCCCACGGATTTATTCGAAAAGTCTAGACAGGTAACTTTAGATAAGCTGAAAAGCATTTTCATCATGGTCGTACATGATACAAAGCTAAGATGTTGGTTAATCAGTGAGTATTTACTGATTTTTTTTTAATCCAGGCAAATTTTAAAGTGATAAGCATTTTCCAAAGAAGAGGGAGGTAGGAGAAAACATGTTTCCCTACATAAGTGCAGAACACATGACAAAAAACAACCATGCTAATGTGTGTTGAGGCAGAGCAGGTGTCAACATCATTGTGCATCTCAGGATACCATGAGTATCTGTGAGCATCTGGCTGAAAAATCCCAATTTAAACTGATAATCTCTCAAAAATTCTGCCCAAAACTTTCTGCAGCTTCCACTTGTCTATTTGCTTATGGTTTTTTTGCACCAGGTGTATGAGCAGGCAGGAGTATGTATGTGTTTTGGTAGAGGAAAGCAATGCAGTAGCCAGCAGTACTTTCTCAGGAAGGTGTTTCTTAGCCACAATTTTAAAGATGCTTAGTGTCATCCGATGACCTGCATGTAAACAGAGTCTTTGAAGTTTCACTGACAGTAAATCTATAGGAAATTCAGTTTACATGGCCCAATGGCATAATCCTTGCTTTAGAAGTAGCATTGGACTGTAGAAAGGACCATGCTCTTTTTCTCTATATATAGAGCATGAAACTTTTGAAAAGAAATAATAGTGCTCTAGCACAAAAGTTTACTGACATCTGATACAGTTATTCAGAAGAAGTTTAAAAATATATGTCTGAGACAAAATAAACATTTTAGCACAAGAGGACTGTCACTAACATATATGGTAAAATTGCCTAATGTGCTCCATGATAAATCCTTTCTAATGCTTTCCAATTCTTCTAAGCTTTAATCACTTGATGTGAAAATTTCTCTGCTTCCTGCCTGCTTCAGGCTGAGCTATTTGGGAAAATAAGCCAGAAAAACTAGCTGGTTCTAGTTTCAGCTTAAAGACATTTTGATAGTCTTGTCAAAGGTAAAAATATTCTGACTCCTTTTTTTTTTTTTAATTCCCTTTGGGGGTGGGGGGCAGGTAGGTAAAGAGGAAAGGGAAACTATGTCAAATACCAGAGGGTTTTGAAGTAGAAACTTGACCTTTTGCAAGTGGACACAGGAAGCATTTGTGTCATTCAGAAATGTGATGAAAGTCTTCAATTTCATACAGAAACTTTTGATTATCTTAAGGAAATAGTTTTCATTCAGAAACTATTTATGTAGAAAATTCCTCGTTAATTTTTCCTGGTTCTTGCTTTTGAAAGTTAGAAATTTCTGATTTCATCTGTTGGTTAGGTTAATGTACAAAGATAATTTTTACATACAATAGACCATTTATGAACAAAATGATACGTGGAGCATTGAGGACAAGAAAGAAAAAATTGCCATCGTGATATATCTTCTGGTAATTTTCAGTCTTTAGGTCTTTTAAATTTTCTGGAGTCACTATTGTGTAGTATACAGAGATTAATTTGCTCAGCAAGCACTTGTAAAGAAAACACTTGTGCTCTAATGAGTTTAAACCTTATGCCAGGCCAGCTCTAATTGATCCTGCTCTTTAGGAGAAATCCTTTTCTTAATGATCCCTTCAAACATCTTAATAGACATGAGAAAATTTACCATGTAGTCTTTCAAGAATGAGTTATTGATGGAGACTTAATGAGTGACTTTCTGCTGTTTGAGTTTGTCACAAGCTTAACACACCTCTAAAGTTAACAAGATGTCTGACAACGTACAACCTGCTGCTTTGTTTAGCATCATTTAATTGGTAATTTTTTGGTAATATTGATCTTAAAGCTCACAGAGAAAATCAGTATGTCTTCTGGCACTTGTGGTAAATGTTACTGTCTCAGCATTTGGCTTGTGGAAACACACGGATATTAAAGTCTGACTTCTTTTCCAGCTTCAGGTAGATGGGGCCTATAGAAAGTTGAGAAAGTTTTTAGAAACCAAAGGGAGTTTGAATTACAGTAAAAGAGAAGCCAACAAAACATCCAAATCCATAAAATCTGTATTTTCATCGAAGGTTGCAGAGAGACCAGATACAAGGGAAGATGCTTTTTTTTTTTTTTTTCTTTTTTCTTCTTTTCCTTTCTATATTGTAGAGTAAAGAGCTATCACCAAAGGAAAGGCCATGCTTGACCTTTGGATAGTACATTCAGAGTACTGCCAGGCAGTATTCACAGGAGGTATTGTTTCTCAAAGGTGAAATGCCTTTGTTCATCCATTCCTGCTACAGAAGGAACAGTAGTTACTCCTATGCCTGGGAAAAAGCAGTTTAGTTTCTGGAAAATTTGCTGTGGAAAACCAACATTTTAAGCACCCATTTCACTTCTTGCAACTTCATTATCAGACTTCTACATGCAAAGAGTCTCCACCAGCCCCAAATTTAGGAACCAGTTACCAGTAGGTACTTGCTTATTGAATAGATATATAGTCAGTAGAATTGGATGTAAAGGATGAAATACCTTATTTCCTACCATATAAGAACTGCTAGGGTATAACCTAAATCTAAATCTGGACTGGAATCTAGGTGTACTGAGTGGATAAACATTAATCTAGCTCCTAGCACTTAAATGTGAAGGAAGATATGTATACTATGTAAAAATAAATAAACAAGCAAACAAAACCCACCAATACATGAAAAACAAAGGAACTTAATATAAGAAATAACACATGCATACATATATGTGTAATCATATACAGGCAATATTCCTTTCATGACTATTGCAGATGGTTTTATTTACCCTCAGGTCTGTTATCCAAAACCTGAAAAGAAGAAAACGTGGTCATCTTAATGATCAATTCACGCTGGATTTCTCCAAAAATAGTCTAGGTCAAAGCAGGAACAAGTTTATGTATGAACTGGACATATAGATAGCTCACCATATCAGTGTGGAAATATAAGAAGGTAAAATGTATGGATTAAATAGCAAATGCACAAGTAGGCATTGGAAAGCTGGAAAAAAGTAAAAATCCAAGACACGAGATCTTGAGGCTCTGCAACAGTAGAATACATTGCATATGTTCTGTTAATTGGGTATTCAGTCTTACTCCCAGAAGAAAGACAGGGCTTTCCAAGCAGCCTGTACCAGAGAAAGAAATGGAACAAATGTGTTGACTGAAATTAAAGATAGATCACAAAAACTCATGGAACTAAACACAAAGTTACACTATAGTTGTAAAACAATTTGGAATTAAAAACAGTAAGAGCAAAACAAAGCAAACAAACCCCAAAATCATCCAATCAAACAAAACCGTGGTACTATGGAAAATGAGGGCTGGATCCTTGGATGTATAAAAATAAAGTGTATACAGTAAACAATAAAATTAATAATGAAATAATAAATGTCAGCATCAAAAAGGAGAGAATTAAGGCAACGTGTGTATATACATCTATACATACACACATGTTATATAAATATATATATGCATATATATGTATATACCTATACATGTATATGTGTATATATGTACATACATATGTGTATGTGCAATTTTTATAAATATATACAAATATATATTTATATATAAATTATATGTTTGTGTATAGGCATGTATGTGTATGTATTTATTATTTAGGTTCCAGGTACCAGTAGGTAAATATATACCAGTAGGTATGTACACGTAGCAATACCTTCCCCCCTTTTTTTCCATTAATGAGAAACTGTTTAGTGAGCTTTATTTCTGTAAAGGATCTGTAAAGGATATACCTTTACAGCTCTCTTTCCTGGTTTTCATTTTTCAGCATGACCACAATATGTATTTCCCTATTAACAGTTTTAGAATTATTCTTCCTCTCAAATATGTGATTATCTAGCTCATTGAAGAGTGAGGAGGTAAAAACGTGAATTAGTTTGTATTTATAGAATTTTGATGAATGCATGATATGTTAATTTCTAACCTCTTATTAAGAATGATAAAAATGAATATGAGTATTGGGCATGCTACTGATGTCATCTATTTGTAAAATTACTGATATCTAATATCATTCTTCAAGTTTTTGGTATGCATTAAGTAATGAAGGCTCATAAATGTGTGTCTTCTGCCTTCTGTACAGATGCTACCTCACTTTAGTGCCACATTAAATCACAGATATCATGCCACTGAAGTGTACTAGTGTTCACTCTTTTCTATGAAAAATTGAAGTTTCCCACAAACCAGCAAAAGGATTCCAGGCAAATTAGGTGGCAATTTCCTTTGGTCTACAGCAGTACCAGAGCATTTAACTATGGCAGAATTTTTTTAAAATACTATATTCTAGCTCTGGTTCAGAATTTGCATGTGTGTATGTCCATTAAAATAATTGTATGGTTAATGGTCAGGTGTTCTGATTCAGGAGATTTTAATTTAAAATGGTATGCTGATGTAAATTACGTTTTCCACAAAATATTTTTTTTTGGGGGGAAATACCATTGTTTAACACAAAGCAATTTAATTACCTGTTAGCTGTGTATATCAGTGCAAACAGAAAATAATTTTAACAGTAAAGCTTATTGTCTCGTATAAGCATCTAGACTAGAATATGGAGTTAATATGCCAAGAAAAGAGGTTTCAGCTCATTTCTCTTTCTAAATAATTAAATAACTAAGCTGAGGGGCATCCAATTCAAGAGAGGACTGAATAATACTGTGCTACTCCTGCCTTTCTGCTACTTTTTCTACTGTGCTATTTATCTTTCCCAGTGTTGCTGCTTCTTCTCTGTCACTTTATAAACTTTTGTTAATGAGCAAATGAATAACTGCCAGACTACGGTTCTACATCTACACCATTCAACGTCAGATCCAATTTTACTCAGACATATTACTGCTAGAGCTGTCATAAAACAGCTAGATCTGTGCACAAGGTATTAATAATAAAATCACCTAAGGAGAGGTATGGAGAATGCGTTACTCATTCGTAAACATATAATTTAAGTGTGTCCCATTACGCAAGGCAAAGTGATATTGATATCAAAGATATCAAATGCAGCTTAAGTTGTAAGTCTTAAAGTAATACTTTTTCCTTCACCCACTACATTAAAACAATACTGTCTAAGTCTACTGATCCAGTATGTTATACATAGATTTTATATACATTTTTTATAAACATTAGCCCACTTGAAGGTTACATTTATTTTCACTTTTCCATAGCACAGCAAAATACATGTCATATTTTAGGAACAGAGGAAGGCTGTCTGAACATTAGTATTTAAAATCTAGGTCCTTCTGAGGTAAATGGGAGTTTTGCCATTGGATTCAACAATATTGTTACTGCACACCAGAGAATTAATTTGTTGTGAAGCCGATTCTGATGAATCAACACAGC